>NW_027272691.1:0-315670 GCF_040938485.1 Diadema antillarum
CGATATTTCACAGGTATGGCTCAGTCTTGCACCTTGGCCATCAATTCTAATACCAGGTTTATAGAGGTATTTGTTTTTTATATGCAACAGATCGACAAATTGCCCTACATCAACATAAATACGCACCAAGTTATCTGGTGTTTTTAGTAGTAGTCATGATTAAAACTCATGGGCATACAGTACATACTCAGGCTGTATTCAAACCAATGACCCCCTGATTACCGGACAGACTTTTCATCCACTGGAAAAATTTGCTTCCACCAGACAGCCAGTGCTCTTTGTAACGGGTGCTGTGTATTTATTCAAAGTGATAAAGTTCTTACTTTTTTTTCCATTTTGTTTTTTAGTACCGACTGATAGAAAACAAAACTTGACCCAAGACTTTCATAAATCTGAGGCTTTTTGTGTCTGCTGACATTGCCATACTTAACAGTTGGTTGTTAGTGTTTTCAAATGTTTTAAAATGAAAACCTGAACTCACATGCACACTCGTTGATTGTTGGGAACCTACTGTAGATGTGTTCGGGTTGACCTGGAGAAGTAAAATGCTTGAAGTTTGAAGATTCAGACCAATAAAAAACTAACAAAAACAAAAACAACTTCATACATCAAATTCAAAATACATTGAATAGTCTCACCAACAGCAGGCTTTCCCCATTCAATCTTCAAAAGCTATGTCCACACAAATTCTACTAATTAAATATAGAAAATACAAGAATAGGTGGTGTACTCAAATGTGAAAGCACTATGGTCTTAACCTGTACATATAGTGCATATACAACTTGAACACTGTAATTCACTAGGTTTGATTGAGTGGGTTTAGAGAAAACATCATGAAATATTCTCAGAACTTCAGTTCTTTTACTTTTGTATAAATATGTTACTTTAAAAAAAGAAAAAGAAAAGAAGGTATGTACTAGTATAGGAAATCCGCTCTATATAAAAACATAAAGCAGTTTCAACACATCCACACACACACACACCCACATACACTTATTGTTCTACTCCCACATGTCTATGTTACAGCTGGTGATCTAGTGTACATACACACCTCTGAAGTATGTTTTATGAAATCTTTCATTATCTTCATAAAATAATCATATTCTGTACAGAACAACAAGTGCAACAACAACAACTATGACAGAATCCTGGCAATTATGTGTGTAACAAAAAATCCAGATGGTCATAATGACTAGCTAATGCAGCAGTACGTTTATATTCATTTCCAGGTGTGCAATGGTCACACAGCTGTTTCGAGAGCATGATCACTTCCATTTCTGGTCTGCTAAGCAAGCAAACTAAATGGAAAAGCGTGATAAGAAAAAAAAAAATTGCTAGATAATAATGGCATAAACCAATGGCATGGCTGAACATATATTAACTTTGGTACAGGGGCAAATACCAATTGCAATTAAAGATGAATATGCATCAAGTTGACATACATATTTTCTAAGTACTGTATACAACTGTATCTGACCTTTGTTTTTTTCCGGTTTCTTTTCAGTATTCATGGCAGTTCAACAGATTGTAACTGTCAAAATATTGGTTTTCGTCGCTTTCAATGTGAAAAGCATTACCTGTGGACATGCCGTCATGTCAAAAAGCTTCATATATTAATCTGTTCGCAAATCTTTAGCACCTTTTACTTGTATGAACTTCAAGACAACTGTACCTTAACCCTAACTTACCTGGGCTATTTAGCGAGCTTGAATTCCTGGGGGGGGGGGCATTATGGCCCCCCCCCCCCCCTTCAGATCTCGGCCGTTGATCGCGCGATCGCCGCAAAATTGTGCATGAACATAAAGCCGGATGTAATCTACAAGACTGCTCAGTTAAATTTTCAAAAAATTTGCACTTTCTATTTTAAATCAATTAATTATGCAAATATATGCAAAAAACCTCATTTTCGTCTGTAATTGGCTTATAAAAGCTTATGGAATGCTGATTTTTGGTGTAAATATTCCTAGTGACATTCCAAACATTTGTGTGTAAAAAAAAATTCAGTATCAAAATTAATTTCTTATGTTTTTTATTGTTTTATCAATTATTTATGTATTTCTTTGTTTTTCCAAACTTTTGTTTTTGTTGTTTTTTTCAACGGAATTTGTCATACACATTTTTTGAAGCATAATTATACTAAAATAAATTGATTTCAGCCATTAAAATTAAAAATACGAATCTTTATATGAATTAATTGAAAAAACACAATTTGTATTGACTTTGTACACAAAATCACGTTTTTGAGCAATTTTGGGGTTGACGAAAATTTTTTAAAGGGGCGTGGCTTCGGAACGGTACGCCCGGGCGCAACAAATTTGGTCTCAAAAGTTGCGCGAGACTTGAAAGTAAAAAGTCAATGAGCGGCGCGGTCAAAAAATTTTGCGCGCTGGAATGGTCGCAGAATTTGTCGAGGGGGGGGGGCCATTATGGCCCCCCCCCCCCCCCCCCCCCCCAGGTAAGTTAGGGTTAAGATAATACACTTTCCTAACCACAGCACCTTAAAGTTGCCACACACGGCCAAAGTTGGGATGACACATCACTTTTCAAAATGCAAATTCTCACCTACATTGTATCATTTAACATTTTTACTGGACCGTCCGAATGCATGCGAAAATCTGAAGACTTGAAACCCTTGGATGACTACAGTATCAATAAACCTACATGTATTATATAAACTCGGTACAGGTTGTATATCAGATCAGTAAGAAAACATTTCATGAACTGAAAAGATACTGGATGATATGGCCAATGTGTACACAGCATCTATAAAAGAAGTTTTTTTGGTTTTTTTTCTAGTCTGCACCTCATTTGGACACCTCACTTTAATAGCACAAGTCAGTTGTTGCCTCCTTTGATATGAGAATCACAGGAATAGAATAGTGAGGCAGCGATGTATTTTGATGGGTTCCAACCACTTTTCTCCAGCTCCAGATATTAAAGCAAAAGATGGTTCCCAGCACTGTTTGTTGAATGTCCAATTTATGTACACACAATGAAGGCACTTTTCCGCATGGGAAAGCAAAGCATTACTCTGATTGCCATGCGCAGGACAAATCCAGCAAAAAGACATCCGCAAACATCACTAATCACTTGGCATTAGTTAATCTTGTTTCAACACTGTCAAAAGGTCAACCTTGTGTAAGTAAAACATTGTTTAGCCAATTTGGTATCACTAAATTTGGTTGGTGAGTTTGAACCCTGCAGCTAAATCATAGTAAAAAGTCCCAAAACAGAATGCAAGGACTCCAACTCCCCCACTTTGAGGCAATTTTTGCAAAATACCTTGCTCCCTCACTTGAGTTTCATTTTGGCCTGCTTTAGCTGTGTTTCCTTATGCAAAACTAGCTTTCTCTTGCCAAACTTTTTCATACATGTTACAGAAATAAGGCTAAGACAGCACCAGTGTGCTACAAGTAGCTTCCAGGGCCTTAAAGCAGAACCTGAACGCTAGCTGCACGGGACATCACCCTCATAATTTGTCAAATTGTGCATGGGGAGAGTCTCAAGGTTGCTATTAAGAGGTCTGCGTGGGAGAGTCTCCCATTTAGATGCAAGAAACCTACACCTCCTTCATCAACATGATTTCTCGGTTTAGCTCAAATCACGACATGGTCAAAGAAAGGAATACAAAATAAGTGCCACGAGGAAAGTACTTGGTGAAGTTTACTCCCAGCATATCTCTTGAAGTACCAAAAACAAGAGCTACATGTACTACTGACGTGTGAGCTTGCAAACAACCTGCGAGCCTCCTTTTAATGTGTCTACACAATGTGCACAAAGGGAAGTTTACTGTACAGTTGTTCCTTCAACAACATCCAACTTCTCTAAGAGCTGGGGCCCGCTCATAAAACTTGTCATCAGTGACAAGTTGTCATAGATGTGACAAGCTACTGAAATCCTTGCATCTCATTGGCTGAGAGCAAATTTGTCAAAGAAATGTGGCAGTTGTCACTGATGACAAGCTTTATGAAACGGGCCCCTGGTTTACTTCATATTGTATTACACGCAATTTACAAACAGAGAGCTTGTCACTCGAGTTGAAGGAATGATAATTGGCAAATTTGATTTGTGAGGAATAACAATATAAAATTAACACAATAATAATAATAATTAACATTTTTACCGCACTTGATACAAAGTTTCTAAACAATGAAACAAAAGCAAAACTAAGATGGCTTTTGCATTATAAAAGCAGCTAAAGTTTAATAGCATTTCTGGGAGTGCTTCACAAGTTTTAGCCACTAATGAACATACGAAAGACATAACTCTCAGCAACAAAGATTTAATGACCCCAACTCTGTGAGTACTGAATGCATAAGTTAAAATAATCAATCTTATGTTTAGCCTGCTTTCAAGGCTGAGAGCTGCTTTCCTCTCACATCACGCTGCCAGTCTACTCCATGTGTCACTAAACTAATTCAGTCAAGGGAATAGCTTTCCTGGTAGGCCTATAAAGCAATTTGCTATGCATTATTTTCTTTTTTATACCATTGCTACATAATCTATTATGCAGCAGTTTTCTTCCGTAGAAGTGTACAGGATATCATACGTATGAAATGCATGTATTACTCATCAGCTGAAATTGCTAATCAAATTTGAGCTTACAAATTATTCGACACGGTCTGACACAACCTGGATACAAAGAATCTTCAGGGTTGATTTCACTGCTGACTTTGCAGCTCTACTAAAATATGGCAGTGTAATACCTCGAGAGAAAACGATCCATTATGTCACAGACTAAAGATTGATTCAAGATCAGAGTAACTTTCACATCATGAACTTCACACATTAAACTTGATGAGAAGAAATGATGCCTTACGCCGTACACTTACACTCAAAATCAAAAAGCTATGAAAACCTGCTACAAATGATTTTGTTTCCCACTTCATAAGGTTTATGTGTATACTCCTGAGAATAATGATTGCAGATATTTGCATTTCTTTCGCTGTACATCAGTTTTCAAACTTTATAAACTACTCAAGGCACTTTAATAACATAATCTCATGTGGCTCCTCGTTAGAGACATCAGACTTAACTAGACCTTCTTAAATATAACAAGGTGATTTTGCAGGTCCAAACTCATTTGTCTGTTTCTGGAATCTCAATGTAGTGAGAAACCTGACATAGCTAATGAAAATATCATCTTGTTCAGGTACGTCTTCTTAAAGGGGATGGCTAGTAACTGATCAGTGGGAATCAGAGGGAATGCTGAGGGATGATTGTTCCAATCCTTGTGGGATTCATTTAAGAGTACATTATATATCTATTGTTGAGTGAAAATGATTTGCTTCAGAACGGTCTCATATTCAAGTAATGTGCAGATTAATGCCCCGTCACTGACCAGGCATGCTAACCTGGAAACATTAATCTGCACATTACTTGAATATGAGACAGTTCTGAAGCAAATAATTTTCACACAACAATAGATATATAATGTACTCTTAAATGAATCCCACAAGGATTGAAACAATCATCCCTCAACATTCCCACTGATTCCCACTGATCGGTTACTAGCCATCCCCTTTAATGAGGTTCCCCAGCATTTGAAATCTCGCCCATGTTGTAACATTCAAATTCCTACCAGGTATCTATTCCTACCAATGGAACGTGAAGATTATCATAGAGGTGTCTTGCTGAATGTCTTGGGCTCAAACCTTGAACCCTCTAGGAGACTAAGCTATTCACACCCTTTAGACTGCGAGAGGTACATTGAGCAGAGATTTGACTCACGGCAGTTCAATGCCTAATTACAAAGCAATACTGTAAACCCAGATATTTTAGCGTAGCACGAAACTTTTCATAAATTTTGTCAGGCACAGATTTGCAAAAGTAAAATGCACCCCAAAAAGTTTTGGTCTACACAATGCATGGTATGCCAGTGGCAAGATCTGCAAATGTTTCACACCACGAATGATTCTGATTTTAGAGTAAATAAAAATAATTATATTGGAAAAAATGTTCATAAAATAACGGGATGTTCTATGAGAGGACAGTCCTGGCTTTTGAAGACAAAAAGCCAAAGAAGGCAAAGAGGTGAAGGGAGCAGATGTGAGGAAAGGCAGCCCAAAGCCTGGAAACCAGACTAATGCTTACATTGAATGATTGTCATTCACTCACAAAGAACACATAAGGAAGGCATGTTATTAGGCTACATTTCAGTCCCTCTCTGCTAGAGCAGAGGCCGCCTCTGTGCGGGGTCACAGCGCTGCTTCGATGTCATCATCGTTGTTGATGTGAACCGTTTCACCAAGATCTGCTCTGTCATCGAAGCGAATGGTGTCTGCAGCCTGGTGGAGCTCAAAGATGATAATCTAGGAGGGGGAGAGTAGTTAGTAAATACTGGAAACACTTGACCATCAAAGGAAAATATAGTCTATTTAGCAAAATACTGATTAAAATCACATCTTTGTGAAGACCTTTTGCAAAAGGTCCTACACTATGTTCTTTTTAATTTTGATCCTATTTCTGTAGAGCTGTACAGACAATCTGGGGAAGTCTTTAAAACATTAATCATAACTGCATAATTAACAAAAAAAAAAACCCACATACAAGTTTTGTATTGCAAGTTTTGCAGATACTTCCATTTCATTTTATATTCCACAGGACATCATATACTAGCAACTAAAATTTCACAGCAAAATCTTTAAAATTTTCACAATCAAATCACAGACTCACAATAAAAGCATGGCACATTCTGTACAACAAAATAAAACTAGAAATGTCGCTATGGCGACTGGTAAGCCTCCGCCATAATGCATGGTTCTCCTATAAATGGGTCTATAGTACAATGTCTTGACAATGTATTTCACATAACAGTTTCACATAATTGGCAAAAAATCAAAATGACAGGCGATGAATGTTCACTTTCCGTGAACTAGGTTTTGCTATATTGTCTAAGAGTGCAGGTACATGTATTTGGGGATTTGAGGATTTTTACTTGACTTTTAACCCATTTATAAGTTTGTGCATTGAGTAATTTTCAAGGTATGAAGAAAAAGAGTAATTTCAGTATTAAAGAGAAAAATTTTTACATTTTAGCCTGGCCTTTGACCCTGACCTTTGACCGTATTACCTTAAAATTCCCAAGAGAATCACTGTCAGGAAGAACATATATTAATATGGACTAAGTTTCACGATACCTTAGGCGCGGTCAGACTGGCAAAAGATTGAGAAGTTTAAGATCGCGAAGTTTGGGCCTTTGGTACTCGCACAAGAAAGAGTGCGCCGTCCGATGGCTAGTGATTGTGACGTAACAATGCACATCTGTACATGACAATGGCCTCGCGCTTCAGAGACACCGCCCGCAAACAGATCGAGAAGTTTCGTAGGAAGTTTGCGGTCACACTGGCAAAAGTTTGAGATCTGAAAGATCGCGATCTTAACCCTTAACGTGCCATGGTCACCGAACGGCGACATTAGTCCTGACGTGCCGTGGTCGCCGATCGGCGACTAAGAAGAGCGAGAAAAGCACTGATCATTTAACTTCTTTTGGTACCGTAATGCGTTACACCAAGAAACTGCCAATGATATGTACTGGTAGCTAATTAGCATAGCCATCGTTTCCACTAAAAATATGAGCATGCTTACATTGGAAAATTTTGAGTAAATACATGATTTTTCAGCTAGATGTATTTTTTTCGCGTCGGGAAAATCCGCAGTGAGCGCACCCTCTGCGAGATGTGTATGGATCAAAAGTCTCATTGCTAAACCACGCGTGTGTATGCTATTGAATCTGCGTGTATTATCTATGCGGTTCCACTCGCATTGTTCTGCTTGGACGCTGTCCCGCGGGAAGCTGCTTTGATTTTGTCCCTCAAAGAGGGTAAGTTTAGGTTCAGCTTAGGTCAGCTAAGGTTCGTCGGTCAAGTCTTTCATCCTTTTGTTTTGGTGAACTTCACTAATTGTCCCCACGCTAGCCTATAAGTAATTGCACGCGGACAAAGGCCTGCCGATTTCAATAGAGTATCCCCGCCCGCGGTTCGGTTAGACAAAAGGAGGATTAGTAGGTTCTTCCTTTTCAAGTGGACAAAAGACACTCTTGAAGGGCCCGGGACAATTACTTTAGTTTCAAATACAGGATCCGGGACTAAAGGACTCAGATTTGGGAATGTATTACTGAATCAGAAAGAGAAATTGCTAAGACAAAATAAACTGCTAGAATCTTTAAAAACATACAATTCTAGAAGGCAATTTTGTTATCATTTTAAAGAGGAGATGTTGCTCTAAAACTTTCTCACAGAGTCAAGGGAGCGTTCTATTGAAGAAAAAACATGACTGACTCTTTTTTTTTCCATAATGCATAAAAATTTACAATAATTTTTTTATGTATCAATTATTTCTGCAATATTTCAGGTTCAGATAGATATTATGGCAAACTGACTACATGACACGAAAGAACAAACATTTCTTGATACATGTTGTGTAGAACTCGATTCAAAACAGTCAATAGTTTCAGAAATATGGCGGCTTTAAATGTCATTGTCAGTCCAGTTTCGAAACGTTCTGACGTTAGATAAAAACCTCTGGCACGTTAGGGGTTTTGGGCCTTGCACATTAAGAGTCAAACTTCTCGATCTTTTGTCAGTCTGACCGCGCCTCTTGAGTCACCTTTCAAGATATGGAGGAAAAAGTGAAATATATTATTCGGCTATGACAAAATTCTGGGGCCCGTTGCATAAAAGTTACATTCAATGGTAACTTTGTCATCCAATGGTAACTACCATGGCAACAATACTCAACAGTCAATCAAAATCAAGAATTCCATGGTAGTTACCATTGGATGGCAAAGTTACCATAATAGTAACTTTTATGCAACAGGCCCCTGATATAATGAAAGAAAACTGCTGGTCAAGAGTACTTTGTTGTAACGGGAACTGCCTGTAGTAACTATCAAGCGTGTTTACTCGGTGCATTGTAATGTGGACATTCCAAGAGACCCTTCACAATCCTGCATCTTACCTCATTCTTGCCCTGCTGAAGGAGGGGACCAGGCAGGTAATAGTTACGCTGAGGTCCAATATTCCAGTACCTCCCGAGGTTAAATCCATTGACGAAGATCACTCCTTTTTCCCATCCCTGCCATCCACAAGAGAGTGAAAATAAGTAATCACATCCAAGGTGAAGTCATTAAGAAAAGAGGGCATATCATGGCACATTATAAAATGATGAAGCAAATCCTAATCAAATGAATGGTTGAAAGCATGTATGTGACCATACATGTACTTTGCCTATCACATAATGACTGATATCTGATGACCCCCAGCGTCTCAGATAAATTATCTTCAAGTAACAAGTTTCATATCTCGTTTTGCTTCTGATTGGTCATTACAATTAAAGTAAATCACATCACGATGGCGAGCGGGCGAGATTTCATTATCTTATTTACTCTGGAAATTGGCTGCCACTTCATCGTGTCATAAAACAGATAATGCAACTCATTTTGTTCAGGCATTAGTACATTTACCTATAAAACTCAGTACTCCTGAAACAGTCCAGATGCCTGTGGCTACCGCCTCAGGCATGTTAGACTGTTCCAAAGGTACCTTGTGAGGGTAGTTCTTACTACAGCCCTCACTGATGGATGTGGATCTGTATAATAAAAAATACATAATGGGTAGCAAGAATCCTGCGCTCTCATTGGTTGAGAACTGTGTGGAGATTTTCTACTGGCCACATGCTGCCTCACAGTGGTAAACATGTCATCGCGCACTCGTAACAAAGGTTCGCGCAAAAAGCAAGCATTCGTGTACTCAGTACGAGATGCCTATAGGCTGAAAAATCATGCATCCAGTACTTTTGCCATGCATTCAGTTATGGCTGAATGCATGGTTTTGAAGTGCAGGATGCATGACTTTTGGGCTTTCGTCTATGGCAAGCCAAAAGGAAATGCATCCAGTAAATTTGCCATTGGGTAATATGACCGAAAAATAGATTTTAAGCAAGAAAATTGTCCCCATTCTATAACACAGATGATGCACATGTCTTTTTGCACGTCAGTCAGAATAGTGTACATGTGGTAACTATGAAATTTAGCCTAAACCCACTCGGCTTCCCCTCGGGGGTTAAGCATTCCATAGTTACCTCGTGCACACAATTCCAACTGACACACTCAGACCTGTGCGTCACTTGCATACTACCAAAGGTTCTTCTCTATCTCCATACATCTTTCTATCTATCCATCTTTTTATTTATCCAACTTTCTATCAATCCATCTATTTACCTATCTATCTACTAGTACATTGTATTCCTCTCTCTCTCTCTCTCTCTCTCTCTCTCTCTCTCTCTCTCTCTCCTGCACAAAATCATATGTGACAGAACAGCTTGCAAAACTCCAGAGACTCCAACCCCAAGCACCTTCTGATCTGGAGATTCTCCCGCCTGAAACCTCTAGCAAATGGAGACTCCAACTTGATGTGCACGAAGCGCCAAGTTCCTAGGGTTCTACATGCTCTCTTGTGCTATCTAAGGCTTATTTTTTAAACATACAATAGCAATAAGTAAGAAATCCTTTCCAACGGGAGACACAGAGCCAGGGCGGGAGAAATTAAATCTCAAGCGGGAGAATGGGAGATTTTGCAAAAATGGGTTTTTGGCGGGAGATCTCCCATCGAAAACGGGAGAGTTGGAGTCTCTGAAACTCTTCAAAACCCACTGCACCAAATATGAAATTCCCCTAATGCATTGAACTCCATGGGATGAAGAGAGCTCTGGTGTACCTTCATGTTGATGAATGTGTCCTTTGGCTGGCTGTCTTGAATTTCCAGAGTTGCCCTGTAGAGGGCAGGCTGCTTTTCATGACCACTGTAAGGGGCCCATTTTGGCGATGAAGAAACACTACGAACCACACAAAGGGAAATAAAACAAAACAAACCAAACAAAAAGTTGTGAATAAGATTAGAAGTGGGAAGTATTGACCAGGAGGGGACCATAGTCATTATGCTTGCTGCTCTGTAGTTTTCTTGCCAGAGTCCCACTACTGAGGCTTCATCAAACCAGCTAAATGGGACAATTCTAGCTGGTGTAAACTAAAGATACCATTTCTGGGTGAAACCAAAGATCCTACACACTACGTAAGATGGTCAACTCTCAGTCAAAAAGTGAAATGCTGCCGCTTGGAATTGTGGGATTTTTAAGGAGTGCGTCAACTAGCGTTGAGCGGGAAAAGTTTCCAGGTGAGCTGAACTTTCTTGATACGTTTGTGTAGGACCAAGACAAGCTAAGACGAGAAAGAAGGAATTTTCTGTAAAGAATCACGAGTAAATCTAGGAATTGGTGCAGTGCATTAAACTGCATCACTAGCTACACCAAGCCATCATCAGGTTTATCATTATTTCGATTTTCAAAAGACTGTGCACACCGCATTTTCGTCTCACCTCCCTGGTCACAGCGAGCGGTAGACTCGCACACGGCTCACCTCGCAAGTCGCTACACTCACTCTGACTGTGCACATCCAAATTATTGCGAGCTGCCTTTGCAAAAGGCTAATGCTTGTTCCATCTTTACCCGCTCAAAGCTAGCTGGCAGCAGCCACTTCCGTTTCACCAGCAGCCGTGTAAAATCGGAAGAGTTGAGCATCTTATATAGTGTGTAGGATCTTTGGTGAAACTAGTAATATACACAGTTGTACATGTACTGTGTACATACCCTCTCTCTTATAACACTTTTCTTTCTTTCTTTTTATTTTTACGCAATAGAAACAAACAGTCACAGAAGAACAAATAGATAAAGCAGGGACTTGGTTTTAAGGATTAAAATGTGATACAAAGACGAGAAGCAGAAAAGAAAATACATAGCTGCTGAACCCTGTTCATTTGCTTTTACAAATAACATCCCTCTTCAACATATGTACACAGGGCCAGATCAAACCTCTTATTGTATACAATGCTATGATACTTTCAAACTCATTTGTTTATCAGTATTCTCTTCCTTACGCCTCCATGAAGTGGGTCTTGAATTCCAGTGGGTACATCTCCCATTTCTCCTGCTTTTTCCCATCGAGCAGAACATCGCCCACCAGTCCTGTCAATGCAATAAACACAAATTCCATCACAGTGAAACATATCCATAGACGTTTACTTTGCTTTACATTTGAGGAACTGCCTCTAATGCAGAACAGTCACATTGCATATCAAAATGCCATGTGAAATTTTCATCCCTTTTTTATAACCTATTTCTTATTCTTATGGGGACATGGCATACCAGGTCCCCAAAATGTAGATAAGAGTTCTGCATTCTGGCCTAAATTCATGTTTGTTTGCATAACGCTGACCAGAAAAAACAAACAAACAAACAAACAAACAAACAGAACCAAAAAACTCTGATAAAAAGACTAGGACGCTTCTTCTATCAAAATCTATTAAGTTTTGGTATCAAAACTGAGTACATTGTTGTCCAATTTACCTTCTTCCAGGGTAGTAAAGCACTTGTACAGCTATCAAAATTTTGTAAAGATGTATGTAGCCATCAAGGCTGAGCTCACTCAATTTTGACTGTCACTGACCCCATTTTGGTACCCATGTAGTGTATGAAAAAAAAAAAGTTTGCGAGCCCATCAGTGCATGCTCTACAATTTGCTATTCACAATCTACAAAGAATATGGCAAATTTTGTGCTTTACTGGGCATTTCATTTAGCTGTCAGAACTTATTTACACAATTAACTGCATCTAGACAAGTCAAATTACACATTGTATGCAATGGTATACTTGCCACCCAAATAGGACCACAGCAAAAAAAAAAAGATACCAACATTCTTGTTGGTATCTATTACTCAACATATAATAATACACTGTCATTGGATCATGGAAGGAACTCCCCCATGGAATAAAAGAACTAGAAATGTCGCTAAGGCGACTGCTATGCCTCCGCCATAATGCATGATTCTCCTAATAGGTCTATAGTACATGTGGACAATGCATACACTAATTACATTTTCACAATATTGGCAAAATATCAAAATTACATGTTTGTCACAAATGTGTTGAATGTTCACCTTCCTTTACCTAGGTTTAATTAGATGAATAGGAGAGCATGTATTTGGGGATTCAAGGACTTTAATTTGACTTTGACCCATTCATAAGTGTATGAATACTGTAATTTTCAAGGTATGGAGAAAAAGTGTAATTTCTGTATTGAAAAGTACACTGTTATCATTTCCTTTTGGCCTTTGACCCTAAAATTCATAGGATAATCACTGTCAGGCAGAACATGCATAAATATGTAGTACATGTAAGTTTCAAGATAACTTGAGCCACTTCTGAGATATGAAGGAAAAAGTTAGTTTAGCACTTTCCCTTGATCTTTTGATCTTGATCTTGATCTTTCCTAAATCATCACCCATTTCTCCCAATACCATAAAGGTTGATGATGCAGAAGTATCGGACGACGCAAGTATTGCTGAAGCATTCAACAATTTTTTCATATCTAATGCTACTAAAATTACAAAAGACCTGCAGAGGAATACTTCGCAAATGATATTTGATGAGGACAAAGGCTTTGTTCCATCTCATTCTCAATTTAATTTAAGTATGATAACGAGAGATTTTGTATTGAGACAGATCGAGCTTCTTGGCATAGATAAAGCAACCGGAGAAGATCACATCGGCTGCAAACTTTTAAAGATGACAAAGAATGTTATTGCAGAATCTCTTTGCGATATTATCAACAAATCCCTGTCTACGGGAGTTGTTCCACGTGAATGGAAAAAGGCTCGGGTAGTACCGATATTTAAAGCAGGAGATATTTCTTCGTTGAATAACTACCGCCCCATCTCAATCTTACCAACAGTGAGTAAAATTATCGAAAGGGCCGTACATCAACAACTGAGCGAATTCATGAATGCGAATGATTTACTACACCCTAATCAATCTGGTTTTAGACCATTTCATTCCACATCAACTGCTCTTGCAAAACTTGTGAATCAGTGGTCTTTGAATATAGATAATAATCAAATTTCTGGAGTTGCCTTCATAGATCTTCGGAAGGCATTCGACACTGTAGATCATGACCTACTTTTACATAAATTAAAGTATATAGGGTGTAGTAAGACGACTGTAGATTGGTTTAAATCCTATTTAAGTGACAGACAGCAAGTGACGCAATTCAAAGGAGCCAAGTCCCACCCTTCAACTATTAAATTGGGTGTACCTCAAGGGTCAATTCTTGGTCCCCTTTTATTTTCAATATATGTCAACAGTCTACCCGAGTGTACTTCAGAAGGTGTTATAGATATGTACGCTGACGATACGACCCTCACTGTCAGTGCTAATGACGCAACAGTTTTAGAAGAAAAGATAACTGTTGCACTAAATAAAGTAATGGGGTGGATTAAGAAAAATCGGCTCGTCCTTAACACTGACAAAACTTCTGTCATGATTATCGGCTCCCGTGCTAATCTCGGGAAAATTGAAAATTTCAGTATTTCATTAGATGGTAGTCGGATTAAAAGAGTTCAGTTCACTAAATGTTTAGGTGTTTTAATAGATGAAGAACTGAAATGGTCTAAACAAATCGAAAATGTATGTAAACGTACCCAAAAAAGTGTCTGCATGATAAAGAGAGCGAAGGCCTTTTTGCCCCAACAATCCCTAAAATTACTTTATAATAGTCTAGTGTTACCACAATTTGATTACTGTTCTGTTGTTTGGTCAAACAGATTTCAATACCATACAACTAAGCTAGAAAAAATTCAAAAGAGGGCAGCAAGAATAATTTTGGACAAAACATATGACACACCGTCGGCTGATTTATTCAAAAGTCTTAAATGGATGACACTAGACAAACGTTTTGATTTCAGCCGCGTTATGATGATATATAAATGCGTCCATAACTTAGCACCTTCGTACCTTCAGGTGCACTTAGTTAAGCCTAGTGATGTACATGAACATCATACAAGGCTAATAGACAGTGGAAATCTATGTGTGCCAAGATTTCGCTCTGATTGTCACAAGTGCAGCCCAATCGTATCCTCTGTACTTGAATGGAACAGGCTAGATCATTCAATTAGATCAGCTTCTTCCATATATTCATTTAAGAGATTGTTTAAGCAAAGTTGCTATTTGTAAGTAACACACGAAATTCATTCTGGGCTTTATCATTCCTGTATAATAGCGTTTTTAATTGTTATTTCGGCATTCTGGTGAACTCTTGCTGTGGCATGTACTTTTTATGTTACTTTGCAATGTACAGTATGCTGGTATGTATCTACACTGTATTATGTCATCTTCTGTATATACGTTTTGCTATTTAATGTACATATGTTCATCAATATTATTCAGGGCTCCATGGAAGACCACTATTTATTGGTGAATGGACTACCCTGACAAAAGATTAGAAATAAATAAATAAATAAATAAATAAAATCTTTGACCTTTTGACCTTTGAGGCAAACCCCCCCCCCCCCCCCCAAAAAAAAAAAAAAAGAGAAAAAGAAACTTTCCAGATAATCTAGGTTATACATGCATACACCAAGTGTAAAAAAAAAAAAAAAAAAATTGCTGGCTTTACCCTAGATTCTCTAGATAATAACTGCCAGTCAGTACATGTTTATATACTATGTTCCATGAAGATACCTTGAACAATTTCCAAGGTACGGAGAAAAAAAGCGAAGTTTTAATATTTTAACTTGACCTTTTGACCTTTGACCTTTGACCTCATGACCCAAAACTTTCACCAGAGAATCTTAATTGGGTAATACATGTATACACTAAGTTTCAAGAAAATATCTTCAGGCATTGCATAGATATGGAGGAAATAGTGAAATTTTACGTATTTGACCTTGACCTTTTGACCTTTGACCTTGACCATGTGCACCCAAAAGTTAATAGGCACAACTTCACCCCCTAATACACATACATGCCAAGTTTCATTAGGATACCTGAAAAGGTTTTGATAGTTACCCTGTCCACAAAATTTATTACGGACGGACGGAAGGACGGACGGACGGAAGGACGCTACGACGGAAGGACGGACGGACGGACGGAAGGACGGACGGACGGACGGAAGGACGGACGGACGGACGGACAACCCGAAAACACAATGCCTCCGGCACCACTTCGTGGCGGAGGCATAAAAAAAAGCACATGAAAAACACAGACAGGGCAAATATTTATACCTGATTAAAAAAAGTGTGTATTAGCTGACATACCTTTACGCTCATGCTGCAGAGTTTGATCGTAGTTTATTCTGCCAAGATTTTCAACGAGAATATCGAGAACATTGTCGGATCCTTTTCCCTCCTGTTGATGCAAGAGAAGGCGTTGAAGAAAGAAAAAATTATACATGCTACAGGTTACATGCAGGAATACATTCTGTCATACATTGAACTCCGCTTATGCAGATCGTGTCTATGTCAAATAATCGGCTAAAACTCAATGAAAATATAAAACGTCCCTTCCCACATTCATGGCCTTTCACATTATTCCTCTGTACCTGCAGAAGTGAATTCAGTGGAAACTCAGTATTACGAGATCCCTAGGACCAAGACAGTTTCTTTTTTATCTAATTTCAGATATTTTGTCATACCAGTAGTCAATAGAAATATAAAACAAAGGAAATAAATTCAATATCATTATTCATAAATTAGTTTTATCAGATCTCTTAATATCGAGTTTCCACTGTATTGTCAAAGACAATTTGTTTTCCATCGTCTCATCGATATCAATTTAGGCAGAGTTGACTGTACAAAACAAAAAAGGAACCAATAACAACTATTTATATTAAATTAGTCCCTTGTGATTAATGACTGTGGAAGGAGATATATCTCAACATGAGACTTTTAATTTATGATTTCAATGTCTGACAAGATAGACATAGGCAGACATTGCTCCCACAGCCCCCAGAAGACAAGACGTAAATCAAAGACTACACTAGGGAAATGTTTCTGTTTACAAAGTCCTGCTGTAGCTTGCTCCATTCCATAATGTATCATTACATGAAAGTTACAAGGAGGAAACACAAGGCACAATGCTGGACAGCTTTCAGGGAGAACTAAGACCAATTAACCGTTACAATATTAAAAGATAACCAAAATTTCATATCATACAAGCATAGTACCATTTCTCTTTCCTTTTCTTTCCCATCTCTTTTTCTTTTTTCAATCACACATGAAAAATTGATTGAGCACTGTAATATTACCATAGAATACAGTGGCAGTAACCTACTATGCATATTAACCCGCTAAGCAGATTATGACTTCTAAACTCTATCACAGGAATGCTAACCTTGTAAATAGCATTGTAGCATTCTGAGGGCTAAAAAGGCCTTAGAAGGAAAACAGTATTTTCAACTTTCCTGCAATAGACATGACATCGTGTAATAATACAATTTGAGAAAAACAGTACTTTCCATGAAACCTGCAGTATTTTTGGGAAAAAAACAGAGTATAAAATACTATAAAAATGTAGTGACTTACACCAAACTCCACTTCTCTGTCCTCTGTGTCAGTCTTCCTCATTAACACGCCTATTTCTTCTCCATTCCACAGAACCTTGGGCAAGCAGAGAAACAAATTTGGGAAAGTTCAAACTTTGTTAGTGAGCACTGATTTAATCATCGAATAACCCTTTATGCTTCTTCATCAAAAGGTTTCTATGTAAGAATGAAACTCTGGTATGCAGAGCTGTAAACCATTTCATATATCAACAATCATGGCTCTCCTACAGCCGGGGGTTGCTTCAATCTTGTTGTTGTTGTTGTTTTATAGAAAGAAAGAAGAGAGAGAAAAATGCTTCAATCTCGCGGTAAAACTCTGCCCATGGAATAAGAATTTGGTAGTCCCTGTCTGCATTTCGTAGGCGGCCGATGCATGCACATTCATACAACTCACAATTTTCCTAAAGGACTGTTTGAAGTGGTGACATGGAGCATGTTGCCACTGTAAAAAAGTTGGACTGTAAAACATTACGCCTGCTTTTACTTTACAATGTACCTGTTGCGATGCGACTTATTCCACCACAGTTGCTCATCACGACATGACTCTAATACTTATGGTACAGAATACATGTAACAAACAAAAGCCATCATAGAGAGAAGGCAAAAATTAACAAAAGACACACTGCTATAGCAAACAGAAATGCAAAGTACCACATATTAGATATTTAGAATTTAAATTACCTGCTTTCAGGGTTTTTGTTTTGTTAATCCTTCATTACTTATGATACTTTTTAGTCCTAGACAGTATTCAAAGTCTGAAAGATACATCTTTTTATCAGAAGCAATCATTATGTGATATGCTAATTAAAGCACACTTGATCTGTTAAGGACACTTATTTTGCTATAACACCAATTTTCCATAGACACCTGCCGGAGCACACATGTACTCGGAACTTGTGTTCAAAAGGGCAAATGCATATTGCACAGATTACATGCTGCATTCATTTGTTTGTAAAGTTGACATGGACACTGCAGTTACTCAAGATTATATGCAACCTGGAACTCACTGTGAATACTCATTCTCACCTGGGCCCTGTCCCTTGGCGATATGGTCAGCTTCAGCTTGGCTGGCTTGGAAGGGACCCGAGTCCTGTAGAGCAGGAAACCGTAGCCCTGGCCACCCCCGTTATTGATTGGTAGCTTCTCCATTGCCTGCACGTCATCATTGTAGATGGGCTTCTGCATGGTTGAGAGTGGGGAGGAGCATGTGTACACAAAGAGGGTGACTTGAGAAGGAAAATGTCTCACAGGCAACAACACACCCTGATGCTAAACAGCTTTATGAGGTGAGCTGACAATGGAGAGAGATTTCAGTATAAGCATGTATCTACATGCCTCCCTACATCTAAATATTTCATACCAAACACTCTCCTGATGATACTAGGATATGACAACCAGTTAAATGTTTTGTGAGCCAAACAAACAATGACTTTGGATAAATATTTTGACAAAAGAGATCTTCATTTAACACCACATGGCAGACAAGGTATGAAAATGAATGAGATTTAAAAGTGTAGGAAATAAATGAATATGACTGATACACAAATATATATTATGTACATGAATACTCACCCCTACAATTTCCAGTACTGATGGAAATGAAAGACTCTCTTGAACTTTGACCTCTGGATACGCCACTTTACCAATGGCCACAGGAAGATCCGGCAAGTGACTGGGAACTATAACAACATTTATTGAAGAAAAGTTTTGGAAGAAAATGTGCATTAAACTCAGTGCTCAGCATCTCGAAATGAACTAAAAGGTGACCTCATATTCTTGCATCTACTGAGTACAGAGATATCATTTGATATACCTGAGTTACCAATTACAAATATCATGCTCCACGGCACCCTGTTGCATAAAAAGATGGAATCAAACGTAAGTCAGAAAATCAAACATACATTAGGTATCAGTTAATCGGAGTTGAGTATTCAGAGACCTATGTTTGATTTTCTGTCTTCTGTTTGATCTCAACTTTTAAGCAACAGGGCCCTGATTATTGTTCTTCAAACCTGTGATACCAAAACATGTATTAGATTGATGTGTTGAAGACATAGACTATTCTTGTGGACACAAAACACTGATATTGCTGTGTATTTAACCCCCCCCCCCCCCCCAAACCTGGTCACGGGGGTCATTCTGTCTGCTGACAATTGGTTAATGCAACAATAAGTATCAATGGTACTTCGTATTGCTATTCATGATATGCAAATATTAAAAGCTGGAGCACAGATTGTTGAAATCAACATTTTCATTGTGAGGGCAACAAAGACAAAACTTGTCACAGCTGCTGCAAACTATTCAATCTGCTCCTGCACATCAACATTTAATGAAAGCAATGCATTCATAGTTTTCTGTGCAAAGAGAGCAATGGGTTCACTTTTACCTGATCTCAATATTGTGTACAAATGCACTCATGACTCTTGATGTAACAACAAAATTTTACAGTCTATAGTCCAAGTCTAAAAATTAATTTACAAAAAATACTAATAAATAACTTGTTAAGTTTCTCTTAATACTAATGTCATCTTCAAAATGATCAAATCATTATCAGTGCTAACAGGAAATCTACAAAACTTAATAACTGTTTTTTTTTTCTCTCTGCCTCTCTTTCTTGGGCCATGAGCATCTTTTCATGATGGATACCGGCGCATTACAAGTGTTCATATTATTATTATTATTATTATAACAATTTTTTTCTGTCCTCACAGAGCATTTGATAGGTACATATCTCTCTCGGCTGAATAGAGCTTTTCCCACTCATTCATATTTCTTTTATCTTGTTGTCTTTCCATTCAGCCATCCATTCATCCATCTATCCATCCATCCATCTTTATTATTCATTAATCAATCTATCCTTCCTCTATCCTTGCCTCAATACAATTCAAAAGCTCTTGTACAAGACAATGTACAGGAGGAATATGCCAAGTACTGAGGTCTGAGAGTACTTGCACACAAAAAAAAAGTCTAAAAAAATCCCAAAACTTATGAAAAACAAAAAGGTCTCAAGTGCAAAAAACTGAACATTTCAATGTATTTGAATCGCTAAAAATCTGCAAAGTGGGTTTGGGGCCGAGGAAAAGAATCTGAAATCAGATTGAACTCTCACATCCCAGTAAGTAAGACTTGATAAGTAAGACATGCTTTATCATGCATGTGATAAACATCAACCTTGACCCATTCAGACTTGCGTTCAGCACGGTGCTGAGCTGCAAAAGTGCAGAGCCACATATACCTCGTCCTTTGCCAGTGTATTTCTGGATAATCTCCTTGAGTTTGAAGAACTTCTCGGTAGTGTCCCCTGCTTCAGATAATGGAGCATCATAATCTAGAGGGATATAAAGAGTAGAGCATATCAACATTCAGACGTAAAGGAAATGCACACCTCATTTACGGCGTACAATTCATCAAACGTATAAATGTGAATTCAGTGAATGCAGACAGAGCATTGAAACATATACACATAGTGACAGTTCATAGGAAATCAAAAACAAAAGTTGTCCAAAAGTTTATTACAGCTGTAATTCTTTCTTCCGCTCTTATAAATCAAAACAGTTTTGATTTACGAATACCAGTAAGACGACAAATTTGTATTTAACCCTTCGCGTCTTTGCACATCTTGCTAATTTCGCAAAACTAAAAACATCACAAAATATTCAGCGTAGTACAGGTAAATTATGTGTAAGTCTACGGGAGCGCTGCAGTATTGTAAGGATAGGTTGTATCAATTCTGATTTTCTAGACTGAATATTTATCTTTCTATCATCTCCAGAGTACAAATGATTAATATTAGAGCAGAGTTCATGACATCTTCCATGCATAGCTCACCATAGCTGGTAATAGTAGGTTTATAACCTCCATCATAGTTGCCGCCATTCATAAAGCCAAAGTTGGTGCCACCATGGTACATGTAAAAATTCACTGATGCACCTTTCTCCAAGATGGCTTTCGTCAAGCCAGCAAGTCCTACAAAGAAAAATAAATAAATAAATAAATACATACATAAATAAATAAATAAATAAAGACAGAATAAACTGACCAGAAAGAATATAAATTATTAGTGGAAAAGTGAGCAAAGAAAATGGGATATAAATAAATACATACATAAATAAATAAATAAATACATAAATAAATAAATACATAAATACATAAATAAATAAATAAATAAATAAATAAATAAATAAATAAATAAATAAATAAATAAATAAATAAATGAATATATAGACTTGTCAATCACACCATCTTACAAGTTTCTTGAAAGCTTGCTAATAATGATAACAGTGATAATGGTAACTGCAGAGTACATAGGAAAGAATCATGCAATGAAGATATTAGAGTGAAGTCTGGTTGCACACTTTTTTAAAAGCATGTCAATTTTCCCAGTGGCAACTGTGATGTTCAGTGCACCGAATGGAAAATCATCATCATTAATCAAGCTTAAGTACAAGCATAGCTAACAGTAAAAGTAATGCAATGTATTAGGCTGTGGGGTAGTAAGCCTCCTATTCATTAAAGACATCTCTACAGATAGAAAGGCAACCACTGTAAACAATTAATTTTGACAGCAATAATAGCATTTTCCTTGTATGTTATAATTAGTAAATTTTTTGGAAGAAGTGTGGCATTTGTTTGGGAAACTGAGGTGCACTTTCAATTAAAATATGTCTTCCTACAGCTGATTTGAAAGAGGCAGTTGGCTCTAGATCTCTCTACAAAGAAGTAAAATTGTTTCTACACAAATACAGTATCTGTTTGTAAAGACAATTAGTAAATTTGCATGCCTAAGAATTGTCATGAAAAGGACAAGCTGTACGCATGCCATGATGCCAACTGCTGTGTCCTATCTCTTCTGTCGTTTGTGCACTGTTTCCAATTTTTCTTGTTTCTTTTTTCCTTTTTCCTTTGGGGGGGGGGGGGGGGGGGGGGGGGCAATAAGAAGAAACCCAAAGCTTCCAGCAAGCCCGGACTGATATAAAGTCCAATGCAAATAACCACTGATTAGCTGAAAAATCAGTGCCACACAATGCCATAAAAATAAATCAAGCTGAAGTTGAGAGCGTGGACAGTGGGGAGTACCTTCAGGCTCATAGATGTGGTGCTTCTCACCCCAGTGGTCAAACCAGCCTGACCAGAACTCCATGGCCATCAGCGGCATGTCATTCCCCTGAAGGAGGTCCAAATCAAACAAGGGTCATGGTGTAACAAGTCTTCTTTTTGAGACTAGTTATATAAGCAGGACTACCAACAGTCATACCTCAAAGTCAGGGAGGTTTCGAAGAGAAATCAGGGAGGTATATTGAACATTACATCCTTGTGCAGAGATGCCAACTTCTTGACATAAAAAAATAAATAAATCAAATATCCTAAAAAAGCAGATTTTGAAGAGGAAAATCAGATTATGAAATCTTGACACCACCACTAGCTTGTTGGCCCTGGGCCCCTGGTGAAATGTCAGAAGAAATGTTTCCCTGGTAAGAACGGGCAAGTAAAACTCATCATCAACATTGATGAGAAAATTGTTAAGTATCCCTTATTTCCTTCGTATTTTCACGAAGTGTAGGCCAGCCATTCAACATTTTAGTAGGGGTTGTACTGTAGGTATTTACAATTGTAGTAGTGCATCTTTCTATGATAATGTGGTTTTCTATAGTTTTCTGTGGTTTATATTGGCTTTTTTTTTATTTCAAAGATGAAAGGTCATATTTTTGAAGAGGCAATATCGTATTATTGTATTTCACTGTTTATAGTACTAAATACAATAAAATTGTATTGGCTGGCATATCTGCTTGTGTACCCTATGCATCTCAAAAGCATTGAAAAATGATCCTCAAAGCAAGCTTTTATATGTCAATATGTGACATTCACATTGCATCACAAAACCAACAAAAAGCTGCACACCTCTTGATTTTTAGAGGACTCAAAAAAGGTAAAACAGGTCAACAAGTCAATTTAGAGTTTTCCATATTTTCTGAAAGAACTATTCTTCTTCTACGTTTGTCTGGAGTTTGGGATCATAAAATCTGCGACTGATACAACTTCCTGCCAGAGAAAATCAATATTTCAAGCCCAAACACAACCTGTCAGCCGGACATTGCATGCAGTCTAAAAAGGTGATGATTATGACAATTATCAAAAAGAGGAATTTGAGTGAAAACTGTTGTATCAATGTAAAACAACAACAACAACAAAACAAAACAAAAACTAGAAATATCACTTAAGGTGATTAATACCCCCGCCCCGTGACGACAGTATTACCCAAGGAATGATCTTTCCTTGATCTTCTGCCATTTAAATGCCGTTACCATGGCAACGCAGCTTCCGACACGTCCGAAAAATATGTCTTGCACATCTTCCCATCAAGACTATTGTGTGTGCCACATTTCATACGCTTTTGGCAAAAACTGAGGAAATAGTTCAATCCACAAGATCTTTCCTTGATCTTCTGCCATTTATATGCCGTTACCATGGCAACGCAGCTTCCGACACGTCCAAAAAATATGTCTTGCACATCTTCCCACCAAGACCAATGTGTGTGCGCCATTTCATGAGCTTCAGTCGAATACAGAGGAAGTAGTTCAATCCGCAAGATCTTTCCTTGATCTTCTGCCATTTATATGCCGTTACCATGGCAACGCAGCTTCCGACACGTCCGAAAAATATGTCTTCCACATCTTCCCACCAAGATCAAGGTGTGTGCCACATTTCATAAGCTTTGGTCAAAAAACTGAGGAAGTAGTTAAATCCGCAAGATCTTTCCTTGATCTTCTGCCATTAATATGCCGTTACCATGGCAACGTACTTTCGGGTACTGTCAAAAAATGCGTCTTGCACATCTACAACCAAAGGCACACATCTGTACCAAGTTTCATGGAAATTGGGCAAAAACTGAGGAAGTAGTTTGCAACACAAAATTTTCCATCATTTTGGCTCATAATATGTGAGCTGTTACCATGGCAACATACTTTTTGTCACTGTCAAGAAATGTGTCATGCTGACCTATATCCTAATAGTGGAGCGGCATAGCTTGAAAAATTAGAGGAATTGTGCATTTTATGATAAAAGCACCAAATTTCGCACACATGTTGACAATTACATTAGAAATAAATTCAGATATTGGGCCATCGAAAATAGCGCCCTCAATGGCCATGGCAGCCATTTTTCAAAAATGGCCGCCATAAATGCCATTTTTCGTAAAAATTGACAAATTTCAGAAGGGAAAATCAATAAGATTTTGCAAACGAGTGGGAAATAACATTCAAAATAAATTTAGATATTGGGCCACCGTAAATTACGCCCTCAACAGTAATGGCAGCCATTTTTCAAAATGGCCGCCATAAATGCCATTTTTCGCAAAAAATTACAAATTTCAGAAGGGAAAATCAGTAAGATTTTGCAAACAAGTGGAAAATAACATTTAACATAAATTTAGATATTGGGCCATCGAAAATAGCGCCCTCAACGGCCATAGCAGCCATTTTTCAAAATGGCCGCCTTAAATGCCATTTTTTTAGTAAAAATTTACAAATTTCAGAAGGGAAAATCAATAAGATTTTGCAAACGTGTCAGACATAGCATTAAAAAAAAAATCAGATATTGGGCCATCGCAAATTGCGCCCTCAATGGCAATGACAGGGATTTTTCAAAAAGGCCGCCATAAATGCCAGTTTTCATAAATTTTACACATTTCAGAAGGGAAAATCAATAAGATTTTGCCAACGAGTGGGATATAACATTTGAAATAAATTTAGATATTGGCCAATCGCAAATTGCGCCCCCTAAAGGTCATGGCAGCCAATTTTTCATAAATGGTCGCCATAAACGCAATTTTTCGCAAAAAAATCAAAAATTTCAGAAAGGAAAATCAACAAGATTTTGCAAACGAGTTGAAAATAAAATTCGAAATATATTTAGATGTTGGGCCATCGCAAATTGCGCCCTCAGCGCCAACGGCAGCCATGTTTAAAATTGGCTGCCATAAATACCACCTTTTTCTCCGAATTTACTAATTCCAGAAGGAAAAGATAGTGAGATCTTGCACTCAATTTAAAATTTTCGTTTGAAATATATCTTGCGCCTATGTATTACATTATTGTAAATAGCGCCCTCAATGGCCATTGTAGCCATTTTCAAAATGGCCACCATGGATTCCATTTTCTTTTATTTCCTGATTTCACAAAAGGAAAAGTCCATAAGATTTTGCACACAATTTGAAAATTATGTTTGAAATGAATATTTGTATTAGATTATCATAATACTGCCCTCAACGGCCATGGCCGCCATATGCCAAAATTGCTGCCATTGTCATAATCATTTTGTTTTAAAAAATGGTAATTTCAGAAAGAAAAGTCAACAAATGTGTACATAAATTAAAAATCATGTTTAAAATCAAACAATATCTAGATTGCATTAACTCTAGAAATTGTTCCTTAGCAAATTTTCAAGAAGAAAAAAAAATGCTTATAACGGTAATTGCAGCCATTTTCCAAAATGGCTGTCATAGATGCCATTTTTCTTTAATGAAGATGTCATAATGCCGGAAGAAGACAGTAAACATTTTTTTTTTTTTTTTTGGCGCAAGTTGACAATACATATAAAGAAGTTTAGACATTGGGCCATCATAAACTTTGTTCTCATTGGCTATTCCAGCTATTTGTCAAAATGGCTACAATACACTTTTTTTTTTGTCTTGAAAATTTGCTTTAACTTCAGAAGGACAGGACAGTAGAATACTCACAGAGACATTATATCATCTGAAATATTGTGTTACGGAAATCATTTGAGGAACATTTGAAATAAACAAGGCAAATGCCTAGCAATTATATCTCACCAATGATGAATGCATATTTTAGGTGGCAAACATAAAAGAGTAGTATGAATATCCAGGGATAATGGCGCCATGTGTTAACTTTGACAGTAACACCATATCATTGAATATATGGGATATATGACGTGTATCTATTCTAAAATGTAACTTCCTAAATATTCTTAAAACAGAAACGAAAAAAATGGCCTTTTATTTTACGATAAAAGTTAATCTACTTGCTATGTTGCGATAAAACACATACCTTTGATATCCATACTGTTAGCCGTCACACACGAAATACTGCAATTAGGACTAAACTGAAAACATGAATTTAGAACTAACCCATCAATGAAACCTTTTTTAAAATTTAAATTTCTTTGAACACCAGATTGCATTAGATATAATGGCTGTTTAGCAGTATTCTATTGCTTTCTCCTTCTGGAATAAGCAAATAAGAATAAGGAGTGTGTGGAAGCCATTTTGCCAAAGAGCTGCCATAGCCGTTGGGACAATGTTTAAATGGTGGCTCAATATCTTCATTTCAAATTTAAATTCAAATTCAAACTTGAATTTATTTGAATGTCTTTTGTCAATTTGCACAAGAAGTTATATTGTCTTCTTGTGACATTATCATATTTTCAAGAAATAAATAGCATCTATAGTGGTCATTTGGAAAATGGCTGCCATGGACGTTGATGGTGCCATTTGTAATGAACTCATATATTATTTTCTTTTGAATATGATTTTAAACATAAAGGTATGTGCAAATTTCATTGGTTTTCTCTCTGAAATTAGCAAATATTTCCAGAAAAGAAAAGAAAAAAGAAAGAAGCAGACATCCATGGCGGTCAGCATGGCCCTTGAGGGCGCCTTCTAAGAAGACTTTACACTTAAATTTATTTCTTGAGCATAATTTTCAACTTGTTTGCAACGTCTTATTGACTTTTCCTTCTGACATCAGCAAATTTTTGCAAAAAACAAAGCAAAACAAGGGGGGCTGCTATGGCTGTTGATGGTGCACTTTTGGATGGCCTATTATCAAATTCAGTTTGAATGTAATTTTCCACCTTTGGGGAAAAAAAAAAAGACATTCATGGTGGCCATTTTGAAAAATGGCTGGAATGGCCATTGAGGAGGCAATTTGCAATGGCCCAATAAGTTTACTTTTGAATGTACTTTCCCATCTGTTTGCAAAATCTTGTTGGCTTTCCCTTCTGATTTTAGTAAATCTTTTCGAAAATATAGCGTTTATGGTGGCCATTTTGAAAAATGGCTGCCATGACCGTTGAGGGCACAATTTCCGATGGCCCAATATCGATATTTATTTTAAATCTCATTTCCCATTTCTAACCAAAATTTCATTGACTTTTCCTTTTGAAATTAGCACTTTTTTAATGAAAAAATGGCACTTATGGTGCCCATTTGAAAAAAAATGGCTGCCATAGCCATTGAGAGCACAATTTTCAATTGCCCAATATCTGGATTTATTTTGGATGTAATTTCCAGCTTGTTTAAGAAAAAAAAAGACCATTGGCTTTCCCTTCTGAAATTTGCATTTTTTAACAAAAAATGGCATTTGTGGCAGCCATTTTGAAAAAAAAAAGGCTACCATGGCCGTTGAGGGCGCAATTTCCGATGACCTAATATCTAGATTCATTTTGAATGAAATTAACATTTATGGGAAAAATTTTAGTAACTTTTCCCTTCTGAAATTTGCAAGATCATCGAAGAAGTGGCACATTAGACAGCCATTTTGAAAAATGGCTGTCATGGACGTTGAGGGCGTAATTCACAATGACCAAATATTTGGATTCATTTTGAATGTAATTTCCCACTTGTTTGCAAAATCTTACTGGCTTTCCCTTCTGAAGTTAGCAAACATTTTGAAGAAATGGCATTTATGGCGGCCATTTTGAAAAATGGCTGCCATTGCCGTTGAGGGCACTATTTCCGATGGCCCGATATCTAGATTTATTTTGAATGTAATTTCCCATTTGTAACCAAAATCTTATTGACTTTTCTCTCCTAAAATTAGTAAATTTTACGAAAACATGGCATTTATGGCAGCCATTTTGAAAAATGGCTGCCACGGACGTTGAGGGTGCTATTTACGATGGCCCAATATCTAAATTTGATCTGAACGTGATTGTCAACCTGTGTACGAAATTTGGTGCTTTTATCACAAAATGCACAATTTTTCGGCTATGCCGCTCCACTATAAGACAAACATTCAATATGAATTCCATGAGAATTGGAAGAACACTGATGAAGCAGTTTTGCCATGAAGCATTTTGCCCTATATTTTACCAATAACATGCCGTTACCATGGCAACGCACTTTTTGCCACTGCGGAAATATGTGTCTTGCACATTAACATATTCAGATGAACATCTGTACCTAATTTCATAAAAATTGATCAAAAACTGTGGGAGGAGTTCGCGACGCAAGATTTGTACCCATTTTTGCCCATAATATGCCGTTACCATGGCAACGTACTTTTGGGTACTGTCAAAAAATACGTCTTGCACATCTACAACCCAAGGCACACATCTGTGCCAAGTTTTATGGGAATCGGTTGAAAACTGAGGAAGTAGTTCGCGACGCAAGATTTGCAACGGACCGACCGCCCGACCGACCGCCCGACCGACCGCCCGACCGCCCGACCGTCCGCTGATTCCTATATACCCCCTTCAAACTTCGTTTGGCAGGGGTATAATTAGCTATTGTTATTGCTGATTCAAGTTTGGCATACATTTGTAGAACGTACTGTACATCCTTTTACACACTACTTATCTGGAACTAACCTGAAGGTCTATCAAGTTCTGGAAATGTTTGTCCACATTTTCCTGAAAGTTGGCTGTCATTAACACTAGAAACAAAAATACAACAAAAACAAAATTACAGGAAATGGAGGACAGCTGCATACAATACAGAAAACAATCTGAACTAAAAATAGCCATCATCAATTCCATCCCTCCTAGAGTGGCAGATTTTCACTGGGTGCCATTTATTTGCCAGTCTGAGAACAGATGTGGTTAGCTTGCAAAAAGTATCATTTTTAATATATTTTAATAATCACTATTAATATCAACATCATTATTGTTTGTAGTGTCATGTAATGTACAATGATATAAAGAAAATATAAAGATCATTCCACAAAGTTTGATTTTTTCTTTTTTTAAAGTACACATTCCCTCAACTTGCCAACACAAGTTAAGGGTAATATTGTTTCTCCAGCTTTCTAAAGAGGCAAGTCCAGCACTCTTTTATTTTACCAGATATATGGAAATATGTTGAAGTCTACTTTTTCTTTTTATATACACGTATCATGTGACATCACAAACTAAAGTCGTCTTCTCATCCAAGGACAGCAGCACAGAAACTTGATAAATTCATAACTTTTGAACGAATTGTACAATTTTCCTTAAACTTTCACTGATGCATTCTACTAATAATGCTAAATTCACTCAATCCAAACATCTATTTTTGTGAACTTGCCCTTTAAAGGTAGGGAATCCCATTTGCATGCCTTAAATGAAGAGTTGTATAAATACAGTGGTATGTTGAAGAGAGTATCATTTTAGAAACTCCCATAAAGTATCGAAAGTGGAAGGTAACATTTAGTACACTTTTTTGACCGTTAGATTTTGAATTGAATTTTTTTCGGGGCTCACCGTAAATTCCAGTACTTTACTAGGCTACCTTTGCAGACCCATGCACTGCATGTGTGTCCATCATGTATATTTTGTGAAGAAAGTTCATCAAAACTTACAAACATTTCTATATACATTCTTGCCACACACTCTATATGTTATTACATCAGCTCTTATACTTTTAGATTTGTGTTTATAGATAAAAAATACAGTTCAAGACTGCAACAAAAAGGCTTTGTGTGGCTGACACACAGAACTACTGAGTAGTTGAGTTTTGTGCATTATTCAAATTGTAGATAACTGTTGACTTCCAAATTTCTCAGCAATGGCCTAAACAAGTCCCCTGAGGTTCATATTTAATGTTTTGCTGCATTTTGGGAGGTCTGTAAAAGGTATCCCCTACCTTTAAGACTGTCCATATACTCACTCACCTCCTGGTAATCGGCCATTTTCCATATGAGTCCTGGTATTGTCAGAGGTTAGCAGAAGTTCTGTTATACCACGCATAGTAAGTCCCTGCATGAGACATAAAGACAAGGTTGTAATCATGACCTTTTCACCATTAACACATTTATTGCAACTGATTGACAAATTGCCCTACACTGACATAAGTAAGCGCAGAATTATTATTGTTGTTTTAGTAGTAGCCATAACAAAAAATCATGGGCATTCATACTCGGGTAAGGTTTTTTTTTTTCTTTTTTTTCTTTTAGACCTATGCCCTCCTGACCATTGGACATGTTCTGAATCCCTGACAATTTGAATTGCATGCTATAGGGCTTTATAATAATCAACACTGACTGTCGGGCGGAACCTCACTGGTCTAGTGGATAAGACACCTTTCCGGTGATCAGGAGGTTGTAGGTTTGAATCCTGTCCAAGTACGTATGCCCGTGATTTCTTTTGTCATGGCTACTTCTAAAACTAAAATGATCATATTTGTACATTATATGTCTCTGGAACAGGTTAATGATATACTGCATCTTACATTCATTTTATGAGCACACTGCTTGTAAAGTTGTGCTCTATAATCAAGACTGGATGCTGGAGACTGGAAGAGACGTAGTAGCAATCTGTGCTGACGTTTAATGATAAGATGCATCTGAGGAAGTAAAAAACAAACCCATAATAGCAGTATGCCTGCTTTCTTGAATTCCCGGGTTTTCAAATCACATCTCCGAGCTAAAGATATCAAATTGATAGGATTTTATATATTTAATAAACTGTGGAACAATTTACCTGAATGCTTGAAACAAACAGACTTGGTAGACAAATTTTAATCCATGTTAAAAACTTATTTGTTGATTGAGTAGTTCTATGACTATCACTCATGTCTTTAACCCGTTGAGGAAGGTTTGATTTTGCTACAACACGCATTTCCCATAGACGCTTGCCCGAGTATAGTCGGGACTCGTCCTCAACGGGTTAATAACGTCTCTGAAACTGTACCTTTTTCTTCTTTCTTTCTTTCTTTCTTCTTTCTTTTTTTCTTTCTTCTTCTTCCTCTTCTATTTTTTTTCCTGTTCCTTCTCAAGAAGAAGATGAAAATGTAAAAAGTTTATGCACAACGGATGACGGATGCCAGACGAAGAGCGATCGCAATGAAAAGGGCGTGGGATGACCATCATACTTTACGAGTTTCGCATCTCATAGCTCACCTCCTTGATGTTTTCCATGTATGCTGTCTCTTTGCCAAATGATCCATACTCATTCTCCACTTGAACAGCAATGATCGGCCCACCTCGGTTGTGCTACAGCCGAGCAAATACAGAACAATATGTAGCAAGTCTTATATTATTTACTTTACCAAGATTAACAAAAAGTACTGGCAAACTGTATCAAAAAGAAGTCATATAATGTACTGAAATTCAGGCATGACAAAAGTGACAGGTTAATTTAACCCTAACTTACCTGGGGGGGGGGGGCCATAATGGCCCCCCCCCTCGACAAATTCCGCGACCATTCCAGCGCGCAAAATTTTTTGACCGCGCCGCTCGCTGACTTTTTACTTTCAAGTCTCGCGCAACTTTTGAGACCGAATTTGTCGCGCCCGGGCATACCGTTCCGAAGCCACGCCCCTTCAAAAAATTTTCATCAACCCCAAAATTGCTCAAAAACGTGATTTTGTGTACAAAGTCAATACAAATTGTGTTTTTTCAATTAATTCATATAAAGATTCATATTTTTAATTTTAATGGCTGAAATCAATTTATTTCAGTATAATTATGCTTCAAAAAATGTGTATGACAAATTCTGTTGAAAAAACAACAAAAACAAAAGTTCGAAAAAACAAAGAAATACATAAAAAATTGATAAAACAATAAAAACATAAGAAATCAATTTTGATACTGAATTTTTTTTTACACACAAATGTTTGGAATGTCACTAGGAATATTTACACCACAAATCAGCATTCCATAAGCTTTCACAAGCCAATTACAGACGAAAAGGAGGTTTTTTGCATATATTTGCATAATTAATTGATTTAAAATAGACTAGAAATGTCGCTATGGCGACTGGTATGCCTCCGCCATAATGCAGTGTTCTCCTAATAGGTCTATAGTACATGTGGACAATGTGTGATTACATTTTCAAAAAATTGGCAAAATATCAAAATGACATGTTTGTCACAAATGTATTGAATGTTTACCTTCCTTGACCTATGTTTAATTGGATGAATAGGAGAGCATGTATTTGGGGATTTAAGAACTTTAACTTGACTTTGACCATTTCATAAGTTTATGCACTGAGTAATTTTCAAGGTATGGAGAAAAAGCTCACTTTCTGTATTGAACAGTAAATTGTTATCATTTTCATCTGGCCTTTGATTTATAATAGAATCACTGTCAGGCAGAACATACATACATTCAGCGTGCACTAAGTTTCAAGATAACTTGAGCAACTTCCGAGATATGGAGAAAGAAGTACACTTGTAAGTTCAGCACTTTCACTTGATCTTTGACCTTTTGACCTTTGACCTTCTTGGCAAAAAAAAAATCCCAGAGAATCTCTATTGGGTTATACATGCATACATCAAGTTAAAAAGAAAATAATTCTGCTGGCATTGCATAAATATAAGGAAAATAGTAAAATTTTGAAGTATTTTCCTTGACCTTTGACCCCTGACCTTTGACCCCATGAACCCTAAATTCCCTAGATAACCACTGCCAGTCAGTAGATGCATATGTACTATGTTCCATGAAGATACCTTGAACAATTTCCAAGATACAGAGAAAAAAGTGAAATTTTAACATTTTACGTGACCTTTTGACCTTTGACCTTTTGACCTCATGACCCCAAACTTTCACCAGAGAATCTTAATTGGGGAATACATGTATACAGTAAGTTTCAAGAAAATATTTTGAGGTATTGCATAGATACGGGGAAAATAGTAAAATTTTAAGCATTTGACCTTGAGCATGTGCACCCAAAAGTTGATAGGCACAACTTCACCCCCTAATACACATACATGCCAAGTTTCATTAGGATACCTCAAAAGGTTTTGGTAGTTACCCTGTCCACAAAATTCATTACGGACGGACGGACGGACGGACGGACGGACAACCCGAAAACATAATGCCTCCGGCACCACTTCGTGGCGGAGGCATAAAAATGCAAATTTTTTGAAAATTTAACTTAGCAGTCTTGTAGATTACATCCGGCTTTATATTCATGCAAAATTTTGCGGCGATCGCGCGATCAACGGCCGAGATCTGAAGGGGGGGCCCATAATGGCCCCCCCCCCCCCCCCCCCAGGAATTCAAGCTCGCTAAATAGCCCAGGTAAGTTAGGGTTAAATGATTTGAGTTTCAAAACTTTTAATAGAGAAGCAATGCCAGTCGAAATCAAATGTACAAAAGTAACTTTTTAGATCAATGTGACAACTATTGTTTAACTGGACAATAGTACCAAACACAATCACATCCTTCTTTCCATGACTATGTAGAATAATTCCAGATTACCACCTGGTATATCATATGCTAGCATAGTATTGTGATATGAATGCAATCATGATACTCTGACATTTTCTAGGAAGTACTATTACATTTTGTATGTCCTGAATACTGCTTGTATGATTGTGCAATGTACAACGACAGCATAATTGAACTTTTCTCCAACAAAAGGGAAGATCATTTCATCATAGAAATGCCCACAAAATCACATTTCCCCCTCTATTGAAGTATACCAATCAAAGAAGAAAATATACCCAGGTCTCTACAAGTGACACTGCAGTATGATAAACACAGCATCTGTAGTCACAATTTTCACATCGTTTGCACAGTTGTAACTTCATTTCCTATTAAATTTAACAGGAGTTTGAATTTGCCTGTCCTCCTTCAAGTAATTCTCTCAATCAAGGGAAGTGTTCTTGAACTCTCCAGCGAACTGCAATCTTGACTGATCAATTTCTGTGATAAAATCCTCGCTGTTGAATCTTTTTACCTGCAAAGGAACAATCCTGGGGATGAGTTCATCAAAGTACTTGGAGACTGCCTCGGTGAAGAGAGGGTAGGTTGTCCGCACCTTCATCTCATTGTCAGACAAAAGCCAGCTATGAAACCATGAACCACAATCAAAGCAGAGGTGAAGAAAAACGATGAGCACATATGCATACAATCCAGACAGGAAGTGTTCTACTAGATCCTACTCACAGCACTGAACAAGGCAGCACAATATCATGTAATCATCTACGATTAATTTGTCACACCTTACATCAGCCCCCCATAATGTTTTCCCCTTGTTTCATTTATTCATTTAAAAAAAAGGAATATTGGTACTTCGCATGAAATGTACATTACAAAGTTCAATTTTAAGCAACTTTGCTAAAACTCCACATCACACCCTGAAAAGAGCTTCTTTAAAATCAAGGACTTCATTAGAATCATGTTTGTAGGGCTTCTTTAAAATCAAGAGTTTCATTAAAATCATGTTTCTCTCTTTTTAATGAGATGAGTGAAACAACAGAAAAGTGTTGCCTTTCTTTTGCCATGTGTTTTAAAATCTCTCAAATTGTAATTAGGGGTGCTGCTACAATGAAATTCAGTACATGTTTATTCCCTCCCCCTTTCTCTCTTGCAAGTTGAGTCTTCAGAACTGTTTTACAGCAATGACTGCAATGAAAGTTACATAAAAATCTTCATTCTTTTTCACATTAGGACTAACTCTCAAACAACAACAGCAACATGTTGCCTTCCTCTTTACCTCCCCCTCTTTATTTCTTTCTGTCTTTCTAATATCTAGTCTTTTTTATCTGTTGTAAGGGGTGTTACAACAATGAAGCTCATTTTCCTTCACTCTAGATTTCTTCCCTTCTCACATGTCTTATCTTAAAAAGCTGCTGTGTACAAGAATGACCACACATCCGTTACTATCAGGTTTATGACCTTGACTACTGTACCTGGGTAGACCACCAAAGTCCCACTCAGCACAGATGTATGGTCCTGGCCTAAATATGACATGAAGTCCAACTTTCTGGGCTACTTTCAGGAACTCTCTGTGTGGATGAAAACAGGAATCAATAACAGATTTTTAAAAAAATCAATCCAAAAATTCAATTCAAATTCAAAAAGGATCTACTGCTACATGTACATGTACCCACCAAATTGAGCTTTCCAATATCTCCCCTCTCTCTCTCTCTCTCAAAAAAAAAAAAAAAAAAAAATATATATATATATATAATAGATTACAGTCCAACACAACACACATACAAACCAACACTTAGTTACAGTGTGCAAACCTGCTGGAAGTATCAAACAAGGAAAAGTAGAAATTACGCGGTGTTTGTATGTCCCCGCCGGAAGTAGCATTTTGTAACAAAATGTGCAATATAGGTAAAAAATCAAGGTCAAAGGTCAAAGAAGTCAAAGGTCAAAATTCTGTGTAGAAGTTTTGAAGCCCTCACCTAGTGCCATCACATAAAGCAAATGGAATCGAAATTGGGTTAGAAATGGCGGAGTAGCATTTTGTAGCCAATGTACAATATAGGTCAAAAATCAAGGTCAAAGGTCAAAGAAGACAAAGGTCAAAATTCTGTGTAGAAGTTTTGAAGCCCTCACCTAGTGCTATCACATAAAGCAAACGGAATCGAAATCGGGTTAGAAATGGCGAAAAAGTAGCATTTTGTAGCAAAATGTATAGGTCAAAAATCAAGGTCAAAGGTCAAAGAAGTCAAAGGTCAAAATTCTGTGTAGAAGTTTTGAAGCCCTCACCTAGTGCCATCACATAAAGCAAACGGAATCGAAATCGGGTTAGAAATGGCGAAGGAGTAGCATTTTGTAGCAAAATGTACAATATAGGTCAAAGGTCAAGGTCAAAGGTCACAACTGAAATTCTGTGTTGAAGTTTTAAAGCTCCCATGTAGTGCTATCATATAAAGCAAACAGAATCAAAATTGGCTCATAAATAACAGAGAAGTAGCAAATTGAACATTTTGATCACACACGGACGCACACACGGACGGACGGACGCACAGACACACACACGTACGGAGCCCGTTTCATAGTCCCCTGCTCGAACTCGTTCGGCGGGGACAAATTATCAAAATACCTCCTCTACAACAAGCACACATACAGTATCATTGATAACTTAAAGGGGATGGCTAGTACAATTTGTACCTGATCAGTGGGTATCAGTAGGAATGCTGGGGGATGATTGTTCTAATCCTTGTGGATTCATTTAAGAGTACATTACATCTAGGCCTATTGTTGTGTGAAAATTATTTGCTTCAGAATGGTCTCATATTCAAGTAATGTGCAGTTCAATGTTTCCAGGTTAGCATGCCTGTACAATGTCGGGGCAATCGTTAACAGCCTGTTAACGATCACCCGTCACTGTACAGGCATGCTAACCTGGAAACATTAAACTGCACATTACTTGAATATAAGACCATTCTGAAGCAAAAAATTTCCACACAACAATTTATTGATGTATAATGTACTCCTAAATGAATCCCACAAGAATTGGAACAATCATCCCCCAGCATTTCCACTGATTCCCACTGATCAGTTACTAGCCATCCCCTTTATTTCTTTGGGAGAAATTAAAAAAAAAAAGTTTTGAGAAATCCTCACATACAACCCTAGTACAGCTGTAACTTCAGTTCTTTTCATGTTCATATAGATAAGGGCACCACAAATTGCATGACATGTACATATTGGACTATGACTTCCAGGCTAAAACTTACATACTGAGATGTCAAAGTCTATATCTTTGACATGCTAAAAATAATCCTTCAACTCCCACCTTTGTACTTTTAAGCACAAATTATCAATGCCTACTTTGAAGGTTATTTTGTTCTATTGTTGCCAATAATGTTGCTATGATATCACTGCATACTTGGCATTCATCAGTTTTTCTCCTGTATGCTAAATTCTAGGATGCCATTCAGGGTGGGGGTTGCCAATGTTTAATACAAAGTTATGATTATAGAGAAGGAAGCGAGTTACTACCATCACACAAACTGCATTACATGGACAGACTGTTTGAGCTGAAAAGGGCATTGAAAACATATTGTGTGTTATACGGACGTATTAAAGAGAGACTACAATCAAGTCTGTTATGTTTGACAAAATATCCTTGCAGGCACGAGACAAGGTGTTGGCATTCATTTCCTTCTGTATTTTGATAACTAAATCTCACAACACATTTTGACACTATACCTGGATGCAATGTATGGATTGGAAAACCAAGATTTGCACTAGCCAAGTGCAGTTCTGCACAACAGCAAAACTCATTCATTAAAAAAAACCAAGCAAACAAATAAACAAACAAATATGGGCTAAGTCCATGTCAGAACTTCAAGCCATTTTTTTCCTAGCAAATTTGCACAATGAATATGATGTACATTGAAATGGTTGGGAGATACTACATGGATCGGCATATTTCTCTTCACAAAAAAAAAAATAATAATTAAAGTACTTCTGATTAGTGAGAGATCAGTTTTCCAAAAAAAAAAAAATTTATAGTTGGAACCACACAAATACAAATTTCAAGGTCTTAATATTCTTCATGATGGCTATACTCAAGACAGGAGAAAGGCATTAATGAGTGGTGATTGTGATATTTGCTAAAACTTACAGAGTTGTAGAGCTATATATTTATTCTACCTCCTGCAGCAATACTTGAATACAAACCACGTATGGGTGTAGAACCAAACACAACCGCACACATACACTGTACTGTACAAGCTGAAATTTTCGCGGTGGTTTTGTTTTCGCGAATTTCGCGAATCGCCTTTGAACCGCGAAAATAACAACACGCGAAAATAACAGCGCGCGAATAAGTAAGTTCAGTTGGACCCTCGCAATCGCGAAATTAACAACACACGAAAATGTCCTCCAAGTAGCAATTCGCGAAAATATCTGTACGCCAAAATTTCAGCTCATACAGTACACACGTATGCATACACAGAGGCAAATACATTGTATGTCCTTACTCAATATGTGAAAATTGCAGAGCTGTTAATATCAACTAATTTCCAAACTACAGTGTATCCATCTCTGTTTGCGGATTTTACCCAAAATATGCAATTCACCATTCACTCGAAATACAAGAGATTCCTTGGGGCACACAGCAGCAGATTACAATCTATTTTCCTTTCATTCTTTCTCCTCACAGAAAGCAATGACTACACCAAAAAGACAAACAATAGATTAAAATCAATGTCAGACTGAAATATGAAAGCATTTGGTGTCATGCATAGAGAACTTTGTGTGTGTGCATGTGTGTGTGTGTGTGTGAGTGTGTGTGTAAATGGCAAGAGTTTAATATAGGCCTCTTTATCTGTGAGAGCTGTGTCCCTTTCGGGTGTATGATGTGACTAACTAGTGTGCATCTAATTTCACTGTACCAATGCAGCAACACAAGAAGCCACTTTTTATGGACATTACTGAATTCTCCACGTTACCAGCACGACCTGAAATATTTCAGAGATCCCAATTTTGCCACGTGTTCTTCCCTAGGTTGTGCTGCTGGTGGTGGTGGTGGTGGGGGGGGGGGGGGGGGCAATGTGTATGCAAATACAATTTTACAAAGTGTGTATTATGTACATTTAGAGCTCAAAGCTCACAGCAAGGCTGGCTCCAATACAAATGTTTGACCTCTGCAGCAGCTGTCTTGACTTCCATCCAAAAGCTTTAATCAAACTTTCCCCGAAAGGCAAATAAATCTTAAAGGTCCATGCAATACAGTTTTAATTGTACATAATCACAGAATAAGAAACAACAACAAAATACACATTTTTCGGTAGACCAAGAGTAATGAAGATAAATCAAACCAAACCATGAAACAGTTTACACACAGACCCTTACTATGTATGCCTTAATTTTCTGAAGGCTATGTGCAAGTCTGTTCTAGCACCCTTCAATGCAGATTATGATTAATATGTCAGGGTCAGAACTCATCAATTCTTTAGACTATAAAATGAAAAGAGTATTCATTGTCAAATTTTGGCACTTCACTGCTCATTATTTGAAGTAGCTCTCAAAATCACAGAACAAACAATCTACAAAATGCTTGTTAAATCATAACGTAAATGAAACACTACCATAAACAAAAGTGCTTCTAGAGACAAGGCATTTCTCACAAGATAGAAGAATCATTTAAAAGAATGTCCGATTTGGAAGATGTACTTCTGAATTGGATTTCAATAAAGGTCCCAAAGTAACAACTTCTGATTTTAAAAGTTCTTTTTTTATTTTTCATCTGATTCCAAATACAAGCTTCCATGAATTTTATGATGTTCATTGTCAGTATCATGCATAATCATGTCTCCTTTTATTTCACCGGTCAATATCTCATCATTTGTAGAAATATAATGCAGAATAAACAGAGCTGTAATACCGGTAGTCAGCTTTCAAAGCAATGTGTCCTCTTCCTATTCTGGCAGCGTACTGTAAAAACCAGAAATGTCTGCATGCATTTTGATTTTGCAAATGTTGTGACAGCCTAGATTCACAAATTAAAATGCATGCAAAAGTTCTTCCACATTATACACTACAGGTATGTGCATTGAATGCCAGTGGCAATTCACGAAAATTTCATGCCACAAAAATATCTTGATTTGCAATGCCTTGGCTACGTGGTTTGTACAGTGAGTGTAAGAAAATTACAAATAGAAACTAGAAATGTCGCTATGGCGACTGGTATGCCTCCGCCATAATGCATGATTCTCCTAATAGGTCTAGATAGTACATGTGGACAATGTGTGATTACATTTTCACAAAACTGGCAAAATATTGAAATGACAAGTTTGTCACAAATGTGTTGAATGTTCACCTTCCTTGACCTTGGTTTAATTGGATGAATAGGAGAGCATGTATTTGGGGATTTAAGGACTTTAACTTGACTTTGACCCATTCATACATTTATGCATTGAGTAATTTTCATGGTACCAGTATGGAGAAAAAGTGCAATTTCTGTACTGAATAGTAAATTGTTACCATGTTCATCTGGCCTTTCACCCTAAAATTCATAAGATAATCACTTTCAGGTAGAACATGCATAAATATGCAGTACGTTTCAAGATAAATTGAGCCACTTCCGAGATATGGAGGAAAAAGTTACAAATGATAGTTCAGCACTTTCACTTGATCTTTGACCTTTTGACCTTTGAGGCAAAAAAAAAGAAAAAAAAAAACTCTCCAGAGAATTTCTATTAGGTTACACATGCATACACCAAGTGTAAAAAAAAAAAAATAATAATCCTGCTGGCATTGCATGAACATGAGGGAAATAGTAAAATTTTGAAGTGTTGCACTTGACCTTTGACCCCTGACCTTTTACCCCATGAACCCTACATTCTCTAGATAATCACTGCCAGTCAGTACATGTATATACTATGTTCCATGAAGATACCTTGAACAATTTTCCAATTTACAGAGAAAAAAAAAGAAGTTTTAATACTTTTACTCGACCTTTTGACCTTTGACCTTAGACCTCATGACCCAAACTTTCACCAGAGAATCTAAATTGGGTAATACATGTATGCACTAAGTTTCAAGAAAATATCTTCAGGCATCGCATAGATATGGTGGAAATAGTGAAACTTTATGTATTTGACCTTGACCTTTTGACCTTTGACCTTGAGCACGTGCACCCAAAAGTTGATAGGCACAACTTCACCCCCTAATACACATACATGCCAAGTTTCATTAGGATACCTCAACAGCTTTTGATAGTTACCTTGTCCACAAAATTCATTACGGACGGACGGAAAGACGGACGGACGGACGGACGGAAGGACGGACGGACGGAAGGACGGACGGACGGACGGACGGACGGACGGACGGACAACCCGAAAACATAAAGCCTCCGGCACCACTTCGTGGCGGAGGCATAAAAACTGTAGGCACACTGGGACTGCCAGAAAATGGAGTGGAAAAGAGATTGATCACTTCTATCTCACCCCCTCCCCCCCCCCCCCCAATCAAAGCTACACGTATCTCAGATTGCTATAGGTGTTACACCTCTCTCCCTCTCTCTCCAAAATTATGTCAGTATAGTGGGGCTGATGAAGTCAATACAGCAGAAACTATTATCACTATTATAAGCAAATACAAGTGCTGGTACTATAAAGAATTTGAGCACTGAATTAACAAGAGACCCGGGGGGTCTCGCGCTCACCTGAGTATCACAAGTTCACCTTCCATGCATTCTAGCATACGGACTCTTATCTGAGAACATTTGAAGCTTGTGGTGGGGAGTAACTTTGAGAGCTGGGGGCATAGTGTCCATTTGTAATGTATAATATATTCCATCACACTGCTCAATCACTTCTGATTCTAGAGAAAATAAAGATTCCTTACTGGAGGGTGTGGGTTGTTGGACCCCCTGGGGGCCCCCAGGTGGGGTGTGGTGCCCATTTGATGGAATTAGGATTCTATCCCCCTAGGGATGCTACCTGCCAAGTTTGGTGGAAATTCATCATAATGGCATTTTCAAGAAAAAGATGAAAATGTACAATTTGGGCCCCACTAGGACCCCTCCTCACCCCCTCCCCTGGGTCCCAAGGGGGGCACCCCTGATTCTGCCATGAACAAACTTGAAACTGCAGTCATCAATGTACTACATTGTAACTATTAACTTTATTAGCTCTATCACTTCTGGTTCTAGAGAAGATTTTTTAAGATTCCTCTTTTTTTTTTTTTTTTTTTTTTTTTTGGGGGGGGGGGGGGGGTTTCGGCCCCTCTGGGGGCCCCCAGGTGGGGCATCGGAGCCCATTTGAACAAATTGAGATCCTATCCCCCTTGGGATGCTACCTGCCAAGCTTGGTGAAAATTGGTTATGGGGTTCTCAAGAAGAAGATGAAAATGTAAAAAGTTGTAACGCACAATGCACACCGGACGCCGGATGAACAGCGATCGCAATAGCTCACTTGAGCCTTCGGCTCAGGTGAGCTAAAAAGGCATGTACATTTTGCCCACTAGTATAGCATCATAGCATATGATAATACAAGTAGGCTGCTGTACCTATTCCCCATAGGCTACTGTGCATAGCTTTAAATCTAAGTGGCTATGCAATAAATACAATGTAAATCATATTTTGTCTCGTCTGTTGCACTTATAACATTTGTTGAGTGGACGAACACTTGCTAGCTATTAAGGAGCTCTTGCTACAAGCACACAAACTCATTGCTATAATACGAAGTCCCTAACTATTTAGTACACAGGGGTCTTCTTTAACGTTTAGCAACTAACTGCCTTGTAGATAGTGATTATGAAAAGGAAAGACTGTATGGCTTTATTTCAAGAAAAACCAGAAAAATAGGACCAAAATTCCCTTGTATTCATTCATTGCCAGGAATATAACAGGACTAGTCATGTATAACATTATTGATAAGAGGAATGTATAATACATCATTACAGGTGTATCTGATGGTATTGAATTAATCAGATACTAGTACTTGACACTATCAAATCAAGCTGAATTATAAAAAATGATAATAATAATAAATAATAATAATAATAAATTGACAGCTCTTCATTTGATTATCATAACACAAGTAAACAATCACACAATATCTGGCAAGATGGCTACTAGTATTTCTGGCTGCACTAATATTCTTGTTATTAAACATTGTGAACTATTCACAATATCAGACATTGAAAAAAAAAAGAATTATATTATATTGGATGGCTATGAATGGGATACCAGGAAATATTGGCCCTAATGAGTGCAATATTCCCTGGTATTCCATAAATTAATGTCATCCAATATAATTACTATCATCTATAATCATTATGTAGAAAGCATTTATAAACTGCACTCGTCTTATTGAAGTTGACTCAGTCCTGAAAAGGGAGTAGCCCCTACCTACACAATACTGTAGCGAATTTTGGCCTTACGGGGTTGATTGTAGGCTCGTTTTCACAAAAATATATCGTGATCTTGCACATTACCATCACACCCTCACTCTGCACTCCGCACATCACTAACCATAAACACCCATCACAAACATCGCACAGCAGACAATCAGCGACAGTGCTTACAACTACAAAGTTGACATCAAAGACTGAGTCATGGAGAATAACATACCGTTACTGTGTGTTTATTAAGCAGAGCCTGTGCAGTCGTCCTCCGAGAAGGCGGTATTACAAGCAAAGATACAAGCAATGTGTGCGATAGCAAGCCAAGCCACCAGAAAGTTTGGAAAACATATCTCCCAAACAGCTCTATCTACACCCCAGGGCAGAGCCCTTCTCCCTACAGCTCTGTGGCTATCTACTTTCACTATCTACTACTCTAACTCTAACTCTCCAACTATCTATCTCACTCTTCCCTCTCCGAGCAGGGTCCTTTTATACCTCTTGCACTTAGACCTTTGTACCCGCTGCGTGTGTCCCTTGACATCGTCTATACCCCGTACACACTTTCGTGTGCACACACACTGCACACCCTGGGTTGGTCCATTATCTTGAAAGGGGTGTCTCTATACCAATTTTGTCACATTACCCCCAACCAAGTTTGAAACGTCCCTGTTTCAAAGAAATACAAAAATTATTAAAGACAAAATTGAGAACGTTATACGCAACAAAACGGAAGAAAACAAAAGGCTATTTACGTCTCCTTTCTTCCGCACTTCTTATCTGTAAAATGATCAGTACAAGTCATATAATATATACCATTTTCAAAATTGACGAGTATAATGGCAAGTACTCCGAGGCTAAGAAATGTCTTTGGCAAGAGCTTCCAAATTTATATCACCAAGAGTTACACTTAAATATAAAACACCTAATAATACAGAAGCATAACGGTTTTGAAGAACAAAATCCAGTGTTGTGCAACGTATAACTTGTACGTGTAATAGACTATAAAGCATATATTCTAACATGCACATACACAAACATTATCCATTTCTATATTTCTATAGAAAGGTACTGACATGCAAATCAATACGAAGGGCAATTTCCTTCATCTCGTTCCTCTTCGAATACAATTCCTGTTACATTATACGTACGCTTGATTACATGAAAAAGAGGTAATAAGCAAAAGTAGGTATAACTACTCATGTTACTTATTAAACAACACAATGACAACAGAAACTCGAACTCATCTATTTACATAATGAAGACAGCAATTATGAACATCTGAGGTAACATGTCTCTTAACCTTAATACTGTCGCGGTTACAAAGTTGAATGTTTAGTAAACCTTTACGGCAAGTAGCATCTGTTATTGCATTTTTTTTCGATTGTCGTAACAACCAAAGGCAAGTTCGAGTTCACAGATTACCTAAATGAAAGTATTGCAACTTCAGTTTGTTATTAAAATAGGCATAATGCTGTACTTTCCTTGCAAAGATATAACACAAGCGGTCTATCAATCTTACAGCGAAAAAATACAATTAAATCATCATAAAGCTGCAAATGAACTTTGGTCAAAGAATTTTGTGTACTGTACAATGGCATGAATTGAATACCATGGTTTGAATCACACACGGTGTCAGTAAGGTGAATTGCCTGCGTTTACTGTCGAGGAATGCGTCCCAACAGCATAACAACTTAATCTTCAAAATGCTAGAATACAGTATAATATCATATTTGTTCTCTTTCACGGAAAACAACATCAAGGTTCAAAGCGAAATAACACATAAATTGAATCATATCAAAACAAGCAATATGCAGAAGTATACATTAACATACTTCATTCATTAATCTCAAATTTGTACAAAATAAGTGACAATGTCTATTTCCTTGTCACTATAGCCTACTTTGGCCAAAATCATTCATATAATACCTATCATACTTGGACAATCGTACCAATATATTGATGTAGCATATACGCATGAATACAACTTTATTTGTTTCTTCTTCTTTTTTTTCTTCATGATCGTATGTAATGATAGTGAAACAAAAGCACTCTTGATTATAAATTTACCTACCTCATCAAGCATTGTTTGTGCTTATCTTCCTTGAAATATTAAGAAATGTATTACCAACTGATTGCTGACCTTATCATTATATGCAACCAAGAAAACAACAAAATATTCCCTTAATCTTTCATTCCATAATTGCATGGGACTGACTTATTCCAGTCGGCTGGAACATATACTGGATATGTATGAGTTGTTTCAAATCGCTTAATACAAATATTGCCAGAAAAATACTCGATTGTTTTGTGTTCGACAATGGATACTAATATTTTATTCTCACATGCATTTTCATCGGTTTTCCCGTTGTCATGGCGATCATCTAGTTCTGGCGAGGAATCTGTACCCGGTATTTGGTTGCTGGTTGAGTCGTCGACGGTAGGCTTGGGTAGGGCTGGTGGTGGGGAGCCATCCTCGTCGGAAGAGCTGCCTGGGTCTGGTTCCACACTACTTAATTCGTGAAGCATCATTGCTAGGGGTTTTCCCGTCAGTGGTGGCGACGTCGAAATGGGGGAGCAGTCCACAGAGATTGATACCGGGCTGCTCTGTTTCTCACTTGGCAATCTGATGGTGGTTGGTCGTGGCGTCCGCCGTGGTGATTGGGGGGACCTGCTCCTGCCTCGACTGTGGAGATCTTCATGCACATGGTGGATGTGCCTCCTGAGATTACTGGACTTAGTTGATGAATAATTACATTGACGGCAGTCATAGCCACCCTTATTGTGGTGGCATTGCCGCAAATGACGATACAAATCCTCCCTGTTCCGGCACACTTTATCGCATTTGCGACAGGTAATCACCCTCCCGATGTGGCGGCGATCATTATAGTCAGCCATCTGACAGGGATAAACAAATAGTAATTCCTTCCAGTCACTAGCAAGTCACTGCAAAGGCTTTAACCTACTATTTTACAAAATCTATTTGCGCATAGCTCACATTACTGGTCTACGTTCGTATCAAAATATTCCGGCCTTCTTCTGAGGCGTTTTGGATAGCGACGATTTTCATCAACATTGCCATTGTTCGGTTGGGAAGGAGTGTGAGAGGGAATGTCGACTGTATTTGATTGCAACTGTTCTGGAATCTCATTGACCTCCGGAATCTCAGTGGCAGTGTCCAGCTCATGTTGGGGTGATGACGCTGACCTGTCTTCGTCTCTTTCAGTGGCGGATTGAGGCCTTTCCCAAGTCCATGCAGTCAGTTTCTCACCTTCATATGGTTTGAGTCGGTCGCTGTGAACCACTGTAGGTTTTGCTCGTGGGGAGGATTGTATACGAAAAACTACATCAGATAACTGAGTAATTATCAGAAACGGACCTTTCCAGCGCAGTTGTAGCTTAGGTGAAACACCTTTTCTTTTGGAAGGATCGTACAGCCAAACAAATTCACCCTCCTTCAGTCCAGGGGAGTTGGTTCTTCGGTCATAGTTTCTTTTCTGACGCACTGCACTTTTGCCCGTGCATGCTTCTGCACGGTCATGAGCTCTCCTCATTCGTCTGCGCAGTGCAGCTGCATAATCCTCTGGTTCCTCTTCATCCTCATCTCCCACTGTGATGGTGGTGAGGTCGATGGGAAGTCTTGCTTCCCTTCCCAACATCATCATGTTGGGGCTCTCACCGGTTGTTTCATGAGGCCTAGAACGGTACGCAGATGTTGCGAAAGGCAGTTGCACATCCCACGTTCTCTGAGAGTAGTCCTGCTCAATTGAGATGGCTAGCATGTTGACCAGAGTGCGATTAAAGCGTTCAATCATGCCATCAGATTTGGGGTTATACGCCGTTGTGCGGGTTTTCTTTACCCCAAGGAGTTGGCACACTTCCTTGAATAACTGCGATTCAAAGTTTGAACCTTTGTCCGAATGGATCTCAAGTGGAATCCCAAAACGGCAGACAAATTCCTCTACCAACTTCTTGGCAACCGTTTCTGCCCTAGCATCTGGTAGAGCGTAAGCTTCTACCCATTTAGTGTGGTAATCACCCACAACAAGGATCCACTGATTCCCTGCCTCTGTCTTTGGCAATGGTCCCATCAGATCAAGTGCAATTCTCTCCATAGGCGCACCCACCCTACTCTGTTGCAGGGGCGCTCGGCGTTGCTTCGTAGGGGATTTCCTTCTTGCGCACAAATTGCACATTCTAATGAACGAGCGTACATCAGCAGCCATACCGCTCCAGTAAAATCTACTCTTCAAATTTGCCAGCGTTTTCCTCTGCCCGAGGTGTGCACCCAACGGGCCGTTATGCACATCCCTAATAGCATCCATCCGGAGCTTCTCTGGCATAACAAGTTTCCTCTTGATGGTTCTCCCGTCGTCTGATTCCCATCGACGACATAGTACCCCATCTTTAACTTCTAGCTGGCTCCACTGGGCCCAGTATGTTTTCACTGCTGCTGATTTCTGTGCAATCTCTCCCCACTCTGGCCTGGCCTGGTCCTTTTCTTTCAGTTCTATTATCCAGTGCATGGAATCATCAGCAAGCTGAGCTTCTCGCAAGTTGGCTGTGCTCATAGACGGTTGAGTAGCGATACCTCTGACACTTGATCCTGCCTGCTCCTGCAAGGGAGTTGCAAGTTGAGTGTTCAGGATTCCAATATCGTCTTCCTCTTCCTGTCTTCCACACTGCTTACATCTCATGCGAGACAATCCATCCGCATTGGAGTGGTTCCTGCCTGGTCTGTGTTCGATGTGAATGTCATACTCGGCGATCTGTTCAATCCATCTAGCCAATTGCCCTTCTGGGTTACGAAAGTGAAGGAGCCATTTGAGAGAGGCATGGTCAGTCCGTACCTTCACCTTCCTACCATACAGATACTGTCTGAATTGTTTCAGACCAGTTATGAGGGCTAACAGCTCCTGTCTGGTTACGCAGTAGTTCCGTTCAGCTTTATTGAGCTTCCTGCTGAAATACGCTATGACTTTTTCCTGCCCATCCTGTACTTGGGACAACACAGCTCCAAGCGCCTCTGAGCTAGCATCTGTATCTAGCACGAAATCATCCTCTGGGGTGGGGAAAGTCAATATCGGCGCACTCTGCAGTCGTCGCTTCAAATCCTGAAACGAACTCTCACAAGCTTCATTCCATTCGAACCTGGCTGACTTTGCTGTAAGTTTGTGCAGGGGGGCTGCCACTTCTGCAAATCCCTTAACAAAACGTCGATAGTACGAAGCCAGTCCTATGAAACTCCTCACTTCCTTTTTGCACTGTGGTCGAGGCCAGTCAACTATGGCTTGTACCTTTGCAGGGTCTGTTGAAACTCCATCGGCTGATACCACGTGACCTAAATATGTCACTGACTTGCAAAACAAATGACACTTGCTGGGCTTTAGTTTCAAATGGGCACCTCTCAGCCTTGAGAATGTCACATTCAGACGCTGAATCTCCTCTTCTACAGTTCGGCCATACACAATGACATCATCCAAGTAGATTAGAAGTATCTCCCATTGGAGTCCTTTCATCACTTTCTCCATGAGGCGCTCGAACGTAGCTGGAGCATTGGTGAGCCCGAACGGCATCACTTTCCATTTATACAATCCATTTCGTACAATGAATGATGTCTTGTCTTGTGCATCGGGGTCTAGCGCTACCTGCCAGTACCCTGAAGATAGGTCAAGTGTAGAGAACCACTTGGCAGAGCCTAACGCATCCAAGGTTTCGTCTATTCGGGGTATAGGATAGGCGTCTTTGATCGTCACTTCGTTCAAATCGCGGTAGTCGACACACAACCTTTTTGATCCATCCTTCTTCTTTACTAGTACGATGTTCGCTGCCCAAGGACTCTCTGATGGCTCAATCACGCCACGGTCTAACAGGTCTTGCACTTGCCTGTCTATTTCCTGCTGGTTGCACAGCGGGAACCTCCTTGTTTTCTGTTTCACTGGCTTTGCGTCCCCCGTTTTGATACTGTGTTGCACAATGTCCGTGCAACCGATGTCCTGACTGTTCTTTGAGAACACGTCTGCATTCTCCACAAGACACATTTTCACTTGCTGATGGTATTGTGGATCTAAATTTTCGATACTTCGCTCATAGAGGTCCTGTACATGGGGAGGAAGTTCATTAGAGTCACAGCCTTGGGTTTGCATATGTTCCACATCCGCAGATGTTATCATTCCAACTGTAAGTCCTTCTTGGACTTCACACGTTGAATCCCCAGGATTGAAAACTCTTACCGGAATTACATCTTTCCCTGCATCCACCAGGGTCCTGCCAATTATCACTCCCTTCGATGCGACTTCTCCACCATTCTCTAATGGTTCAATAACAGCCGTTCCTGCCATACTCAAACCCTTATCAATTATCCGTCCAGGGACAATGGCCTCATGCCCTGCAGGGATGGTTGTGGTGCTTGCCACTTTGACTCGTGCAACAAAGGTTTCGCCTCTCTGCGTGGTGCATTGTATCTCTTCGCCGTGTATTTGAAGGATGCGTCGATTGAAGTCCAAGATACCTTGAGATGGAAGGAGGAAATCCATCCCCAGGATTCCTTCGCTCTTAATGTCTGCAAATAACACTTTAACTGATTGAATTGTTGTTCCGATTCTGATATCTACCCATGCAGAACCCAAAACATGTAGTGCACTCCCATCCACTTGCTGGATTCTTCCCATGAATGGAAGAAGCTCTGGCTGGCATTTCTTGTCCATTTGATGGTAAATGCAGGCACTTATGATAGTGTCTGTAGAACCGGTATCAATCAAGAACCTGCATTTTGTTGACCTTATTGTTCCACTGACATACAATCCCTGCTTTGCACCAGACACTATGTTCGGGATAATGTTACTTGGATCTTTGTTTATTGGTTGCGTTCCATTGTTGGGTTTGTTTTCTGCTGGCCCTGTGGGTTTTCGAGCCTGCCATCGGGTCTCCCGGCGGGCTGTTCTCCGTTTCCCTGTGCCTTGTCTTTTCTTTTCTTATGAGGACAGTAGCGAATGAGATGCCCTATCTCTCCACACTTAAAGCATCTCCTCCCTTCTCTCCACTGGAGGTTATCCGAATTTCCGTTAGTTGAAGGGGAGGGTGGCTGATTGGTTCCTGCCCTCTTCTGTGGGGCGTTCAAGTTCACATTGGCAAACAATCCCATTATTTGATCTTGCATGCGATTCATTCGCTGCATCATCATCTCCTCCAATTGCTGAAAGCGTACATCTTCCTCATTTCCCAGGCCTCGGGTATATCTTCCAGACCTGAGACGCTCGTTCCTCCTTTGCATTTCAATCCTTTCAAAATTCTCAGTTTCAAGCGCTGCTTGGATGGCTTCATCTAAATTAGATGGTCGCGCTCTGTGGATTCCTTCGCGGATTGTTTGACTCTCCACCGCGTCAATATAATGGTTTCTCTCCAACCTCTCTCGTGAGTTTGCTGGAAGTTCTGGGTATGCTTTTATGGCAAGTTCATGTATTGCCTGTCCCAGTTCTTGCAAGGTTTCTCTTGCGCCTTGCCTACGATGCCTTAGTTCGGCTAAGAAATTCTCGGCTTGCTGACCTGTGCCAAATCTGCGACCCAGTATTCGCAGCAGCTCATGGTATGAACATCTCACTCTACTGTCCACACCACTAACACATCGGAGAGCCTCGCCCTGCAAACTTGCCATCAAAAATGAGGCTGCCTCGAAGTCATTCCATCCATTCACTTCCTTGCACGCTTCGAAGTGATGTTGGTAATCCATCCATGCCGCTTTTCCATTGTACCTATCTGGTACCAAGAGAGGTCGCTGTGGTTTAACATGTCCTTGCATGCCATATGGAGCTGCATGTGACATCATGGTCGACATTGGGTGCGGATTGAATTCAGGCAGCATTGATTTGTTCAGGTCCAATTGCGCTGCGTGCAAATCTTGGGGAGTCGATGAAATAGGGAACAACTGCTGTTGCTGTGGTGCAAAAGTAACATTCCTACCCATTGGAACTGTCGACGCATTTGAATCAAGTCCAACAGTTTCTCTTTGAGCATTGGGAGTACCAGGTACATTGAATCTAACCTCAGAGTCCGTGTCATGACACTGAACCTGTGTCAACGTGTCAGGCCTTCGTGGACTTCCCACGGTTCCTCCTGAACACTCTGGGTTCATTTCAGCACCACCTTTCCTTCCCAACTCTTCCTGAGCTTGCACTTTCTGCCACTCCAGCAGTTCTTTTTCAAGTCGACACTGACTGATCTTTTCTTTTAGTTCAGCCAATTCCCTCTCAAGCTCCTCCATATGCCCCGTTTTCTTGTCCATTTTTGTTTCAATTCATATGAACTTTACAACATGTATAGCTTTGAAACACATCAAGCAAGTAAATTATTGGCTATCACACAGTGTCCACTTTTACCGACTTACATTGATAAATGCATTTTGGCATCCATCCAATAATCGAAACATAAATCAACACTTCCAAATTCATTGGTGTCCATTAGGGGATTTAGCGCACCACACTTTGCACACTACCCACTAGATCACAAGCTGTCAATAATTTGATCCTGTAAACAACCAAAGTTGAAAATCAAGCTTGCACAATAAGCTAGCAAATCGAGCTCATAATTCCAGCTCCATATTTCAGCTCACAAATCGAGCTGACAAAGTGAGCTCACAAATTGAGCTCGCAAGTCGAACTCCTTGATCAAGCTCACAAATCGAGCTCACAAATTGAGCCTGTCAAAACGAGCAGACAAATTGAGCTTGCATATTGAGCTTTGTCATCCAGCTCACAATTTGAGCTGCAAAATGAGCTCACAATTTGAGCTGCGAAATGAGCTCACAATTTGAGCTGTGAAATGAGCTCACCATTTGAGCTGCGAAGTGAGCTCACAATTTGAGCTGCGAAATGAGCTCACTATTTGAGCTGCTAAATGAGCTCACCATTTGAGCTAATCAATCCAGCTCACAAATAATCACTGTTGCACTTCGAGCTATTCAAACGAGCTAATAGCTCACCAACTGAGCTCTGACGTTGGGGTAGCTCACTCTACACATCGCTTGTGATATTGCATCAATTAGAGCCATCTATAGGCATCTTTCAGAGCACTTTGCTTCACTTCTGAGCACTTCCAATTCCATATCATATCCTTGTCGCAATGAGCTGAGGTACATTTCAAGCATATCAGTAATGTATAAAGATCCCACCGCTGCCACCATTTGTAGCGAATTTTGGCCTTACGGGGTTGATTGTAGGCTCGTTTTCACAAAAATATATCGTGATCTTGCACATTACCATCACACCCTCACTCTGCACTCCGCACATCACTAACCATAAACACCCATCACAAACATCGCACAGCAGACAATCAGCGACAGTGCTTACAACTACAAAGTTGACATCAAAGACTGAGTCATGGAGAATAACATACCGTTACTGTGTGTTTATTAAGCAGAGCCTGTGCAGTCGTCCTCCGAGAAGGCGGTATTACAAGCAAAGATACAAGCAATGTGTGCGATAGCAAGCCAAGCCACCAGAAAGTTTGGAAAACATATCTCCCAAACAGCTCTATCTACACCCCAGGGCAGAGCCCTTCTCCCTACAGCTCTGTGGCTATCTACTTTCACTATCTACTACTCTAACTCTAACTCTCCAACTATCTATCTCACTCTTCCCTCTCCGAGCAGGGTCCTTTTATACCTCTTGCACTTAGACCTTTGTACCCGCTGCGTGTGTCCCTTGACATCGTCTATACCCCGTACACACTTTCGTGTGCACACACACTGCACACCCTGGGTTGGTCCATTATCTTGAAAGGGGTGTCTCTATACCAATTTTGTCACAATACGTATGAAGCAACTACTAGTATCAAGATGTTTGTGTGTGTGTGAATTGTAACAAGATTTTGCACACTAGACTTAGCAAGCGTCCACGCACTCAGCAAGCGCTCGTGCAACAGACAAGACAAAATAAGGTGCATTACTGAACCATTGTAATAATGGTAGCCTATGGAAAATTAATGTATTGGCCCCTGCATTTCGTTCAATACACTCTCATATTGCATGGTAAAACTTGAGTGGAAAACAATACGCATTTTTACTGCACCGCTAAAACGTCCTATTGGGACCTATAGATGGATGACAAGAAATATTGCACGTTGTAACAAAAATTGGACATCAAAAGAACTGCACTGTAGTAATTTAACTTGAAATCTACAATTCTACATGGATACATGGAGGTTTGCATTGTACCAAGCTAGAACAAAATCTTCATTGTATGATTTGCTAAATAGCATTCCAGCAATAAATATACCTGACCAACAGGAAGCAAACCCATCATGTACGAAGCTCAACTAAATTTTAGTGTTACACAGCAGGTGGCATATTGACTTTGAATTATGATAATACTGCCATCTGGCATTGAGCATTGTCACGCTTGAATCAATGTTATATTGACACACAGCTGTGGACTGTTGGCAACAACAGACTTGGTCTGAGACTAAAACAACAACCCCATCCCCCATCCCCCCCCCCTCACCCCTGTCTGTCCTTACAACTACAATTGTGTACTGTACTGAGTACCTTTTCCTTAACTTCTACTAGATAGGTCTCACTTTCCTGCTGCTACTTACACGTGTAGATGCTGTAGAATGTCTAGTGCGTATACATACAGCCAACAAAACCATTATAATGAATACATTTAAATGCACTGTTTAGCATTCACTTTGCATTGCTATAGACACAATCAGTCCCTTTCATTTGTTCGCAGCCAGACACACATCAATAGAGAAGTCGTATACGTATTTGCAGTTTGAACTCCACTTTGTCCTTATTGTCCTTATGGCAGAGTAGTAAGTACTGATGGGAGTACTTACATGTATTATAAACTGGCCAGAACTGACATGGCATGCATGCATTGTTCTCCTCTCCATACTCATAGTCCATCACCAAAGTTAGTAAACCCTACACTTTGTAGTTATGTAGCCATGGATACTATCTGGTAGTGTGGGAAGTGTAGCGCCGAAGTATGTACAACGTTGTACAACTGTACATTTCTCAGTCACATCAGCCTATAAAAACTTCAATACTGACGCTGTTTGTATGTGAAACTCTAAAATTCAACTAATTACATCGAAGCCTGATTCTGATGTCAAACTTCCCATTCTGCTATTGATTTCATCCAGTTTATCAACTGTGTGGAATTGTACTGTTCTGAGAGAAGGTATAATTTGCTCATGGACTGAAATAATGTTTTGAAGTGTAGATTGAATTTGAATGGATTGAAATAATATTTGGACATTGCATGTTCTTCATTTTAACAGTTCAATAACGTTTGTACTTGAGCAGACTGACCTTTAACAACAGTAACCTTCACAGGGTGAGAATATAGCACCAGTGTTCTTACGAGCATTTTATGGCACGATATCCAGACTTGAGACTAGTCGCGATAGATTTACCCTTTGATCCCGCAAACATAAGGTGTATTCTTCTCAATAGGCTGACAATATATCTTGTTGATAGCTCCCACAACCATTCTCACAAAACTATTGTGCCCAGCAAACACAGACGTGTAAACACTGTGACACAAACACACACATGAAATAATAACTCGGGTTATTAGACCTTACCACACCTTAATCATGCATGGGTCTCCTAAAGTGAGCTCAAAACTCAATTCTCATTCCTTCATACCTCTCTTTGACATGTGTTCAATATTACTTCTCTAAAACACTGGAATACCACTCTTCAATTATCCTTCTTTTTGACCTCTAAAGTATCTTGTTGATGCAGATTCTTGGCCATGAAATAATGGATTTTGTGAATACTAAATCCTGAGTTCATTTTTTTTATAATTAAGATATCTGGTTCATAAAGGATGTATGTTATTTCACCAGATTCCCCGTGAAAGCAATATCATTACTGTTTACATAGCAGTACAATGTACCCTGTCCTATCCATGTTTGTTTTGTATTTGAATTTTTAAATTCAAAATCTTTCAATTTCCTTAGGACTGCATGAAGACAATTCCTGACCAGTGACCTCTGTGACAATTTTAAAAGACTTAAAACCCATCAAGTTCTGGGGAAATTTTACTCTTACCACCCTGTCCTCCTTAAACTGGCACTCCTGAATTTTAATGGAAACAGAGTTCAAACGCACCTTCGAACAGGGAAAGATTTTTGCCCTTGTAAGAACAGCTCCCAGTAAAGTCAACTTTCTCTGAAGCATAAATCATCATATAGTTTACCAAAACACTGAAAAGAACTCTTCACAATTTACAAAAGACATCAATGGGAGTTTGTAGACTTGAAGTCACCACTATAGGCAGCTGACAGAGACAGGCAAGTTAAACATCTAAGAAACTCACACAACATCGAGGATGCCAGTAAAGTCAAAGTCACCCCGAACTTGTTCGTGGAGATTCCAGGGAACATACCTAAAGAAATAAATAAGAGATTTTAATCAAAGTTACATCAACATCATCAACAATGACATCAACAACAAAAACCCCACATAATTTAGCAGCACTTCAATTTCCTTTCAATAGCAAAGCTAAAAATACTTTGTGAGGACAAACTTGGCAATACTACGGACTGCTTGAAAAGACTTCCTACTATTCATTTCTACAAATGCATGACTTTCTGAATGATCAACAGTGGTTCCAATGGTACACTAGTACATACAGTACATCTATTAAATTGAAAACTGAATGGAGTTCACCAAGTGTCTTTGGCTCTAGTAATTAATCAGTCATCAAAGAACATGCAATCAATATTGTTATTGCTTTTGCACAAACTGCAATCAGGAAAGGCATTACCTAGACAAAAACAAATGAAAAAAGACTTTGAAGAGCTTTTTTCTGACTTTTGTTGTAAATGAGACATGTCATTGGTGAAATTCGCTCCATAGCCGTCAGCTGTCCAAACTGTGATTGCACACGCTGCTGTGCACTTGTTGGATTTACATTGGCCGAGTTATTCATTGCATGTGCCTTGATTTCATACTGGAGTCACCCAAAAAAAAAAAAAAAAAAAACATTCTGAAGGGAAGAATTACATCTGGACTTGTTGATTTAAATAAAAACATTTTTTAATGAGAATAAATCTGTGAAATGTTAAAAAAGGCTCTTAACACCAATTATAAATGCTAACAAATGATTGGAGGAAAATGATTTAATATTCATGAATGATTAATTTTGGAGTAGAGTTTTAGCTGAATCCTTGCTGTGAGTACATGTAGGTCCTACAGCTGCAGAACGAAAGTCACACAATAATCAGATACACTCACTGTGCAATATAAAGTCATCAACAATGACTACGAGATTGAATGGATTTAGTGACTTGATACTGCTTTTGCAGAGCTGAGAGGAACTCACGTGGTAACTGTATTCAGCCCACCACTTTTCATCTTCATCAGTCTGTCCTCCCAGTACTGGGGCACGACCCGGAAGTAGTGCAGACTCCCGGACAGTATCGTAATCTTCTCGCCATCGAGCACAAACTCTCCTCCTTCTAGTCGCACGCTCGGCTCCTGCAAAGATTTCACGTAATCCAGCTGACGCGTCTTCATTCTTTGCCAGTACCACATGACCATGATGGCACCGAGGCCGATAATGACCAGCCACCGCACGAGGTGGACTTTCCGAATGGAGACCTGTGACATGTTTTTCTCTTTTTTGGTGATGATGCTGTTTTCGACAGTCTCAACAAAAATACACTGTCTACAGTGTGATCTTTAGTGTGAAATAAAGACCAGTGTACTCATAATGTTTCATACAGTGCTGCTGCTGATGATGATGATGGCAATTCCCTCGTTAATCGCATTTCACCGCAGGATAAATTCAGCTCATTCAGCCTTGGATTATTGATTGCCTTCAACCAATGTAAGAAAGGTGAAAGCTCAATGTCTTTCGGTTCTACTTCTGACAAATATCTAGACAATTCCCATGATCATATGAAGTGTTCTTGGTTGGTCATTTGACACATTACACCACAAGCTTCTTGTACCTTACACTTTACAAAACATTAATGTTTATTTGTAAACACCAGGGTTTGAATCTTGTGAAGGAGAATGATCCGGACTAATGAGCATCACACTATGATCACAGTATTAAACTGAACAGTTTTCTTCTCCCGACCCAAAGCTAAACTAGCGTGGTAGTGCTATATACTATAGTACTTCATTATGCTACAGATCAGAAAGGCACTTTAAAGTCCATGTAGAAGGCCTACGGCTAGGTAAATTTGTTTAATACTAATACTAATAGTTTCGTATTTATTTTTTGCTTTGGTCTTGGATTTTGTTGATGGTAATTAATGCTTCTCATCATTCAAACATCAGGCCTAACGCCAAAATATTTACAACCACCGATCTAGATAGTAAGTGTTCTTTTTTTACAAGTTATGTTGTAATAATATTTATCATAATTAATGCCTAATAATGGACAGAGCAGTTGGTGGAATCGGCCATGGAATTCACTCTGCTGTGTAGCGTAGAACATGCCTGTTGGCTGTCTGTTGTAGGCCCTACCATTTGATGTAACGGGATTACCAAGGGCAAGGCCGGTAAGTTGTACCCTTGGTAGGAAGAAAAAAAAAAGAACAATTTCTCCTATCATCGGCCACTCACTGCACTGGGACGAGTAGGCCAGGCCCTAAGTGGGAGTGATAGTGATGGTGTCAAACAGTTAGCCATCCATTGTCAGTAACTCAGTCAGAGATAAATAGCTACATTTGTAGGACCTAACTCATCAACTGTCACTGACCTCATGACCCAAGTCTGAGATTCAATGTCAAAATGATAATGAGATTGAGAACTGAGTAGGAATCTCAGACTATCTGTCTAACAAACTTAGACAATCTAATTATCAACAAAGTAAATTAGTCTAGAAAATAAAGAATGATTTTGTCTTTCACCATCATTTGATGAGCGCTTCGTGGCTGGTGTCTTCAGCAAACGAGAATGAAAAGTGAGCCTTTTTTAGCTTTGAGCAGTGGGAAGGGACTTTGTTGTAGAGGCACTGGAGCTCAGGGTTGGGAGTCACGGCTAGCTGACTGGGCTGCACCGGCTGGCTGTTAAACGCACAACGTAGTTGACTGTAGGCACCTCAAAAATTGCTGCTTCGCCCAGGTCCCACTGTCACCACTGCACTGGCACTCTAAACGTTGTGGCTTGTTAACGGCACGCGATTTTGATATGTAGGCCTATGCTCATACCAAAGTCGATCCCATTCAGTTTCGGTGACACCCCCCAAAAATACTAACGTTACAGTACTATTATCCACAGATTCTATATCCGGCGACAATCGTGCAAACAGCCCGCTCAATCTAGGCATACAGCTTGCCAATGTTATTTGCACTGACCTTCATTCGATGGCCCTTCAGTAAATTCAAGCGATATGACACGAATGCAAAATCGTATCTGGCGAGGTTCCAGGCACAGTCGAAGATTACCAAGTACAGTATTTGCATAGGCCTAGCCTTCGAATCATGCTGTGCGCAAATCATGCCCATGCATCGCATGCACGATCCGTATTTTATATCCACGATATGCCGCGGCGCGCCTCCAGCACTATTCCGACGGTAATTCCCCGCATAGAGGCACCGGCTTCATCAGGCACGGATGGCTTCAAGCATGCACTACGCACAATCACAATGCAGAGCGGATTGAACCAACGCGGTGGGGGCAACCACAGAACTCAAGAGTTCTGTGGGGGCAACCCAGTGGGTAAGCACTATTTGGGCACCCGTCCCGCTTCATCATGAATATTCATCAGGCAGTAAGATACTGTACTAGTAAATGGCAGAACGCTGGATACGTGCAAAATGTATCGCCGGGAAATGTAAAAATCTCGTGAAATTGCATCAACGGGGAATGTTAAAACGTCTCGCCGGGAGATGGAAAAATGTTCAGTTTTGTCGAGAAATGTAAAAACGCTGCCGGGAAATGGAAAAAGTATGTATTTTCACGGTATTACGGATACATGTAGATGATGAATATTCATGATGAAGCGGGACGGGTGCCCAGATAGTGCTTACCCGCGCCTTCTCAACCCGCTCTGTCACAATGCAGCAAACGCCCTCTAACGACAAAAGAAGTATAATAGGATCTTTGGACAGGACTGGTAATAAAAGATCAATGGGTGAAAAAACATCTCTCGTACATCCATGTACTGAGTGTTTTTTTTTTAAATGCAGGATCTTAAATGGTTCAGTTGGGTAGACCTGGGGGGGTGTTTCATCAACGTTTGTCAGTGGACCAATTTCAGCAAAATCCTTGGTTTTGATTGGCTGAGATGCTCTGGTCACTGACTGTTACTATGGTGATTTAAGTTGTCAGCGCCGACAAACGTTGATGAAACACCCCCCTGAAAACGGATACATGTACACTGTATAAAAGTCTTGTCTACTGTATACTGTGACAAAATTGGTATAGAGACACCCCTTTCAAGATAATGGACCAACCCAGGGTGTGCAGTGTGTGTGCACACGAAAGTGTGTACGGGGTATAGACGATGTCAAGGGACACACGCAGCGGGTACAAAGGTCTAAGTGCAAGAGGTATAAAAGGACCCTGCTCGGAGAGGGAAGAGAGAGATAGATAGTTGGAGAGTTAGAGTTAGAGTAGTAGATAGTGAAAGTAGATAGCCACAGAGCTGTAGGGAGAAGGGCTCTGCCCTGGGGTGTAGATAGAGCTGTTTGGGAGATATGTTTTCCAAACTTTCTGGTGGCTTGGCTTGCTATCGCACACATTGCTTGTATCTTTGCTTGTAATACCGCCTTCTCGGAGGACGACTGCACAGGCTCTGCTTAATAAACACACAGTAACGGTATGTTATTCTCCATGACTCAGTCTTTGATGTCAACTTTGTAGTTGTAAGCACTGTCGCTGATTGTCTGCTGTGCGATGTTTGTGATGGGTGTTTATGGTTAGTGATGTGCGGAGTGCAGAGTGAGGGTGTGATGGTAATGTGCAAGATCACGATATATTTTTGTGAAAACGAGCCTACAATCAACCCCGTAAGGCCAAAATTCGCTACAAATGGTGGCAGCGGTGGGATCTTTATACATTACTGATATGCTCGAAATGTACCTCAGCTCATCGCGACAAGGATATGATATGGAATTGGAAGTGCTCAGAAGTGAAGCAAAGTGCTCTGAAAGATGCCTATAGATGGCTCTAATTGATGCAATATCACAAGCGATGTGTAGAGTGAGCTACCCCAACATCAGAGCTCAGTTTGTGAGCTATTAGCTCGTTTGAATAGCTCGAAGTGCAACAGTGATTATTTGTGAGCTGGAGTGATTAGCTCAAATGGTGAGCTCATTTCACAGCTCAAATTGTGAGCTCATTTCACAGCTCAAATTGTGAGCTCATTTCACAGCTCAAATTGTGAGCTCATTTCACAGCTCAAATTGTGAGCTCATTTCGCAGCTCAAATTGTGAGCTCATTTCGCAGCTCAAATTGTGAGCGGGATCCCATAGCTCAAAATTTGAGCTAGCTCAATTTGTGAGCTGGATGGCAAAGCTCAATATGCAGGCTCAATTTGTCTGCTCGTTTTGACAAGCTTAATTTGTGAGCTCGATTTGTGAGCTTGATCAAGGAGCTCGACTTGCGAGCTCAATTTGTCAGCTCGATTTGTGAGCTGAAATAGGGAGCTGGAATTATGAGCTCGATTTGCTAGCTCATTGTGCAAGCTTGATTTTCAATTTTGATTTACAGGACCAAATTATTGACAGCTTGTTATCTAGTGAGTAGTGTGCAAAGTGTGGTGCGCTAAATCCCCTCATGGACACCAATGAATTTGGAAGTGTTGATTTATGTTTCGATTATTGGATGGATGCCAAAATGCGTTTATCAATGTAAGTCGGAAAAAGTGGACACTGCGTGATAGCCAATAATTTACTCGCTTGATGTGTTTCAAAGTTATTCATGTTGTAATGTTCATATGAATGGAAACAAACATGGACAAGAAAACAGGGCATGTGGAGGAGCTTGAGAGGGAATTGGCTGAACTAAAAGAAAAGATCAGTCAGTGTCGACTTGAAAAAGAACTGCTGGAGTGGCAGAAAGTGCAAGCTCAGGAGGAGTTGGGAAGGAAAGGTGGTACTGAATTGAACCCAGAGTGTTCAGGAGGAACCGTGGGAAGTCCACGAAGGCCTGACACGTTGACACAGGTTCAGTGTCATGACACGGACTCTGAGGTTAGATTCAATGTACCTGGTACTCCCAATGCTCAAAGAGAAACTGTTGGACTTGATTCAAATGCGTCGACAGTTCCAATGGGTAGGAATGTTACTTTTGCACCACAGCAACAGCAGTTGTTCGCTAAGATCCCTATTTCATCGACTCCCCAAGATTTTCATGTAGCGCAATTGGACCTGAACAAATCAATGCTACCAGAATTCAATCCGCACCCAATGTCGGCCATGATGTCACATGCTCCACATGGCATGCAAGGACATGTTAAACCACAGCGACCTCTCTTGGTACCAGATAGGTACAATGGAAAAGCGGCATGGATGGATTACCAACATCACTTCGAAGCGTGCAAGGAAGTGAATGGATGGAATGACTTCGAGGCAGCCTCATTTTTGATGGCAAGTTTGCAGGGCGAGGCTCTCCGATGTGTTAGTGGTGTGGACAGTAGAGTGAGATGTTCATACCATGAGCTGCTGCGAATACTGGGTCGCAGATTTGGCACAGGTCAGCAAGCCGAGAATTTCTTAGCCGAACTAAGACATCGAAGGCAAGGCGCAAGAGAAACCTTGCAAGAACTAGGACAGGCAATACATGAACTTGCCATAAAAGCATACCCAGAACTTCCAGCAAACTCACGAGAAAGGTTGGAGAGAAACCATTATATTGACGCGGTGGAGAGTCAAACAATTCGCGAAGGAATCCACAGAGCGCGACCATCTAATCTAGATGAAGCCATCCAAGCAGCGCTTGAAACTGAGAATTTTGAAAGGATTGAAATGCAAAGGAGGAACGAGCGTCTCAGGTCTGGAAGATATACCCGAGGCCTGGGAAATGAGGAAGATGTACGCCTTCAGCAATTGGAGGAGATGATGATGCAGCGAATGAATCGCATGCAAGATCAAATAATGGGATTGTTTGCCAATGTGAACTTGAACGCCCCACAGAAGAGGGCAGGAACCAATCAGCCACCCTCCCCTTCTACTAACGGAAATTCGGATAACCTCCAGTGGGGAGAAGGGAGGAGATGCTTTAAGTGTGGAGAGATAGGGCATCTCATTCGCTACTGTCCTCATAAGAAAAGAAAAGACAAGACACAGGGAAACGGAGAACAGCCCGCCGGGAGGCCCGATGGCAGGCTAGAAAACCCTCAGGGCCAACAGAAAACAAACCCACCAATGGAAAACAGCCAATAAACAAAGATCCAAGCAACATCATCCCAAACATAGTATCTAGTGCCAAGCAGGGATTGTATGTCAGTGGAACAATAAGGTCAGCAAAATGCAGGTTTTTGATTGATACTGGTTCTACAGACACTATCATAAGTGCCTGCATTTACCATCAAATGGAAAAGAAATGCCAGCCAGAGCTTTTTCCATTCACAGGAAGAATCCAGCAAGTGGATGGGAGTGCACTACATGTTATGGGTTCTGCATGGGTAGATATCAGAATCGGAACAACGATCCAATCAGTCAAAGTGTTATTTGCAGACATTAAGAGCGAAGGAATCCTGGGGATGGATTTCCTCCTTCCATCTCAAGGTATCTTGGACTTCAATCGACGCATCCTTCAAATACATGGTGAAGAGATACAATGCACCACGCAGAGAGGCGAAACCTTTGCTGCACGAGTCAAAGTGGCAAGCACCACGACCATCCCTGCAGGACATGAGGCCATTGTCCCTGGACGGATAATTGATAAGAGTTTGAGTATGGCAGGAACGGCTGTTATTGAACCATTAGAGAATGGTGGAGAAGTGGCATCGAAGGGAGTGATAATTGGCAGGACCCTGGTGGATGCAGGGAAAGATGTCATTCCGGTAAGAGTTTTCAATCCCGGGGACTCAACGCGTGAAGTCCAAGAAGGACTTACAGTTGGAATGATAACATCTGCGGATGTGGAACATGTGCAAACCCAAGGCTGTGACTCTGATGAACTTCCTCCCCATGTACAGGACCTCTATGAGCGAAGTATCGAAAATTTAGATCCACAATACCATCAGCAAGTGAAAATGTGTCTTGTGGAGAATGCAGACGTGTTCTCAAAGAACAGTCAGGACATCGGTTGCACGGACATTGTGCAACACAGTATCAAAACGGGGGACGCAAAGCCAGTGAAACAGAAAACAAGGAGGTTCCCGCTGTGCAACCAGCAGGAAATAGAAAGGCAAGTGCAAGACCTGTTAGACCGTGGCGTGATTGAGCCATCAGAGAGTCCTTGGGCAGCGAACATCGTGCTAGTAAAGAAGAAGGATGGATCAAAAAGGTTGTGTGTCGACTACCGCGATTTGAACGAAGTGACGATCAAAGACGCCTATCCTATACCCCGAATAGACGAAACATTGGATGCATTAGGCTCTGCCAAGTGGTTCTCTACACTTGACCTATCTTCAGGGTACTGGCAGGTAGCGCTAGACCCCGATGCACAAGACAAGACATCATTCATTGTACGAAATGGACTGTATAAGTGGAAGGTGATGCCGTTCGGGCTCACCAATGCTCCAGCTACATTCGAGCGCCTCATGGAGAAAGTGATGAAAGGACTCCAGTGGGAGATACTTCTAATCTACTTGGACGATGTCATTGTGTATGGCCGAACTGTAGAAGAGGAGATTCAGCGTCTGAACGTGACATTCTCAAGGCTGAGAGGTGCCCATTTGAAACTAAAGCCCAGCAAGTGTCATTTGTTCTGCAAGTCAGTAATGTACTTAGGTCACGTGGTATCAGCCGATGGAGTTTCAACAGACCCTGCAAAGGTGCAAGCCATAGTTGACTGGCCTCGACCACAGTGCAAAAAGGAAGTGAGGAGTTTCATAGGACTGGCTTCGTACTATCGACGTTTTGTTAAGGGATTTGCAGAAGTGGAGGCCCCCCTGCACAAACTTACAGCAAAGTCAGCCAGGTTCGAATGGAATGAAGCTTGTGAGAGTTCGTTTCAGGATTTGAAGCGACGACTGCAGAGTGCGCCGATATTGACTTTCCCCACCCCAGAGGATGACTTCGTGCTAGATACAGATGCTAGCTCAGAGGCGCTTGGAGCTGTGTTGTCCCAAGTACAGGATGGGCAGGAAAAAGTCATAGCGTATTTCAGCAGGAAGCTCAATAAAGCTGAACGGAACTACTGCGTAACCAGACAGGAGCTGCTAGCCCTCATAACTGGTCTGAAACAATTCAGACAGTATCTGTATGGCAGGAAGGTGAAGGTACGGACTGACCATGCCTCTCTCAAATGGCTCCTTCACTTTCGTAACCCAGAAGGGCAATTGGCTAGATGGATTGAACAGATCGCCGAATATGACATTCACATCGAACACAGACCAGGCAGGAACCACTCCAATGCGGATGGATTGTCTCGCATGAGATGTAAGCAGTGTGGAAGACAGGAAGAGGAAGACGATATTGGAATCCTGAACACTCAACTTGCAACTCCCTTGCAGGAGCAGACAGGATCAAGTGTCAGAGGTATCGCTACTCAACCGTCTATGAGCACAGCCAACTTGCGAGAAGCTCAGCTTGCTGATGATTCCATGCACTGGATAATAGAACTGAAAGAAAAGGACCAGGCCAGGCCAGAGTGGGGAGAGATTGCACAGAAATCAGCAGCAGTGAAAACATACTGGGCCCAGTGGAGCCAGCTAGAAGTTAAAGATGGGGTACTATGTCGTCGATGGGAATCAGACGATGGGAGAACCATCAAGAGGAAACTTGTTATGCCAGAGAAGCTCCGGATGGATGCTATTAGGGATGTGCATAACGGCCCGTTGGGTGCACACCTCGGGCAGAGGAAAACGCTGGCAAATTTGAAGAGTAGATTTTACTGGAGCGGTATGGCTGCTGATGTACGCTCGTTCATTAGAATGTGCAATTTGTGCGCAAGAAGGAAATCCCCTACGAAGCAACGCCGAGCGCCCCTGCAACAGAGTAGGGTGGGTGCGCCTATGGAGAGAATTGCACTTGATCTGATGGGACCATTGCCAAAGACAGAGGCAGGGAATCAGTGGATCCTTGTTGTGGGTGATTACCACACTAAATGGGTAGAAGCTTACGCTCTACCAGATGCTAGGGCAGAAACGGTTGCCAAGAAGTTGGTAGAGGAATTTGTCTGCCGTTTTGGGATTCCACTTGAGATCCATTCGGACAAAGGTTCAAACTTTGAATCGCAGTTATTCAAGGAAGTGTGCCAACTCCTTGGGGTAAAGAAAACCCGCACAACGGCGTATAACCCCAAATCTGATGGCATGATTGAACGCTTTAATCGCACTCTGGTCAACATGCTAGCCATCTCAATTGAGCAGGACTACTCTCAGAGAACGTGGGATGTGCAACTGCCTTTCGCAACATCTGCGTTCCGTTCTAGGCCTCATGAAACAACCGGTGAGAGCCCCAACATGATGATGTTGGGAAGGGAAGCAAGACTTCCCATCGACCTCACCACCATCACAGTGGGAGATGAGGATGAAGAGGAACCAGAGGATTATGCAGCTGCACTGCGCAGACGAATGAGGAGAGCTCATGACCGTGCAGAAGCATGCACGGGCAAAAGTGTAGTGCGTCAGAAAAGAAACTATGACCGAAGAACCAACTCCCCTGGACTAAAGGAGGGTGAATTTGTTTGGCTGTACGATCCTTCCAAAAGAAAAGGTGTTTCACCTAAGCTACAACTGCGCTGGAAAGGTCCGTTTCTGATAATTACTCAGTTATCTGATGTAGTTTTTCGTATACAATCCTCCCCACGAGCAAAACCTACAGTGGTTCACAGCGACCGACTCAAACCATATGAAGGTGAGAAACTGACTGCATGGACTTGGGAAAGGCCTCAATCCGCCACTGAAAGAGACGAAGACAGGTCAGCGTCATCACCCCAACATGAGCTGGACACTGCCACTGAGATTCCGGAGGTCAATGAGATTCCAGAACAGTTGCAATCAAATACAGTCGACATTCCCTCTCACACTCCTTCCCAACCGAACAATGGCAATGTTGATGAAAATCGTCGCTATCCAAAACGCCTCAGAAGAAGGCCGGAATATTTTGATACGAACGTAGACCAGTAATGTGAGCTATGCGCAAATAGATTTTGTAAAATAGTAGGTTAAAGCCTTTGCAGTGACTTGCTAGTGACTGGAAGGAATTACTATTTGTTTATCCCTGTCAGATGGCTGACTATAATGATCGCCGCCACATCGGGAGGGTGATTACCTGTCGCAAATGCGATAAAGTGTGCCGGAACAGGGAGGATTTGTATCGTCATTTGCGGCAATGCCACCACAATAAGGGTGGCTATGACTGCCGTCAATGTAATTATTCATCAACTAAGTCCAGTAATCTCAGGAGGCACATCCACCATGTGCATGAAGATCTCCACAGTCGAGGCAGGAGCAGGTCCCCCCAATCACCACGGCGGACGCCACGACCAACCACCATCAGATTGCCAAGTGAGAAACAGAGCAGCCCGGTATCAATCTCTGTGGACTGCTCCCCCATTTCGACGTCGCCACCACTGACGGGAAAACCCCTAGCAATGATGCTTCACGAATTAAGTAGTGTGGAACCAGACCCAGGCAGCTCTTCCGACGAGGATGGCTCCCCACCACCAGCCCTACCCAAGCCTACCGTCGACGACTCAACCAGCAACCAAATACCGGGTACAGATTCCTCGCCAGAACTAGATGATCGCCATGACAACGGGAAAACCGATGAAAATGCATGTGAGAATAAAATATTAGTATCCATTGTCGAACACAAAACAATCGAGTATTTTTCTGGCAATATTTGTATTAAGCGATTTGAAACAACTCATACATATCCAGTATATGTTCCAGCCGACTGGAATAAGTCAGTCCCATGCAATTATGGAATGAAAGATTAAGGGAATATTTTGTTGTTTTCTTGGTTGCATATAATGATAAGGTCAGCAATCAGTTGGTAATACATTTCTTAATATTTCAAGGAAGATAAGCACAAACAATGCTTGATGAGGTAGGTAAATTTATAATCAAGAGTGCTTTTGTTTCACTATCATTACATACGATCATGAAGAAAAAAAAGAAGAAGAAACAAATAAAGTTGTATTCATGCGTATATGCTACATCAATATATTGGTACGATTGTCCAAGTATGATAGGTATTATATGAATGATTTTGGCCAAAGTAGGCTATAGTGACAAGGAAATAGACATTGTCACTTATTTTGTACAAATTTGAGATTAATGAATGAAGTATGTTAATGTATACTTCTGCATATTGCTTGTTTTGATATGATTCAATTTATGTGTTATTTCGCTTTGAACCTTGATGTTGTTTTCCGTGAAAGAGAACAAATATGATATTATACTGTATTCTAGCATTTTGAAGATTAAGTTGTTATGCTGTTGGGACGCATTCCTCGACAGTAAACGCAGGCAATTCACCTTACTGACACCGTGTGTGATTCAAACCATGGTATTCAATTCATGCCATTGTACAGTACACAAAATTCTTTGACCAAAGTTCATTTGCAGCTTTATGATGATTTAATTGTATTTTTTCGCTGTAAGATTGATAGACCGCTTGTGTTATATCTTTGCAAGGAAAGTACAGCATTATGCCTATTTTAATAACAAACTGAAGTTGCAATACTTTCATTTAGGTAATCTGTGAACTCGAACTTGCCTTTGGTTGTTACGACAATCGAAAAAAAATGCAATAACAGATGCTACTTGCCGTAAAGGTTTACTAAACATTCAACTTTGTAACCGCGACAGTATTAAGGTTAAGAGACATGTTACCTCAGATGTTCATAATTGCTGTCTTCATTATGTAAATAGATGAGTTCGAGTTTCTGTTGTCATTGTGTTGTTTAATAAGTAACATGAGTAGTTATACCTACTTTTGCTTATTACCTCTTTTTCATGTAATCAAGCGTACGTATAATGTAACAGGAATTGTATTCGAAGAGGAACGAGATGAAGGAAATTGCCCTTCGTATTGATTTGCATGTCAGTACCTTTCTATAGAAATATAGAAATGGATAATGTTTGTGTATGTGCATGTTAGAATATATGCTTTATAGTCTATTACACGTACAAGTTATACGTTGCACAACACTGGATTTTGTTCTTCAAAACCGTTATGCTTCTGTATTATTAGGTGTTTTATATTTAAGTGTAACTCTTGGTGATATAAATTTGGAAGCTCTTGCCAAAGACATTTCTTAGCCTCGGAGTACTTGCCATTATACTCGTCAATTTTGAAAATGGTATATATTATATGACTTGTACTGATCATTTTACAGATAAGAAGTGCGGAAGAAAGGAGACGTAAATAGCCTTTTGTTTTCTTCCGTTTTGTTGCGTATAACGTTCTCAATTTTGTCTTTAATAATTTTTGTATTTCTTTGAAACAGGGACGTTTCAAACTTGGTTGGGGGTAATGTGACAAAATTGGTATAGAGACACCCCTTTCAAGATAATGGACCAACCCAGGGTGTGCAGTGTGTGTGCACACGAAAGTGTGTACGGGGTATAGACGATGTCAAGGGACACACGCAGCGGGTACAAAGGTCTAAGTGCAAGAGGTATAAAAGGACCCTGCTCGGAGAGGGAAGAGAGAGATAGATAGTTGGAGAGTTAGAGTTAGAGTAGTAGATAGTGAAAGTAGATAGCCACAGAGCTGTAGGGAGAAGGGCTCTGCCCTGGGGTGTAGATAGAGCTGTTTGGGAGATATGTTTTCCAAACTTTCTGGTGGCTTGGCTTGCTATCGCACACATTGCTTGTATCTTTGCTTGTAATACCGCCTTCTCGGAGGACGACTGCACAGGCTCTGCTTAATAAACACACAGTAACGGTATGTTATTCTCCATGACTCAGTCTTTGATGTCAACTTTGTAGTTGTAAGCACTGTCGCTGATTGTCTGCTGTGCGATGTTTGTGATGGATGTTTATGGTTAGTGATGTGCGGAGTGCAGAGTGAGGGTGTGATGGTAATGTGCAAGATCACGATATATTTTTGTGAAAACGAGCCTACAATCAACCCCGTAAGGCCAAAATTCGCTACAATACTTTGTTTCATTGGCAAAATCCAAATTTCAAACAAACAGAGTAGAACATGGGTATTTTACTTATGTAGGTATAATGGAGGGGCAAAACAAAACAAAACAAGGCGTAATAAACAATCATGAAATGCGTAATATAGTAATTGAGTATATGAATATAAGAACGACCCAAGTCCATTGAAGATCATTTGGAATAAACTAAAAAAAACTTCATATCTTTTTTATTTGTCCAATAATGTTCTATTCAACTGTGATGGGAAGGCAACATTGTATATACAAATTAGAACATATATTATTATGACAATTAACATTTACATTAATTGTGGAGCGGCCATTTTGTGTGGTGGACTTGGGTCGTTCTTTGATTCATATGGACTTGGGTCGTTCTTTGATTCATATACATGATATTCTGCTATAGAGATGGGAGAAGGATGAGAGAGGGCGCTATTATATGAATGTAAGAATGACCCAAGTCCTTCATTCTTACATTAATATAAGATTTAACTCATTCATTTCAGGCACTTCTGGGGGTAATTAGGATTTATCATTTACACACAAGATGAGTCCATGCATAAGCTATACAATTTCCCAAGTCAAACTAAATTTGGCCAAAAATTGGACTTGGGTCGTTCTTATATTCATATACTCAATTATAAGTTACGTATACGGCGTAATTATAATTTTCTGAATTTAATATAAAAATAACATATTGGTATATAGGCCTACATGAAAAATTGTGAGGGTTTGACATCATCACCTCTCTCGTTTGAATATTCATAAGAACTGGTCAGGAAATGTTTTCCGAACAAATATGAAATTTCGAGAAAAATGTTATGCCCTGCTGGTTCTTATCGGATTGATGTCATTTTTATATCGTTCTATAAGTAGTAGAGAAAATTTCTCTTAAAGTTTATTTTGGGAGTGAATTTCGCGATCTAAAGGCCCTGTCACAACTTTCCATGCAAGCCTTGCATGTGACTTGCGAAGAACAATTTTGCTACCAGAGGTCTCCGCAGATGGCCCGTACCTGACAGCATATAGGCCTACCTAAGGCACGCATCTCGCCCGTATACAGGAGTTGCGCACGCAAGTCCTATTTACCCGCAGGCAAATTAAAGGGATGATAATAAAAAGGGACGGTTGTAGGCCTTTTGGTTCAGGTGGGGAGTCAGCTAATTTTATTATTTTTTTTTTTGCAAGATACATGTACTTAGAAATCGCTTTATAAAATACATTGTACAATATCATACTTTATTTCCTTTAATGAAAGCATGTGATAAACAATCGTATAGGATACTACCTGCCCACAGGCAGGTAAGTACAAGGAAAGAAATACAGTGGACCCGGTCCATCACACCACAATTGCCAGTTACATGCAAAATATATACATGTATACAAGTACATTTACACACAAACATAATGCATTAACAGCTGTTTCAGGACGAAAAGAAAAAAAAAACAAAAAAAAATGAACTTATATCAGCATAGTTACATTTTAACCTAAGAAACACAGAAAATAACTCTAATCATTCGTTCAATTATACGAATCTACCGAAATTGACTACCAATAAATTGCATTAAATCCATCCAATATAATCATAATTATATATCCAATATAATTATGGAAAAAACGGAAAAATATAGAACATACAATAAAAAGGAATTAAAAGCTTATTTGAGGAAAATCGATTTTGAAATGGCCGATATACTTTTATTCCAAAAATAAAGTAAAACAAAGTGATCTTAATAAAAGGTGTGGCATGCCCTTGAGCGCATGGTCGAAACCTAACGCGGAGTTTCCCCGCAGAGGTGCACGCAGAACACCAGTCTATTATAGAGAGGCTCGTAGACGGCCGCACCTCGCAGGCAACTCATGCGCAGGTAACACGCAGTTGTAACAAGGTACTTCGCTGCGGCAGCGCCCGTATGTAACGTCCATGAAGGCCGTGTCACACCATCCCTGCAAGCTAACCGGGCTTGTTGCGAGGAGGGATTTTCCGCACGCTGGAGAATTTTCCGCTGGCGAATGTTTGCGAGTTTCGCACCTGTTTCTTACCTACTAGACACAGAAAATGACACTGAGATGTACCTGCGTTGAAGCTGCCTGCGAGGTGCTGCTGGTAAGGGTCTCATATAACTGGTGTTCTGCGTGTACCTCTGCGAGTGAACGCCCATAACTCACTCGGAACAAGTTTTGAGCGTGCTCAAGGCCTTGTTATACTGTATCAGGGGAAGTTTTTGCGGGTTGACTTTCGGGGAAACGAATTTGCTACCGGATCTCTCCGCAGTTGGTCCGCACCTGACAGTACCCAGCACGTTTCTCGCGTTTAGTTGCCGGGAGGTGCGCACGCAAGTCCGATTTAACTGCGGCCAAGTTTTGAGAATGACTAAAATTTTTCTGGGTGAGTCGCGGGGGTGCACGGAGATGTCCCGTATGCAGCCAAGATGACATTCTGTGGGATTTCTGTCATTCCTTCAGAGGAATTCCTTCACTGAGTTGTCAGCCGCCACGCGACTGGTACAAAGGTCACACAGTATATTCGCGAGTAAAATTTAAGTAGAACGCGTCCAGCAAGTAAGACACATGCACTGACTCGCCAAAATCCTTGTCCGCCCTCAGAAATGGTCCCGTATGCTGAAAAATCCCTACGTAGACGCAACAAGCCCGAGTAGCCGCTGCCCGGAAAGGTGTGACAGTGCCTAAACATGGTTGTGGGTTGAAAAAAAAAATTCGTGCGCACCTCCTGGTGACTACGGTTGAGATACGTGCTAGGTACGTACTGGCATATTATGTGCGGATCATACGGGGACCTCCGGGTAGTCAAAATTATTCTTCGCAAGTCGCACGCAAGGCTTGCCCGGAAAGGTGTGACACGGCCTTACCTTCGCGTCCAGCAGGCCGCTGGACGCACGCGAAACTAGCCTAAATCCTTGTCCACCTGCAGAAAATTATTGCGCGATGTTTGAAAATCCATACACGCAACAAGCCCGCTTATAGCTTGCCGCCAGCGAAACGTGTGATCTTGAGCCGGCTGACCACGCCTATAACAGTACGGTTACAGCTCGTTATTCCGAAGGTTCGTTATTCTGAAGGCTCTTCAGTCTGAAGATTCCTTATTCCGAAGGTTCGTTATTCCGAATTTCATTTTCGGATTAGACTACTTTCGGATTTAATCTTCGGAATAGCGAACCTTCGGAATAACGCCACTTTAATGTTCGGATTAACGATTTTTATTTTCGGATTAATGAACCTCTATAGGTATAGGGAATTTGTGTGTTTCGGATAAACCTGCATAATGAACCTTCGGAATAACGAACAGCACCCAGCAAAAGATATGGGGAGAATGAGAGTAAATATTTGTTTATAGATGCAACTTCTCCTCTCTTTTACCCGTGTGACCGTATGTAAGAGACTACCACATGCGAGGAGAAAGACGATAAATAGTAACAAGAGAGATAGAGTGTCTACGAGCCCGAAATTGTAAAAGAGAGGCGGGTAGCGCAAGTGCAATTTGCACCATCTCTCTGTCTGTTACAAGCACAACAAACAAACAAACGATAATACTCCACATTGGGTGGGGTGGTGGAGTATAAGACCCAGACGACTGACCCAAATCATACTTCCTTTTAGGATACGACTCAACATTTTCCGAAATACAAAGGCCTATTCATTGAGTTAATAGCTTATGATGCGTGGTATAGGCGTAAATCATATTATGTACAAAACAGAGGAATGTTTCGGGGAAACTCAGTACAATGGCGATTCTTTCCCAAGCAGTGAACCAAAATTATACGGGGTCATCCTACGAGACCGATACCCACGAGTCGTACGGCCCACGAGACCGATATGAATAGGTCCATGGGTCATACAGCCCACGAGTTATACCGCTCACGAGTCATACTGTAACAACAGCCCATGCATGAGTTCGACACTAGGCAAAAAATAAAAAATGAATAAAAAAGGTTCATGAGACCGGCACTGCTATTAACGCATAAACAAAGACCACGTTCAACGACCAACGGGACACAGACTACTAAAAACAAGTCAAAACAAAGCAAACAAAAAAGAAAAAGCTCAAGTGACCGACACTACGCAAAAGCGTCTCCCCGACTCTAGGCAAAAACGGCTCACAAGACCAACTTTATTTAGATATATCAAATTATACATTTTTTTCTGACACACATGCAAGAAATGTATATCTACACTTTTCAAGAAAGCGTATTTTGCCTTGAGATTTTGTATGATATTGCATTATAAATTAATATTTCATGAGATTGTACTTTTGTATTTATGTAATCTTCTCTTTTTTTCTTTCTTTTCCATATCTCTCTAAAAACAATCGAGTGAAAATATTCACTCTTAAAAGAGTGAATACAAAAAAGAGTGAATTTAGAGTAAAATTGGAGTGAATTTCGAGTGAAAATGTTCATTTTCACTCGTTTTGGAGTGACCTCAGGGATCACTCCAAAATCTTCGAGTGATCCCTGAGGTCACTCCAAAATGAGTGAAAATGAACATTTTCACTCAAATTCACTCCAATTTCACTCTAAATTCACTCTTTTTTGTATTCACTCTATCAAGAGTGAATATTTTCACTCGATTTTTTTTAGAGAGTACCTCTTTATGACTGGTCCCCATGGAAGACCAGCGGTACCAGAAAAGTGCAGCTGATTATGGGCTATCCAGCCGTTTTCTTTCTATAATCCTACATTCTTATTCTTGTTGTATATCGATGTGTTACACTATTCATTTGCTAAAACTATGTATGTTTCATTTGAGGCATGATGTATAATTTTCCTTGTACCTTATATGTTGTCTTTTATATCTGTATGTATGTTATGACGGAAATAAAACAAACAAACAAACAAACAAACAAACAAACAAACAAACAAACAAACAAACAAACACCATACAAAAAGGGTCCTCACGAGACCAACACTCGGCAAAGATCAGGCCGCCCACGAGACTGACAGGATGAACAGCGCCATCTATGTCCACATTACATACAGGGTGTTGCATTGATAATACAATCATTATAGATATAGGGGGGGGGGGGGGGACTACAAGGAGAAAATAATAAGAACGATGAATGGATTAAGTTTAGGTCTCTCATGATTACGTCGTAATAATTACAAGGCTTTTCCTATTTCTAGCTAGAAGATAGATATACAGGATGTAAGATTTCCCCTTTTTTCATCGCTCCCCTAGTTAAGTATTAAGATCGAATTCCTAATATTTTTGTCTGATTTTTTTTTTTTTTTTTTGGGGGGGGGGGGGGGGGGTAACGTGTCACGCATATTATCATGTTGTTCTTTGAATTTAATTATTGTTATCTGTGTGTACTCAAATGTGGACAATAAGACATTCGATTCAATTTAAATTCAAATGATCCTATATACCCGACTGCTAAAGAAGTGTTAGAGAACCAATTGACTGTCTCTGTAACTATAGGCGTACATAATGCATAAAATTCAGTGGATGAAACTTTTGATATCGCAGCGATGCATCCTCGACTGGTGGCTTGTGATCATAACATAATTTCTCGCAAAACTTCAAAACGTCAAAATTTTAAAGAAGTGAAAAGCTGTTTTCTTGGAATAAACAGCTGTTTTTTTTGGATGCGTCTTCTTTTTCCTTAATCAAAACTAATACAGTCAATGGTTGATTTTTTTGTGTGTGGTAAATTCATACTAAATCCACACCTTCGCCGATGACTACGCTCCCTCCAGATCACATAAAGAATCAGGTGTGTGCTGCTACATTAACAATTTTGTTAGATATATCACTTCACAAATGGACGGTTTTCTATAGTAGGCTGACTTGAGTATCACCTATATAGAAAAAAAAATCTAGGTGAGTGTATACATGTTCTGGATGAGGCAAGGGCTGGACGGCTTCAAAGAATAAATCCCTCTACATTCTTTTTGAATGAATGAATAAATAAATAAATGAATAAATAAATAAGTGAATAAATAAAAATGGACGGCGAAGGTATACTTTTTATTTCATAAAGAACGATGAAGTACACCAAAAACATTATATTGATGCAATATTAAAGAATTTTTTTATATTGTGTAAGAGCGTGTACACAAGTTTGCGTATTCGTCAGTTTGCCAAAAATGCATATACATGTACAATGTACGATTTTTACCTTCAGTCACACTGCAGATATCCTCTATTACTTATGCATTAAAATCATTAGGCAGATTTCTTGGTTTTGTCAGCGCGACACACACACAACACAAGTACACATTGTGCTGCATTGTGCATGCAAACTGTTTGTGTCTGTGCGAACGCCTTACATGTTTGTTTTGTTTTGCGTGTACTGTATACTCTCTAAAAAAAAATCGAGTGAAAATTTTCACTCTAAAAATAAGAGTGAATACAAAAAAGAGTGAATTTAGAGTGAAATTGGAGTGAATTTTGAGTGAAAATGCTCATTTTCACTCATTTTGGAGTGACGTCAGGGATCACTCGAAGATTTAGGAGTGATCCCTGACGTCACTCCAAAATGAGTGAAAATAAACATTTTCACTCAAAATTCACTCCAATTTCACTCGAAATTCACTCTTTTTTGTATTCACTCTTTTTAGAGTGAAAATTTTCACTCGATTTTTTTTAGAGAGTACTGAAATGTTTTTTTTTTTTCTTTTTCAAGCAGACAGCGGTGTTGTGATGTCCACATGCTTCAAATATTTTTGAGCGGCGGCATCAAACATCTCAAAGGAAATAAGACGGTTGTGACTTCATTTTCTTGAACCTCCATAGTTCTACCTAAGAGGTTCAATGTTATGAAACCCCTCAAAATAAGTTCTGCAATTAAAAATTGATATGTCATAATAAGATGTCTCTTATACCCACATTATCTTCACAAAATATGGCATCATATTATGAAAGCCTGATTAATTTTCTTTAAAATGACACCTCACTTGCTATAGGATTGGGTATTCCTGGAATGCACAGTATGACTGAGTATATTTATATGAGGAAAGGCCAAATGTGAAATGTTGCAAAATAGAGGAAACGTGTTATGTCAAACAGTATACCTACACTCTAAACAATGGAGAATCAACATTAAATGTCGTCACTCCTCGAACCCTTTTGTTCGGCCCACAGCTGTCAATCACTCAGACTGTCGGATTTATACAGTTAGGCTTTAAAAAAATGGTGGTATAATAATGGATTCATTCTTTTTTGTCTTGAATTTCCAATTTTCAGGGATCATTTGGTCGTTTACGAAAGGTTGTAGGAGTGACAACATTGATATTAGATTTGCCATTTCATTTTAGACTGTAAAAATTAGCAGCACACACATCATTAAACATCTTCCAGTGACTCTTAACGGTAGGCCAATATAAATAATAAATGAAGAGTTTGTTTGCAAAAACCGATAAGTCCATTTTTGAAGATTTTGAAGTACGGTCTCTGTAATAAAGTACAAAATAATACCTTTTAAATGATATATTGGTCACTACATAAAAAGGTACATTTTTGAAGCTATGGTCAAAAGAAGCAAAAATTTTCTTATTATTCTTTTTATTTTTCTTGACCTTTAATCGCAAATATCTCCATTTGGCAAATATGGACTTATCGGTTTTTGCGAACAAACTCTTCAAATCAAACTGTACCACCAAACGATAAGGATCTATAGGATAAAATAGACAAGAGCTATTATTTTTCGATAGATGTGTGTGCGACTTCTCTTTCTAGAGACTTATCCATTAATTTTGTATGAGAACCAATAATATGCGAATTTGCAAAATACACTGAATGATTCATTATAACACAGAGTATAAGATTCTAAAAGCCCAGCAGTGTAATTTGATCAAATCAAACTCCGTATAGGGACGTTTTGTATTATTGGAAATTTTGCTGATATTCACAAAAGTTCTTGAAAAGTTGATGTAAATATTGAAAGGATGAGAGAACAAATAACGATGCCATCGCCTCACAACTTTCAATTAAAGAATACAAATCCACGCCGAAATTTCATCAATTCGCATGAGATAGATAGAGAGAGAGAAAAAAAAACAACCTGCCGAACAGTGCAAAGAATAATGATCAAAATCGGATGAGAAATAAGGAAGTTATAAAATTCTGAAATTTCTCTTTTTTTTTTCTTCTTGAAAACACTTTTAACCAGTCATTCTGAATATTCAAATCAGCAAAGTTGATGATGTCGGGCTCTCACAGCTTTCCGTTCCTTTCTTATACAGAAATTGCAAAAAATCTCATATTTCAACTATTAGAAAATTGCCTTAAAACCACCCAAAATAGTAATAACAAAATCTCCCTGATATGGGAACATGGTTTTTACATGTATTTGATAGGTAAAAGCATTTCCCCTAAAAGTTCATATACCGTATAGCATACATGAAAAATGTATGGCCATGACATTACCAACTCGCTCATTTGAATATTCATTGTAGGACTGGTCAAGAAATGTTTTCCGAAAATATGTAAATAAAAAAAAGTAATATATATCTTCCTTATTCTTTTCCAATTTCGTCTGGACCGTTTTGTTTTTGTTTTTGGTTTTTTGGTTTTTTTTTCTCTCTCTCTTGCTTTTGCTTTTATCCTTTCTTTTCCGGGATTCCCCTTAGTTTGTCAGCTGGCGCCCATCGACCCCATGATAGATAAATCTCCCTATTCAGAAACGTATCCCTATGCAGTGGCGGATCAGTGAGGACCGCACCTGGCGCCTCCCCCTTTTTTTATTGAAACAAAAGAAATAAAAAGACAAAATGTGGGAGGGTGCGTGCGCCTTCTTTAATGTTTTGAGCACACCCCTCTTTACAGAATTTCTGGATCCGCCCTTGCTTTGAGTGTAGTGTGATCAGGTTGTCTGAAGCAGCAAAAATGTATTGTTAATAATACAATTATAATTATGTTCATGCGTTAAGTGAAGTTATCTCCTAGACCTGCTCTGACTGCTCGAGTTGACATATTGATATGGCGATCTATATGACCATTGGAAGTCACTTGAATGTTTGTAGTACATGTGTTACTAGAAGTTGTTTTCCTCTTCAATGTATTGTAACAGAAAATTATGTTGGCCTATATTTTGAATGTGCATGTTCACTTTGCAGGAGTACTGGCCAGAACATGCAAAAAAACAACAACAACCAAACCCCAAAACAAAAGTGTGGTCTGAATTTCGAGATATGCTCACAGATAGGACAGTGATAATGTCTACAGTGATAATTCAACCCGGAAGTGGCACCGGATTTTTTTTTTTTGCAACCCCCCCCCCTTTATGGAATTCCTGGATCCGCCCCTGATCATTATTGTCGTTTGTATGGTTGTATGTTCCATGATTGTACACGTACTTGATTATTTAAGTGTGCAGTAATTAGGAGGGTCTACGCATCTTTTTTTATTTCATTATTATTATTGGATTTTGGGGGAGGGGGAGGGGACTGTGAAGGGAACACACCGTAGATCCAGGTAGAGGTATACCCACTCGTATACAGTAAAAATATCTTCTGTGAAAATGAATTTCTAAAAATACAGGATACAATATGTCTTATGAATCTAGGATCCATTATGTACAGCTCGACTGAATTTCCACAGGTTATTTCGTCACTTTTTGTTATGAATGAACAAGTGCACAATTACTATGCACTCGGTAGTCTTCTTCTTACCACCTGCCATCCATATAGAACCAACTTTACTGGACCAAAATAGTGGAATTCTTTAGCCTATTCTGTTCAACAAACCACAAGCCTCAAAACATTCAAATACAAATTAAAACTAAGTCTTCTGAGCAAATATGTTACGATGTTACCATTAGTTTTTCTTTATAATCCTATATACCAGATATCTGGACACTTTTATCTTATAATATACAGTATAACGTAATCTCATATCAATTTTTACGTGGTATATTATTTATGTGGAATTTCTATTCATTTAATTCCACTGTTTATTTTTTTTTCTTTCTTTCTTTCTTTCTTTCTTTCTTTCTTTCTTTCTTTTCTTTCTTTTCTTTCTTTTCTTTTTTTCCTTTCTTTCTTTCTGTCTTTCTTTCTTTCACGTCGAAGTTCTTCCCCCTCTTTCCCCGTTCGGTTCTCACTTTATTTCCTCTATTTCTCTCGTTCTCTCTCTCTCTTTCTCATTCAAGTTGTAAATACATGTACAAGTTATGTAAATATGTTTCAGGAGTCTGTATATAATATCTCTTTATGTTATATTTTAAACACTATACAGAATTATGAATATATTAGGCCTATACTCGTCATGTTGACCCACAAATTTTACAAACTATACTAGTAATATACTTTTAGTTGGGTCACCCCATTTCCTTTTGTATAAGTACTCTTTGTTCTGTCAATTCATGCTGATATATTACTGTATTATAATATGTGTCAATATGTAAACAACAATGCAATTTGTTCTGTAAAATGTATAAATGCAATATGCTATACAAATATGTATAGGGGGGGGGGGGGGGGAGAACAAGCGATCCCCATCCGATCCGACTTCAACTCCTATGACATAGCGTGCGACTCGCGTACGCGTACAAAGGTATCGAGAGAACGATCTGCGTGCGATCTGTGTACAGGTCATGCTTGAGACTGTGCGACGGCGCTGCACCAATGATTTCAGTGCTTGAATGAACGCAAAAGGTTATGAAAAAGAATAGCGATCCTTTTTGGTTCGTCAATTCCGTTTGAGGGTGTCTTAAAAGAAGGATCCGCTAGTCACAAGACTAGGTGCATCGGCGGAAATTTGAGATTGAGTCTGACATCTGCGATAGATCTACTGCACTGATCAACAACGACAAAGTGGACGCGACTGACACGTAGGTGGATGGATTGGGCCTAGCGAGCGACCGCCGCGCCGCTGCGCTGCACCACACCGGTTTGTCACCGCAACCAAAAACCGCTATTGTACATCGCATAAACATCCACCGGCCATGCACATTTGCATTGCATAGCACCTACTACGGCCAGCTTTGACTTGTTACAGGCTGTGCTACAGACATCAATTCGTAGTACACATCGCAGGCAATAATGTCTTCGTTTATATATTTTGGTACCGGACGGTAAGATTAATGATGCATACGGTGCTAACGTCGTGGGATTGACTTCAACGTTCCAGTTCAATTCAGGGCTAACGACTAACGTCGTCAGGGTAGCCTTCGTGCGACAGACAGCTGCAGTTACTTTCCCATCCAAGCAAGAGGCGCGCCGGCCACCCGCTGTCTCGTCGGTGAGACAGGGGCGAGATAGAGACTGACAGGCAGTCACACTGCCATCTTATCAGTTTTAACGCATCCATAACGAAACCTAACATTTGCATTTTCGGCCAATCGACGAATGACAATCTGGTGGAATGATGGCTCGGGTCCCTCTTGGCTACTTTGCAGTCGACCTCCTACCGAAGTGTGGGAACAGAGACCTTTGGTAAATATGATAAATTCTACATTAATACCGACGTTTTATTACCAATACTCACGTTTAACAGAGACAGGAGGTCAGTAGTCTATTGCAGGCATGTGTAATTTATTAATGTTACGTGTTAATGACTGCAGAACATTCTTCATTCAGGGCAGGGGGGGGGGGGGGGGAGCTCTGAGTACCCCAGCACCTACCCTGGGCTCACCATGTGTGCTGACAAACATGTTAAAAGATATTTTCCCCTTTTAAGTCTGCATTTTCTGTGACACCACAATGCACTGTACTGCTAGTGCTACTGTACTGATGTACCTACATTCATTGATTATTTTTACGTAATATTATACAACAAGTATGACCAAGCGTTGTGGGACTGGCCCGACGCGTACATGGAGTCACTTCGAAGGGGAAATCCAACGATTTAGCAGGTTAATTCTCACACAGTTTTCAGAGTATGTTGTCTAGTACCCAGGTATATGAGGAGTCTATATCAAGTCTTTGAGGTAAAAGGGTGGGGTGCATATTTGATATTCTATGTAAAATAGGTAAGTTTTCATGCGCGAACTTAAGTGTCCGGAAACCCAACCTCCCATCATACCAAGTGTACCAGTATTATTACAATTACAAACATTTTTGTTCATCAATCTTATGGACAACCAACATTACTAACGTCATTAGGGTCTAGAATGTCTATCGTTTATAGACAAGGATAGGTCGTATTTAGGATAGAATTACAACTTTAGGCAAAAAAAAAGACCTAACAGCTCTCCTGACTTTCCCTCCAAATTGTCCTCATGGTGTCAACATGCTACCTCCATGTGATCAGCCCCGTCAGTGTCTTCACCCTCAAGTTCACCCCTTTGTTGATATTTTCTGTAATCTGATTATAGCCTATAGGGCACCTAGCTTGCAAAACCACCTAACTGTGAACACACTTGAATACAAGGCTTGATACCCAAAGAGGGGTAGTCTCTTGTGCAGACTCGTATAAGTCTGTAATGTCATGATAGTGATATTACATTTAGGTAGTTTTCGATGGTGTGGGTGATGAAATGCAGTTCTCGGACTGGAGTGCTGTTCCAAATGGCTTCCTTCACTCATTTTGTTTGCAGTGTTTATCACCCATTTCAATTTTCAGTGCACACTGTTCATAACATACTGTTATGATGTCATGGCCCCGTCCCCTCCCGCGGGCTATTTATTGGTGCGCCAAGCAATGACGTCATTCCCGTCCATAAATCTTGGAGGATGTGAAATCTTTACAAGACGCTTTCTCCATGCTGGCATTGGATGTGCTGGTGATGCTTGAGCATGTACCGTATTGTTCCTTTAAATGACGTCATTCGCAGTCCACCTCCAGGATGTGAAATTGAAAAGTCCCTAGTGTGCTTTATACAATAGCTCGTGGAGACTGGACCAAATGTAGCACCAGCAGGACTATGATATGAACAATTAGATGAATCCTTTCCACATTTGTAGCAAACAGATATTTCATTAAAATTTTGAAGCACGCACTCTGTGACTTTTGGAATACTGCTAACTCATCAACTACTACCCCACCAGGTTGATTGATTGCCAATGTGACATTGAACAAAGACTGTGATACCGGTACCACAATGTTTTGTACTGTATAGATCTGTAGGCCTACAATGTAGCCCCTGTATGATAATTTATGTCTGCCTAGCTGATAATAAAGTACAGGTTGTGGGCACCAGTACAGTTGTGCCTTGGTACTAAGTTGGTACTGGTAGTAGTGGTTGTACACATACAAAATTTGTACATCGTACTGTATACAATGTACAAGTTACAGTGTAGATGCTGTGCAGCTACACTACAGCTTGGTAGAACAATAGTTTTGAAATGTTCATGACCAAATCCTGTGGTAAAGTACCCAGTACAAATTGTAATACAAGTATTGCATTGACCATGTAGCATGTCCTTGGTAATGCCTAATATAATAGCCTTAGAGAGCGCCAACATACACCATGTGAAACAAAACAAAACAGTGCCAAAAAACAAAACAAAACAAAACAAACAAAAACAATTATGGTACCTGGCTTTCGGCAAGTGGCACATTTGTATCTCTTGTATAGTCAGCACCATTTGGTAGCAGAAATTGTATAGGAATTGAAATTCACATACATTCATATTTTTTAACTTGCAAGAACACAAAGATTTACACCACCCACCACCACCACCACCACTTGTATAGCCCAGAGGGCTTGCGAGCTACCATTTTCTGTGAAATGTGAACTTTCATAATTAACATGTACACAAGAAAGCACTTTTGTACTATCTTCTCATATGTATAATGTTACTTCTCTCTCGAGTGCTGTGCCCTTTTCATGGTGTTAAATTTGCTGAGCTTAGGTATCATCCTGTCCAAGATGTGGCATCTGTCTATAGGCAGTAGAGTGCCCAGCGATTTTGTTTATTAGCATGCACTGTATACATTATATTTCATTTCATGATTTCTTTTTCCCCTTTGCAGTTGAAAACTGATGAATGAAACAAGTGTATTAGAGTACCGGTATATAAAAAACATTTCCCTTCTTCACTCTTTTTTTTTTTTTTTTTTTAAGCTCTTCATTTTATTGAAGTCACCCAAATTTTTTTGCAGGGTCTGACTAGATAGACTACTTTAGTCTGGTTAATTACAAAAGGGAACTCCCAGATTTCCCCTTTCAGGAGCATCCCTGTCTCCCCTATTGTCTTCAGTCAATGCAGTCTGTATGGACAATTGGCTTCTACAGGACAGTTTGAGTATTGTGGTTACCATGTTGGTCCACATGGCTATCACATGGTCTCCCCTCCTGGTCACATGGGCTTTGTTTACATCCCTGGTGGGATTAAGTCTGGGAGGATGTGTGAATGGGTCAAGATTAAGTGAAACCAACTCCTCCTAACTCCATTATTAGTGATAACAATACATATTAAGCTGTAGTGTGTCTTATGGATGTGGTAATTACTGTACCATGGCATAACACATGCTTGGTGGTGATTATAGTACACTATTCTGCACTGCACTCTGTTGTCATTCAGTGTGTTATTTTGTATTGCATGTATACCACGCTACTGTACATCATGCATACCATACAGCATACAGGTGTGTTTACATGGTTTCGCTTATCAAACAAGTGTAACCACTGTAATAAAATGAAATTATCAAAAGTAGACTTGTTACATGGTATCTTAGAAACAAGTGATCATCTGTCTGGCATATTAGGATGTGTTTTGTTTACATTTTGCTCAGCTGGGTTGGTATATTGACCCAATAATATCTCACTTCATGTAATGATGCACACTGTGAGTCAGAGTGTGATAAAGATAGTAATATTTGATTTGGTAAAAGAGCAGATTTTGTTCAACCTTCAATATCATTTTTCCTTTCCTCATCCAGGTATAAGGGCTACATCCTGATATTGACGTTTCTGGCCTACACAACTTACCATCTCTCCCGCAAGCCTATTGGTGTCGTGAAGGTATGGATGTTTATACAATGCACAAAGTAACAAGTATGTGCATCGAGAGTTAAACTAAACTCAATGATTGATCTGCCTTTTAGTTTCATGAAATCATGACAGTTTCACACATTGGTATCTTGAAGCAATGCTGTTAGTTGCTATAAAGTGTACATATTTTGATAATCCAGGAGGGGATACCACACTCAAATATTGTTACTCTGTAAAGTTTTGGCTGTAATGATAAGTGTTTTGTTTTGTTTTGTTTTGTTTTGTTTGTTTGTTTGTTTGTTGTTGTTGTTTGTTTTTTTTTTTTTGGGGGGGGGGGGGCAAAGTGATGTTCAAAACTTGGGGAAACATTCAAGGGAGGGAGTACAGCCATAATAGGGGTGGGATGTGAGGGATATTGCCACTCTATGTGCAAGGGAGCTTGGTCATAAATGCAGTAAGATCTGAACAATCATGCTTCCAGTGCAATGCACTGGTTTTATTAAAAAAAAAAAAAATTATCCTCACCTAATGTACATACATGTACATGTGTACAGAATGCACACAGCATTCTTGCTCATGAAATGAATGGAAGCATGATGCTCTGCTAGAGCAATGCAGAGCATTGGAAGTGCAAGTGTTCACTAGAGCTTCTTCGCAGGACAGTACGTACATTGTACGTAGCATACGCAGTAAATTTACATTTACACTACAAGCAGTTTACAGTTTACCACTCATATTTCAAATTGCTCCTTTCATTGTTTTCTTCTAATTTTGCATGTTTATTAAAGAGTTCAAGTCTGAACAAGAAAATTACAAATGTGCATTTTGAAAAAAGAAAAACAGTGCATTTCATTTTTCTAATTTCTTTACAACTGTGGCAATCATGCAAACATTCCCTATCACACAGTTATTTTGAATGACAGTAAAAAAAAAAAAAATCATTTTTTGTCACGTTAAATCATTTTCTTCAGTCCCAGCTGATCTGAGGTAAGCAAGGTCATTTGTATCCTTGCATAAGATTATTCTAGAGATGGAATTATTGTAGAGATAGTAAGTCAGCAATAGTAAGTTTATCTTCACTTTTGTAGTTTGGCTACACAAAAGCATACAAAGACTGTACATTGGAGATCCAGAATAGTGGCTACATACTGGCTGACATGAAATGAAAGAAATTTTCTTCGTGTCCATAGATCTGATTTTCACAAATGAATCAAACAATGGCGTAGAATACTGAAGTGATTATGTCACAATGTCTGGCTACTGTGCAGACATTATACAAAACAGATATAAGGAATTCACATGGATGGCACCTTTGAGAAAAGATACACATGTACCATTAGGCGACCTTGATTGTCAACACTCATCATACACGACAATGTATGTTTTTGCTCACGTACAAAAGTAGGCCATGCGGACATGTTTCTTTCAAAGAAACTGTGTACATGTTGAAATTTGACTTTGGTAAGAGTGATGTCAAATAGAACAGTATAAAGTTTAAAATAGTATACTTAAGGTATACATTACACTACACAGAGCCAAATACTCTAAGGGATGACAATCAAAAAGGTAACACCATCATTACCAATGTGACAGACACTGAGACTCCAACCCCAAGCACCTTCTGATCAGGGCCCCGTTGCTAGAAACTGCATTTAAACGCAACTTGCAACTGATTGTCACTGGCCAATCAAAATCATTGTTGCATGCATGTCTTCTTAATAGGGCAGACCCTGAGCCAATCAGAATGGTTGTTTCAAAATTAGCAATTATTTGCAATTGATTGCAACTTTCTTGCAACGGGGCCCTGGAGATTCTCCCGCCTGAAACCCCAAGCAAACGGGAGACTCCAACTTGATGTGCGCGAATCACAAGCACGAAGTTCCTTGTGGTCTAGGGTTCTAGATGCTCTCTCGTGCTATCTAAGGCTTATGTTTCAACATACAATGAAATTAAGCGAGAAATCATTTCAAGCGGGAGAAATTAAATCTCAAGAGCGGGAGAACGGGAGATTCTGCAAAAATGGGCTTTCGGCGGGAGATCTCCCGTCGAAAGCGGGAGAGTTGGAGTCTCTGCAGACAAACAAAAAACACAAAAACAAAGTGCAAACACTCTAAATCAAGTGGCGATGAGCATACAAATGTCAAGCACTGAGTTTCGGTACATGCCAGACAAATTTGTCTTCTTAACTTCTGAATGAACTGTATTGTAGGGAGAGAACCGTGTAATGCCTGTGTTGTGATGGTTTGCTCGACTTGGGATATCTTATTCAGGTGTAATGTTTAAAATGTAATGCTGCAGAAAATGTTCACCCAACAAGCTTTGGTACTGTTTGTGGCCTTATTCTTAGAAATAAAAGGAATCTGATTTTTTTTTTAAATACATTTTCTAGCATAATGAAAAGCTCTTGATTTACTTCTGTCAGAGGCAAAGTATATTGAATCATGATGTTTAAGATGTCAATATCAAGTCAAAAAAAAAAGTTTACTTTTCGTAACAGATGAAAGTTTGTAGAAATCTCAGCATTTTGTGAATGCACAAGTGCAGCTGCATGTTGTATTTTGTTTTTAATGTATCTGAGGAAAATTTCCCTTTAATCAATGAAATTCCCCAATTATGGAGGATGACACAACTGAATGCTGCAAAATTATCCCAATAGGAAGTTCTAGCATGCTTCCAAGTTCTGGAATTAGAGCACAATGCAGAAACGACCTTCAGCACTGCCATTGTCATGTGATAGTGCCAAAGGAAGTCATGTGCTCAGCCAGTCGTTACTTTCTCTCTTATTTGTAAAGGACAATCATGTACTGTGCGTGTGCTAGCATGTATTGTGTGTTTGGAAGACAAAGGTGTCCAGACTGGGTCACTTCATTTTATTTAAGAGTCATCCAAGGGGGAAAAAAAGAAAAAGAAGTAATGTGAGCTGCATGTATGTCATAATATACTAATGTAAGCTGACACTGCAAAAGTGACAGTGAGCTGGGTGTTCTAGATTTTACGGGGAAAATGTTTTTCAGCGACAAGTTGTGATAACACTGTATAAAGGGGGCTACTGGATGTGTACGAACTGTGTATGCTCCTCTCTGAAAAATATTTTTTTTCCCCTCATGATTCATAGTTTCATTTTACAATGTAAGTCATCAAGACTTAGTGCTGCTCCTAGAAGAAAGATTTTCTACATACATACGTACATCTATTTTGATCAGTCGCCTTTCCCCCATTTTTATCACATTGTTTTTCTGCATGTATACCTTTTACATCATAACTTCAACCTTCAGCAGACATTACTATATGTGACCGTGCATCACAAAACGAACAAAAAGTTGCACCCCTTGGTTTTACCTGAGGACTCAAAAAAAAGTGAAATGGGTCAACCAAGTCAATATTGAGTTTTTTATATTTTCTGAAAGAGCTATCCTTCTTCTACATTATTCTTACGGTTGGGATCATAACATGAATGGGAAAGTGTGTTTTCAGCAGTTTAATATCTACAACCCATTTTGGGGGAGAGTAGAATGATCGGGTACATTGTTACATGTCTTAGAGTCCCCCTTTTATTTCTTGAAATCCTTTTCTTCACTTTCAAGTCGAATAACTTTCGAAAGGATATTTTTACTGCTTTGAAAGTTGGTATTTATCATGGACAGACTAGAACATGATCAATTTCAGCTTAATCTGATAATCCCTTCATTGTTGTTGTTCAGGTGGTGTGCTTCCTTTGTTTTGTCCCTTTCATCGCACAGCTACAATCAATGTAGCATGACCTGGTAAAGATTGAGCTCTTGAATAGACCCTGTACTTCTGAGCCTCTTTTCTCAGTTCACACTTTTCCAGAGTGTGTTTTCTAGTACTTAGATAGGTATAGGGGGGTCCATTTGAATTGAGTTATGTACATCTTTTTAAAGCTTAGAGTCTGCTCTTTAAGAATCTGCCCTCAACCAAAAAAATCTATATCTGGGGACTTTTTGTGGGTCTTGTGATGCAGGGTCACATATCAAATCTGTTCTCTTCCTGCTTCCTGACTGCCTTTGCAATTTCTGCAATCATGCTATTATCAGTGATTATATAAAGGAGCTATGTGTTCCAGCCCAATAAAGATGTGATTATTACATTTACACTCATCCCAACTCCCTTTGTATGAAGTATGTTGTACTGTACAATACTTTATCAGAGTCTACAAACGACAAGTTCCTTCATGAAATGCCCCCCTGGTCACAAAAACTGTGTTGCACTCCATGGCATTAGATATTAAATGCGATGTGACAGACAAACTTTGTTTTCTTCAGGTATTTGTCACTTCATGCTCCGAAGGGAGTTCAAGTTTCCTTTGTGAGTACAGTCTCACTCAAAGTATTTTTCCTTTCTATATTTCATTATAAAACATGAACTTATTAAAGTAGATGCTGTTTTGGAAAGCCTTGTTTTAAGACAACCCCCACCTCCCCACCCCCCCCCAAAAAAAAAAAAAAGAAAAGAACAAAAGAAAATGAGGGAGGAAACGCGAGTGCTGTTGTGTACATGTAGAATACATTGTACAACATAGAGAAATATTGAACAAACCACATTGTTAGCAGACAAAGAGGAAGAGAATATTTTCTTCACAATGAAGAGCTCTCCGTGTTATAGTGTATACAACCCACTTAACATTATATGAAACCAAACATACAATGTACAATCTGTAAACATTCCATTGAAACCACGTATAAATATTTACATGTGCGTGGTATAAACAATGTATTCAGTGTGCATGCATGTTGAAGACTAAAACTTTATATGTTCACACATTATGCATTTCACTTGGACTGTTCAGCAGCCTACAAGGTGATACAGATATACTTTAGGAATTTGTCACCTTGTAATTCTTTTGATTCATCCAGTGCTTTTCTCTCCTCATCCTACTTCCTGTCCTCATCTCCTCTCCCCTCTTCCTCTGTTATCCTTCTCCTCATCTTCCACCACTCTGATTCTTCATCTTCATCACAATTTTTCTCTCTTCCTCCCAATATATGGACCCCATTTATGTCTTTCTACCCTTTTTCTGTTGTTTTCTCCTTCCATCTGTTGTTTTGCATGGTTATCTTCTTTTGTTGCTCCTCGTCCTCATTTTAAACATATTTCTGCTCTTTTCCTTCTCCTCCCTCCTCATGCTCCTCCTTCCCTCTTACTCTTTTTCTTCCTCCTCTGCCTCAAGTGTGCCTCCTCCCCCTCCTCCTCCTCCTCCTCCTCCCCCTCCTCCTCCTCCTCCTCCTCCTCCTCCCCTCCTCCTCCTCCTCCTCCTCCCCTCCTCTTCCTCCTCCTTCTCCTCCTCCTCCTCTCCTCCTCCTCCTCCTCCCCTCTTCCTCCTCCTCCTCCTCTCTTCCTCCTCCTCCTCCTCCCCTCCTCTTCCTCCTCCTCCTCCTCCTCCTCCTCCCCTCCTCTTCCTCCTCCTCCTCCTCCCCTCCTCCTCCTCCTCCTCCTCTCCCTCCCTCCCTCATATCTTTGGTTCCTCATCCTTCCTTCATCTCCTCTTCCTGATTCTCTCTGCATTTTCCTGGTCTTCCACCTCTTTCTCCTCTTCTCATGTCTCCCTTCTCTGACCTTCATTCTGACACCAATCCACCACCACTATCTCTTGCAGGGTGTTCTCCACTTCAACTGCTCCAAGTATGACCCTGATGACAGCAGCGTGCCCATCTACCCAGTCTTCAACGCCTCTAATCCTGATGTCAATGATTCGTGTTGGTGCTGCTGGGCTCCATTTGGTAAGATGCATTCACAACTCTTCATAATGTGAGTCATTTTCATGATGCATTGCAGTTCAAATTCTCCTAAATTAGAGTGATCCCACTTTCATTATATGTTCAAAACATGTAACACCTCTATTCTTTTCTTGGAATGTTCCAACAGCTGTCTGTAGAAAGGGTTGCACTTGCAGGGATGATTTTATGATTTCAAGCCCAGATTTAGCCTTGTTATCTACAGTATTAATTTGTACATGTACTGGTAGAAAACAACAACAACAACAACAACAACAACAACATACACCCAAAAAGAACCGTAGCTTGGAATTCATATATTTAAAGGCATTATTTACCATTTGCATATGAAACAAAAACCCAGGTAGTGCTTCAAAATAGTTCTAAAATGTGAGTTAGGGATAGAAACAACTTATGTAAAAATTTGAATCTATACAATGTCATGTTAAGTACTGTAAAATATACAAACTGTCAACTATAGTTGTAATGAAAATATTTCTAGACTAAACCATCTACAGTTATGGTTTTTTGAGAAAAATAAAGATATTTAATCTCCTTATATTTTAGACATTATTGCAAAATTTTTGATGGTAGGATGTTTTGTGAGTCACCTGACCTACACATGTATGCAACACATGTTATATCTTGAACAATTTTTTAAGCCAGTACTCCCAATGACAAACTGTACCTTTAAATGCTCAAACAAATCCTTATTGTCATACTCTTGTCCTAATTACAATCTACCTGACATCTTTCCTGTTACTTTGAGCACAATGATCAATTTGCAGGTTAAGTACACTGATACTACTCAAGCCATTAATCACAATCTAATTTGAACCTGGGTCACTTTTTTTTTTTTTTGGGGGGGGGGGGAGGGAGATCAGCAACAACATCATCCTGGGCCAACTTCCAAGATGAAGGAAGTGCATTGGATGCTCAATTCTATTGCAAGTCAGTGAGATGTTCACTCTTATGAACATATAAAGCAATTTAAAGGACCTACAAAATCTGTATCAACATGGAGATTTGGTCAAAAAATGTAAAGGGAACTTTTTCAAGGATGTTTTTAACTTTTTTTTTTTCATCCTGATTTTCAAGAGTTCAAGAAGAGTTCAAGGTACATTGTGTGTAATAGTCTCAATAATGTGCCGTACTTGAAAATCAGGAAGATACAAAAATGTGCAAGCAAAGGGAAGTAGTCAGCAGACCATTGTAGGATTTTTTCCCTTTTTCTCCATATTGTTGGGATGTTTACTCAGTATTATGGCAATCATTCAAAACCAATGTGTGTTGTAACAGATAAATTTTATAAGTGCTACTTCGTGCATTGGTGCATTGACATATAATTGTGTAGTATTATGAAAAGTATTCCATACATGTAATTGCTCAAAGACATTTGTAAAGTGCAGTGGCACTCCTGGCTGCCCAAGCTGACAAAGGCATTTCAATGACCCAAATTGTATTCAATATATTTTACATTTGCCATACTTTGAGTGGTGTAATTCTTATTGTACAATACTTCATTGCCTTTGGTCTCTTTGTTTTCCATTATTTTTTGCCTAACAATAGCAATGTCAATGATAAAATTAACAGAGTATTACATGTACATAACATTGGATTCATGCTATATACTGGTACATACTGAAGCCTCATACCTAAAGGAGCCGAAAGTGTAATAATGCTGTATGTCCTAAGATTGTCTGTCAGTCCATCTGACCACATGTCAGTGATTAATGCCAACATATCACATAAAAGATGGCTACGTAACACTTCACCCATTAACCTCAGGTACAGTGCATTTATACTTATTTGAACGAACAAAGTTGTAACAATATGTTTATTACAACAAAGTACTGGTAAAAATTTAAGTCAAAAGATCATCACCTGTATTCTTTTTGTACTTTACAGTTCAGCTTAACAAGAATTTTGATTTAACAAAACATTGCCACCTGTCATGAGGACTTAGTTACATGTATAGGAGTGCACTGTACACCCTGGCAGCTGGAAGAGAGACCTGAGGCTAATACGGATGTGGCACTGTCCAAGCCATTGTACAGATTGTTTATTACATTAATGTTTGGATTCATGGCAACTCCATGATAAACTTATTCATATTTCACTTTGCATTTCCCTATTGTTCAGCTAGAAGTCAAGACTTGTTTTAATTCGGCCTTGAATTTGCTTCATCTTTGTGTACAATGGAGTGCCTTTCTCGTGCTGTATGCACATTTCCTGTTCCATTAAAGTTTCAGTCAAATATGGGGACTCACTCCACACGCACACATCTAGGCGAGTAATTATTGTGCATACAGTAGCGAAGACGTTTACTGTTTCTTCAATTTTATGAGTTCATTGTTGAACTTTTTTAGATTGCCTTCAGATTAAAGATTGATAAAATAATCGTGGTAGACTTCACTTTGTCAACACAGTTCACCTTGTTCAAACTGATTTTAGAATAGAAGTAAATTCCTCAGCAGGTTGCCATGGGATATCAAAATGTCAACACATTCTTCATTGTAGGCCACTGGCCTATACAAATATGTAAAATGAGGCCATAATTGGTATCAAAGAAAGGAAAAAGGAAACTATGTTTGTATTATAGGAGAAGTATGATTAACTGGGTGAGCCAACAGGTTAGGGCTAAGTCTAACATTTTAAAGGCATAATTTACCATTTGCAAATGAAACAAAAACCCAGCTTTAGTGCTTCAAAGTAGTTTAAAAAAAACGAGTTAGGGATAGAAACAACCAATGATGTAAAATTTAGAATCAATAAAAGTTACACGTTGTAAGTATTGTCATACAAAATGTGAACAATAATTGATAATTGCAATGTTTCGAGACTAAACCGTGTACAGTTATGGTTTATTGAGAAAAATAGTGATATCTCCTTTATGTTTTAGGCTTTATTGCAAAATTTTTACATGGTAGGATGTTTTGTGATACAACTGACCCAACACCTATGCATCAAATGTGATATCTTGAACATTTTTTAAATCACTGTTCCTGAAGGTAAACTGTACAGTTGTACCTGTAAGCCCTATTACTATTAGTGTTACTCAGTGAATATTGACTTGCATCAGGTTACACTGGAGAGGCAGCTGCCATTTTAGGCCTATGCAATGTCTTTTGCCCAATTCCTGTCTTATTGGTGTATAGTGGTGACATAAAATCCAGCTGATGAATACAGTACATGGTGAAGGTGGTCGCCATGATATGATTGATTGCACCCAAATGGAGTAAAAAGTTCATCAAATTCATTTCTTGTACTGAAACATGCTGCATACAGTTGTACTGTATGGCCCTATTGAAACCACAGAGTGATGACAGATAAATTCACAAATTTGAAATTTTGTTCTTCCCTGACTTCAGAACATTGATAATAATTACGATCCTTCAAACTACCACTGCCCCACATGCAAAAGCTAAAGTGGAAAAAAAAAAAGTTTGTAAAGACCTTGAAGTACTTATGGATTCATTGTGAAGTCCTTGTATTCATGGGATACTGCTGACAACTTGATCAGACCAAGACCAGGGAAGTTAATTGTACTGAAGCCACAAGAGTGTTCTTTATCACACTTCCTATTAAAACAATCAGGCCTTGGGGGAGTCACTGGGAAGAGTTGTGGGTGTTTGTGTTATCGATATCAGATGAACGTCAATAGCTGACCCTGTGTTTAACAAACTTCTGTTTAAAGTTGTTCGCAGGGCATTACAGGGCCCAAGATTACAGGGAGTGCACTAGCACATGTGACCATACACGTAGTAGTAGTCCTGTAATCTATAGATTACTGCAGGGTCCTCTGTGAAGAAAAGGCAGACTCGAGTGCTTTTATTCACAGCAATGTGAATGAGATATTGTGTGAGTGTTAATCATGCAGTAACTTAGAAGACAATTTCTTTTTTCTTTTTTTTTTAATCTTGTCAAAAATGTGGAAAGCAGAGACTTCAACCTTCCCGCTTTGAGGCCATTTTCACAAAGTCTCTCACACTCCTGCTTGAGTTTGAGTTTTTTTTTTTCCCGCTCTAGCTGCGTGTCTCCTGTTTATAATTTAGTTTTTTCCACTTAAATTCAGCTTTCTCCTGCCTATCTTTAGTTTGTCATCATATGGCCTGGACCCTGGCCATGAAGGATGTAGCACTTCACACTTGTGATGTGCGCATTGTGCACAAATACACTGGTAGTATTGTACATGTATACGTTGTACAACTTGTATGTTCACTCGATTTCAGTTTCCAGTTACAAGGGGTCCTGGACGGGAAAATCTCCAGGTTAAAGAGATGCTTGGTATTGGAGTCTCTTGGAATATAGATTTTGAAATATGATGCTTTACATGCAGTAAATGTACAGTAAAGAGTATATTTTAACTATATTCGTGTGTTATTTTATGTTTGTTTGATTGATTGACAGATGGTGATAATGCCAACGTGTTGCTGGGTAGTCTGGATTACGCTTACCTGTTTGCCTATGCAGTTGGAATGTATGCAAGGTTAGTATTCTGCCATAAGAGTCAAGTTGCCTTTTTGAAACAGTAACTCTACGGCATCTTCAAGCTGACGTCAATAAGCAGAGTACAGTCCAGCAAACAAGAGTCTGTTGACTATTGTGTCCGACCAGTGCTGAGCTACGATTGGGGACCCTTCGCGACTTGTGGATAGAGCATTTAACCCTTCGAACTCTTGTGTTTCTAATCACTGACTTTCTAACTTTTGAGTAAGTCTACATGGGCTAAACTATGAGCTAATCATAAAAGTTTAAAACTTCAAACTAATCAGACATTTTATGTGGGTCCAACTACAGTATACACACCGATGCACATTACCTGGTACTGTGGTAATTCAAAAGGGGGGGGGGGGGACTGAGGAGTGGGTATGTGATTTACTCCTCGTGTGTGAAAACCAGACAAGCATTGGATTTTGGTAACACTCTGTTGCACTCTGAGAAAAAGGAACTCCACAGATACAGAGCAGAATGAACTCTGCACACCAGAACTGTGCAAACATGAAATGTCAAATATCAAACATTTTCTTGTTGCGCCCGCTACAGTGCACGGTTAGAGCTTTGATTGCAGCATAAATAAATAGCAGCAGCAAAATACATATCCACATACACTGTACAGTGAGTCTGGATGCACTTCTGTATTTATAAGATACGGTATCAGGGTACACAAGTCATTACAGTGAAAAAGCCCCACTTGTCTGTTATCACAGTTACTACAATTGTACATGTAACCAAACAAAGTGCACCCTTAACTTCTTTTCGTTTTCATAGAGCAAGATTAGAGTGTTGTTTTGAGTCATACAATTACAGCACTGCCTGTTCAGAGAGTGGCGGATTATCACTTGTGTAGGTGGTATGAAGAGGGGTATGGGCGGGGCAGTGTCACGTTCCTTCAGTCATTGACACAATGTACATTGTACCTGGTATACCACAGATGGTGGTGAAACTTCAACAATATCTGCATGTCATATGCCTTCAATGAAACTCTTGGGATTGTAGGCCTTTAAATAGGCAGTGCACTGTACAGTGGAAGGCGATACTTGTAAACAAGTACAATTGTATTGCCTGTTAAGTCCGCACAACAATAGGGGGAAATAAATCATGGTCTCGAATCTGACCTGCTATTCTACTTTTGTTAGTTATGAATGTTCCCCCCTTTCCCCCAAAAGAAAAGGAAAGGGAAAAAAAACCCCATATTTTCCATCTGACCCATGCAAACACAAATCCCGGGGTTAAAAATCACAGGGTAAAACCAAAGATAGTAGAGATAACAAGATAGGAAGGCACACGATAAAAATGGACACAAAATGGCTACCGGTACCCTACATGACAATACAAAAAAGAGCTATTTAAGTACAAACTCAGTACACCTAGAAACATCAGTCATTTCCAAAGGTAGTGGTATTCTTATTATCTTAAAAAGATTTAAAAATTATATTTGTAGCTTTTTTTTCGATTAAGGGGATTATTTTGAAGAGCGAGATTTTAAGGTAATAAGGATTATTTGGTGGAGGTAAAAATTTGGCATCAACATGATATAAAAACACTCAAAGACGCTTGATTAACAACAACTTCAAAGACAGCGCGTCTCAGGCAAAGTCTATCAAGCGTCTTTGAGTGGTCTCAGGTGATGTGCGCAATACGCTTGAAGACCGCGTGCTGTCCATTTGTTTTGTACAGGATTAGCGCGCACTTTCCTCCCTTTCCAGTTAAGTGTCTTTGGGTAAAATCAACCTGTTGCTTTCATATAGATCTGTGCCTTTTGTTTTAAATCAAACCTTTTCTCACAAATACTGGTAGTATTCTATACAAAACTTACCGGGGCTGAATAGTGCGGCACTGATGAATATATTTATGCAATATTCCGACGCTGTGCATTGTTATTTTCCATATGTTGTGCCTCAAGTAGGTTTATATTTTGAGAAAAATGAAGAAATATGATTGGCTTTTTTCCAACCCAGTGAGTATGATGATTGTTGTGCCCAATTGTGCTTGCATGGCACCATCCAGTATTAACAGAGAGTGGCCATGCTCACACAAAAGAGAATTTTCATTCACAAAAGGTAAATGGAAAGATGCTGTCATTGAGAAATTGAGCAAATTTGGTGATAAAAGTATAGTAAATTATACATGTATGTTTGTCTTCAGAAGTGGTGTCATACAGTGGGTATGTGTAGCTAAGTACAATACACAAATTGCACTCGAATCAGTACCCTTACACACTAAAACTTGTATCACAACGTTTTACATCACATGTTAATGCAACAGGTGTAACAAACATTGATGGATTAGCTAAAAAAAAATCAAACATTTGCTTTTGCTGTTAGAAAGTAATTAAAATATTTGTTTTTGACAGTTGGTTACTCCAGTAGTCTGTAGTGTTCTTATTGTGTGCATGACTTTACCCCACATTTCTTTCTACAAGTAGTGTTCAATTGTCACTGAAAGGCGACTAATTTTATCTTGCGTGTGCAATGTATTATCAATTAAATTTTTGAAGTTATGTTTAGTGTAGAGTATTGTAGCTTTATTTGTGTAGTCTACAAGAGCATTGAAGTTCATGATGTGGACAATTTCATATTTCATTTCATTGTTGCATCACTCATTGCCAATTAAACAGGGAAAAAGCTTTTGTGTAAGGTAGTCATAGCAACTCTCAGAATGCACTAAGTTTTGTTGTATGGACCAGGAATGAATCATTTTTGGGCGGATCTTCGTGATTTTTTGTTTTCATTAACTATTTTTTTTTTCAGATACATGTACAATGTAGTAGTCATGCAAGTATGAAATCAGGGATGCTAATTTTCAAGCAAAAGCCTGAATTCAGGTCCTGATAGTATCAAAGTCTGGGCCCTTTTGAGTACAAAGTTTGTAGTTTCATGTATGCATTTTGGGCCCCCTGTCGCTTTGATTTTGATTGGCATCCTTAAAATAGAGTGTTGCTTGCATGTTTGAAACCTAATATTGTTCCATCTTTGTGGTCAGTTTGTGGAAGTCACTACGGTTTTGACTCATAGAGAGTCGATCCAATGGGCTGTTGTTGTCTGTGCACTTGTAGTCTTGTGTCAAGTCTTTCATCCTTGTGTTTAACGTTTGTTTTCCCTTTCTCGTTCTTTTTCTAGTGGTCACATCGGTGAGCGCATGGACCTGCGTTACTTCTTGTCCTTTGGCATGGTGATGTCTGGTTTCTGGACGGCCATGTTTGGCATGGCATACTTCCTGCACATCCACTCCTTCTACTACTTCATCTTCATGCAGATCATTGGGGGCATGTTTCAGGCCACGGGCTGGCCTATCCTGGTGGCTGTGGTAGCTAACTGGTTCGGCAAGGGCAGGTGAGGCTCCGAGAATTATGATGTTCATTTCCTGTGGCATTGATCACGACATTACTGTTCATGCAGTGGCGGATCCAGAGGGGGGCGCACTGGGCACTACCACCTCTTTATATTTATCAAAACAAAAGAAATAAAAAGAAAAATGGGGGTGTGTGCGCCCCCTTTGATTTTGCAAAGGCGCCTCCCTTTTATGGATTTCCTGGATCCGCCCCTGGTTCATGTTGATATAAACTGCTTTTCCTGTCATTAGTATTGCCATTTGCACATTTTTGCGATTTTATTGTGGCACTGGCTATGTTGAGAATTATGATGACGATGAATTGTAGGAGTAATGATAGCAGTAGTAATGCTGCTACTATAAATAGTGATAGTAATACATTGCTCAAGTAGTACCGGTAGTAAAAGTAGTGATAGTAGTAGTAGGAGTACTGCTACTACTACTTATATTTGTAGCACATGTAGTAGTAGTAGTAGTAGTGACGTGGTAGTCATAGTCATAATCATACGTATAGCATAGTAGTGTTAGTAGAAGTAGAATAATCATGGGCAGTGTTATCAAAACCTTTATTATGAATTCTGTAAAAGTGGAAATTTGGCGGTGTTGAAATTTTCGCGCATTTCGTGCAACCAGAAACTAGCGCGAAAATAAAAGCATGCGCATATTTTTGCTTGCCATATGTTCCTGTGCGTGGCCGTGGAATTAAAAACATGCGAAACTCTTCTTACCTGGCAAAGTGCGAAAATTTAGTCACCTGAAAATATCCACTTTTACGGTAGTAGAAGTTGTTGAATTACAACAATACTGATGATGCCAAACTGTGAACATCATTATCTTAATCACGATCATCAGGACTAGAAATCATGTATCACCCCCTACAGGAGAGGCCTGGTCATGGGTGTCTGGAACACCCACACAAGTCTGGGTAACATCTTGGGTTCGCTGGTTGCCGGGGCCTTTGTGGACCGGGCTTGGGGCTGGTCCTTTGTGGTACCCGGCTTTATCATCGCAGGGATGGGGGTCATCGTCTTTCTCTTCCTCGTCGTCTGTGAGTTCATCAATATGCATTGATTCAGAGAGCTATTTTTTATGTTATCTTGATTTATACTAATAGATTAAAGAGGGAGTTTGATCCATTAATTTTCTTTTTCATTCTCTATGTTAAGGGAGATATTGGGTTTTTTTTTGCCAAATGCTGTTTATGGACAGTTGAAGCATCATAAGTATGACCTTGCATAAAGTTTGGCCAATTTATCAAGCAGCTGCAATTGGACAGCCTATATGAAGTGTGATGTACATGAGTCAACATGTCTGTAGGAAAGGGGTAGGGGATGGGTGTGTGTGTTGGGGGGGGGGGGGAAGGGGAGACAGGGTACCATTCTACTCAAGAGAAAATAAGTGGTAGGCAATATTTTAACAAGTTGTTCACTATTGTCTGACCAGCTAATTCAGTGATTTTTATTGTGTTGTTGTTTGTTTAATATTTTTTGCATTTTTGTTTTATTTTGTATTTTTGTATTTTTGTTTGTTTGTGAGTGAGAGAGGCAAGTATAGTTTGGAAGATGCCCAAAATGCCACAATGGTCTGTGTTGGTAATTATTTACATGTGAGATGGCTGGTAGAGATAGTGATGTATCATCTCTTCATACATGTATGAATCTCCTGTCTAATTCTTTCAGATCCCACTGACATTGGCTGCAAGGCACCAGCTCAAGCAGGCTCTACTACAGATGTAAGTGTACAGTGCTGACAGATATCCAAAACACTGTCTGGCCTCTTTATAGTATCCTATGCAGAGATGCCAAATGTTTTTGTCGTATTTTGTACTTGCCATGCCTTTCCATGGGTGTTAAGGCATAGTTCCTCCACTCTTGGAAACTTTTTGTAAAGTCAGCCAGCCTAGTAGGGGTAACAATGCCTCAGTCAGTCAGTGAGGCTGTGGTTAAAGGCAATAGGGACAAAGGGAATTAGGTAATCTCTATTCATCGACAGTAAAGTCTCCGCAAATCAGTGCCCATGGGTTTAGAAAGGCTCTTCAGTGGATGTTCCAATGGGGGAATAACACACAGTAAGTGATACAGAAACAAATCATGCCAAACGTTACGACAATGTGCTCAGGCTGATAGTATTGTAAGGCATGTGGGATGTGACATGCTTAAGTATCTACACTCAAGCTAGTTCAACTTTAGCTTTTCCTTCTCAACATTGGTTGCCCATGAAATTTGTCAGGCATGGCTTTAGATTTGCAAATACGATTATAGGAATAATGATTAATCCAAAGTAAAAGCAAGGAGTCAAGTAGATTGAATGAGTTTAGGGTTACATTTCTGTTCATTCACACAAAATGTGTATATTTCCATAAAGTAAGGGACGCAATCGTGATATATTTTTCCCAGAGTCTGTTGTACTATTTGTCAAACCTGGCTGTGGCATCCTGAACTACAAAATTTGTATCTGCTAATTTCCTTACACTCTGGGAGACAAAACAAGGAACTGCAAAAAGAGAGAGAAGTACGGGCCATTTATGTTTGTGTATCGAAGAACGACACAGGCTTTGAAAGCATTATGACCTATGGGCAACCATTCTAGACAGATAGGTTGGGAAGTGCAACTATGTTTATGGAACCAGAGAGGGCATCAGCTATAGCCATTGAATGCCCTCAATTTAATAGTAGTTAAATAGTTTGTCTAACCTGAGAAGCCTATGCTTTGGTTACATACTGCCTACCATTGATCCATGCACCTCCCCCTCCCCTTGGCCTAACCTTCTGATCCATAATGTAATATTTTCTAATTGCCATATTTTCAGGATGTATCTGGTAATAGAGGAGAATCCAGGCGAGACAGCACAGATCCTGACAAATTGCAAGCCATCAGTATTTGGGGAGCATTAAGGATACCAGTAAGTATTAATGAATGATAATGTTTTATTCTTTTTAATGAGAAGCTATGATTTTAATTCTTCATCTGTTGTTGTTTTGGTGGTGGTGGTGGTTGTACCAATCATCATGTTGGAAGAGAGAGAGCTTTGCAATGCAAACCTCAACTGTCAGCCACAAAATTGCACATTAACTCAAAATGTCCTAGTGGAATAGTGTGTGCAATTTGCAGACTGACTGGAGGACTCAAATGGCACCACTTTGCATGCATATTACAATGTGTGCTTTGATTACTTGGAGCAAACATCCATTGTCATATGATTTTTATTGCTGGACGCTGAAAGGCTGGATGAAATTCATGATAGACGAATTCATTACCTAATATGTAGGCAAAAATTAGAATACACACGTAATGGAAGGTCTTGTTTCGTGGAATATATGAGAATGCTGCCCTCATCATGGGTAAATACTTTGTGTTGTCCCATACACATGTATACATGCAATGATTCAGTCTGTTTGTGATTACATTATCAAATGCTCAAATAGCTCTTGAAATTTATCCATCACCATGTCTGGAAGAACTTGCTTAACATTTTTAGAGTGTTTTTATTTAACATGTATTAATTTATATGCATTGTATCTGAGTGCAGAGTACACCATGCGCATGCGTTCGCAAAATACTGACTAGTTTGTATTCAACACAAATTTGTTTTCTTCTCTTTTTGTTTCATTGTTTAGGGTGTCATTGAGTTCTCCCTCTGTCTCTTCTTCGCTAAACTTGTGAGCTACACGTTCCTCTACTGGCTGCCAGCTTATATTCACTCTACATGTAAGTATTAGTTTCCAATCCATTCTTTAGAAATGGGTGGGGGGGGGGGGGGCAGCAAACACAATCTACACCCCCCTCACAAGGAGACACAAGCATTTGAAGTAGATGAATTCTGTGTAGTTACATGCGTCTCTTCTGACTTGTAAGAAAAAGCTAATGAGCCTTGAACGTTGATGAGACAAAGCGAAAAGGGAGTGATGCATATTCTGGAATATTATCTTTGGTGTTGTGTTGTAGTGCAACAAATTTTCCGTTATTACAAATGTACTTTACTTATAGTGGAGAAAGCAAGTAACCCTTCCTTTTGTGTGTTGTGTCTGTGTCCCATGCCTACACACATTCTGTGCAACTGTCTTTTCTATGTGTATTTGTTATGAATGCCTTCAATAAACCACAAAAGGGGCTGTAACAGGTACTTTTATAGTAACATTTGAATGGATGAAAATGTATGACAAAGCAAGCTTTGGTCAAGCAAGAGTGATTAGCAGCCATGCAAGACAAGTTATTCACTCAAGGGTTGCCCTTACTGCAGGGAAGAAATAAAAGATAAATAGAAGACTGTAATCCTCTTTGCACAGAGAGCAAATAATTTGTACAATGGAGTGACATATTTGGAAAATGTCAGGTCATATCGCTTTTAACTACATAACTCATAAAAAAATTCTTCGGCATGAGACTGGAACAACAAAACCAACAAGAATGACAAAACACACATATATGCACAATCACAACACACATGATTTGTTACCTAAATCATTCTAATCCAAATGCCAGCTTTACTCCAATTCAATCAATAGCTGCAATTTCCAGTGAAAATGGGACAGATTCCTCATGTTTTAGTGTAATCCTAATGCAAGAAGAAAGAAATAGGAAAACATATATGTAGTGTATGAATTGAGAGCAGTTTTCTCAATTGCAAATGCATTTGGTTAGATGAGTGGAATTTCACACAATAGCAAATAGAATTAGTGAAGAAATGTAATTATGTGCTTAGGCAAGGACACAAGTCAATACCTTCCCAAAGAGCTAAAGAACACAAGGTTGCTCAATATTTTCCAGAATGAATCAAAAGAGTGGGCAGATTCATCTTTACTTCTCAAATGCTTTGTCCACAAAAAAATGAGATCTGCATGTGTGTTATCGATTGGTGATTAACATATCCGCATTAATTGCCCTCTTCTGCAGCCCACGTGAGTGACGAAAAGGCCGCTGACCTTTCTACTCTCTTCGATGCTGGTGGCATCCTGGGGGGAATACTGGCAGGGTTCCTGTCTGATATAGCTGACTGCAGTGGGACTATTTCATTTGTCAGCTTGCTCCTTGCTGCCCCGCTGGTGAATACTGCACTTCTGAAAACCACTTACAGAATGCCACAAGGACCAGACAAAGGCATTGTCTTGTTAGCTGTTCTTATGCAAAAGAAAAGTTCTTGTTCTTCCCTTCTAGTCTAGGAAGAACTCTGTGCAAATTTTCTGATGTTGACTTCAATATGTCGTGAATGACATATTCCCTTTCATGATATAACCAACGGCATGATTTTAGATAAAAGAGACCATCTTTACATATCTTTTTGATATGATTTGTTTGTAGAAAAGCTGTTTTTAAATCTATTCATGTAAATAAACTCAGCAAAGTATAAGAAATGTGTATATTAACGAGAAATATTGGTGGTTTTTGTATGATTGTTTTATGTCCATGATGTAACCAGACCTCCAAGCTTTAGTTTGTTTCAGGGCTGTGATACTTTCAAGTGGTGGTTGCAGCATAATGTTGATACTCGCCGCATCCACAATGCAAATATGAAATAGCATTTGAATGCTACTTCAACACAAAGCATTACATGCTCCCTCATTCAGTGTTAACCAGTTTCTGAGAATCCCATTCAGGGTGTGGCAATTAGCTGTATGATAAATGCCACTGGGGGCGCTGTTCAGTTGTGATGGCAACTTTTGACTCTTAAAGCTCTCTTTGCCAAACACAGGAACAAGCTGAATTTATAAAACTGCACCTTGTTTGTTAAGATAAGCTTTTGAACCTGAAACAACATGTGAAATTTATAATAGCAACTATAGAATTAGATTTTTATACCCCCACCAAACGAAGTTTGAAGGGGGTATATAGGAATCAGCGGACGGTCGGTCGGGCGGTCGGGCGGTCGGTCCGTTGCAAATCTTGCGTCGCGAACTACTTCCTCAGTTTTCGACCGATTCCCATAAAACTTGGCACAGATGTGTGCCTTGGGTTGTAGATGTGCAAGACGTATTTTTTGACAGTACCCAAAAGTACGTTGCCATGGTAACGGCATATTATGGGCAAAAATGGGTACAAATCTTGCGTCGCGAACTCCTCCCACAGTTTTTGATCAATTTTTATGAAATTAGGTACAGATGTTCGTCTGAATATGTTAATGTGCAAGACACATATTTCCGCGGTGGCAAAAAGTGCGTTGCCATGGTAACGGCATGTTATTGGTAAAATATAGGGCAAAATGCTTCATGGCAAAACTGCTTCATCAGTGTTCTTCCAATTCTCATGGAATTCATATTGAATGTTTGTCTTAGGATATAGGTCAGCATGACACATTTCTTGACAGTGACAAAAAGTATGTTGCCATGGTAACAGCTCACATATTATGAGCCAAAATGATGAAAAATTTTGTGTTGCAAACTACTTCCTCAGTTTTTGCCCAATTTCCACGAAACTTGGTACAGATGTGTGCCTTTGGTTGTAGATGTGCAAGACCTTAAGTGATATTTCTAGTTATATCTTGAAAACAAGAAATAAGGTCACTGAAATAACCGACTGTATCTCATGTGGTCAATTTAAGAGCAGATGTTGGTAGTGTTTATGGATGTAGGAGTAGACATGACAACAAGTGAGCTGTCCTACTGTGACCTTTAAGGATATTGCAGGTGCCTACTTCTTGTGCAATGCATTCAATCCATTTTCAGTTCCCCTACATGGAACATCATGAGCTTGGAAGTACTCTTCAAATTGATTCACAGTTATTTAGTCTGATATTTGACAGGTGGAAGATGTTAGGAGTCATATTTATGGTCAGAGAAAAAGATGCTGGTTGCTTGCCTGTCTCATAGACCTCTGTATGTTCTCTTCTGCAGGTTTATGTATACAACGCGTACGGTTACATCAGCTTCACAGTCAGCATAAGTAAGTACATAATATGTGACCCTGCACCGCAAAACAAACAAAAAGTCGCCAGATATGGATTTTTAGTTGAGAGCAGATTCTTACAGAGCAGACTCTAAGCTTTAAAATGATGTATAACTCAAATCAAATGGACACCCCTAACCTATCTAAATATTGGAAAGAAAGCACACACTCTGGAAAGTGTGAACTGAGAAAAGAGGCTCTGAAGTACACGGTCTATTCAAGCACTTAATCTTTACCAAGACGTGCTAGCAGTGCAATGAAAGGGACAAAACACAGGAAGTAGACCACTGGAGCAACAACAATGAAGGGATTATCAGATTAAGCTGAATTTGAATATGTTCTATCAACACATTCTGTCCGTGATTAATGCCAACTTACAAAGCAGTAGAGTTACTCTGTCAAAAGTTATTGGACATGAAAGTGAAGAGTGTGTAAAGGATTTCAAGAAATGAAAAAGGGACTCCGAGACATATCTGATCATTCTATTCTCCCCCCAAAATGGGTTGTAGAAAAACTGCTGAAACACACGTTCCCATTCATGTTATGATCTCAAGCTTACAAATAATGTCAAAGAAGGATAGCTCTTTCAGAAAATATGAAAAACTCAAGATTGACTTGATTGACCCATTTCACCTTTTTGGCGTCCTCACTTAAAATCAAGAGGTGCGACTTTTTGTTCGTTTTGTGGTGCACGGTCACATATGTACTGAAGGCACTCTACACCTCATACGTGCAGAGCAAGGAATGTGATAGAACCATGACAAAACAGAGTACTGTATTCACTGTTTACAGAGCCTGCTCAATTGAGGAGGTGTATCATGCACATGACAGAATCATAATGCCTCAGTGTCCCAATTTCATTTCTTTCAAAATCTCTCGCTGAACCTTGCGGTCGTGCTGGAGTCGGCTCCTATTGTGTACTGGCAGCCTCCTATTAAATCTATGTTTCATGCATGAGCACCGTAGCATTACCTGTAGTACTTGAAAAATACAATGGAAGGTGTTTGAGTGCCTTGCAAGAAACCTGGGCCCTGTTTTATCAAAAGATGTAATCAATTTTAAATTTCCTTAACACACAGACTGCCATAGACGTATGATAGAAATCAACTTTATAATCAATTTTAACTCTTCATAAAACAGGGCCCTGGTGCACTCACTTACCCCTTTCTGTGCCATGGACTTTGGACAGTGTGTACAATGCTGTGGGGGTTTCTTTGTCAATCAAGGCCCCGTCTTATAAAGCCTTCAAATCAATCACAAGTCCCCAAATCAATCACAACTTGCATTGCAGCACACACAAAACTTGTGATTGATTTCTATCACAAGTCTTTATAAGACAGGCCCCAGCACTCACAGCACACACAGGGTTAGGTTTTTGATCCACATCTTGGCCACTGTGGTAATCAATATCCAAATTTGACGGCTGGCATATTTGACAATGGTCACGACAGAACAAAAACTACGGGGAAAGGAAGAAGCTCTGTTAATGCATAAGACAGTTTGTGCAATGTCTTGTGAACTACATCGGACAATTACAAAAAAAAGTGGATTATTTGGTAATATTTAGATTAAAGAGCACTTTAAATCAAAATGGCTAATCAGAAAGTGGTCATTTACATGTAAGGGGGTGCTGCTTGAATGACTTTTGTTAATTTGGTTGGACAGAAAAACATTCACCTGATCATTCTGATATGCTTGTAGTTAGTGCAGTGGCTGTCACCTACATAGAAATATTTGTTATACTTTTTCTTCCTGAAAGACCATTCTTCATTTGTCTGAAATTTGCTTGGGCTTTGAAAATTCTGTTTGAAGAAGAATGTACAAATGATTACATATGTAACTTTGTTCTTTACGGTTTCTTTTTGTTTTGTCATTTTCTTTTTTTTTCTCTCTCTCTCTCTCTCTGCAGCATTAATGGCCATCACTGGATTCTTTGTGAATGGCCCATATGCACTCATAACGACAGCAGTGTCCGCAGATTTGGTAAGACCAATTTTTACAATGATTCAGAGGTATTTGACTAATAACATTGATTATGGTAGAAACTACATAACCGTGATAAACAGAGCATTTGTATATTTTAAGTTGAAATGCATTGATCACCATTGACTGAAGCAAACAATTAAATATCCTTCAAAACAGCGAGGAAGCATTCAGTTGTGTGTCCAGTATTGTAAGAAAAATACTTTATTCTATAAAGGTGAATGCAGCATTATCAAGTGTCCTTTCTTTTGTTTTAGAATACAAATGTACATATCAATTTTCAATTCAATGGATCACATAAAAGTGTACACTATCAGTCACTAGTGGTTGTGTCTGCATGCTGACCATATGCCACTTGCAAAAGAATGAGTTGATCTCAGTGAGTGGTGACTTGAATATTATATTCTTAGTATGTTGTACTGTTTAGACAATCATTTCTGAGGCCATTGTCCTCGTCAAGCATTTGCTTATGATGGTCTCCTGTATTTCTGTTATATCCAAAATTGCTTAATTTGTCTTTTAAATGACAGATACAGGGGATCGTATGTTTGCATAAATGTCTATGCATAAAATAATGCCCGCTTGTTTTCATTTTGCATTTTGTTAGAAAAAATGTTGAATGTTTGAGTTTATCATTTATCTAAACTGTCAGATTCAAATTATACTGTGCTCAGTTAGTTTGTTCAATTTACTTTGTAGCTCATTTATGTCTGAAAAAAAAAATCAGAAATCAAATCCAGTCAAATCAAATCTCACACACCCATGCGCAACACACATAGTCAAATTTTTGCGACTCACTCGTGTACTTCCCTTCTGATAATGCGAAATTACTGTGCAGTAGGCATCACCAGAGCGCATATGTAGTAATCGTACCCGGTATCTAATTTTTCTCTTTTTATCATGACTAAAATATTCTCACTTCATAACAAAAATGCATTTTCAGAGTGTACAGTTGATATTTCTTTTCCCAACACGTAGCAGTTACTATTGAAAACCTACAAAACTATTGTAGTTCTGAGATAGATATTTACTTCTATATGAATACTGAAATTTTTGCATGATTTTTATTTGTTATATACATGCATAGAAACTGTTTTATTGATTTATGCACTTCTAAGAACTGAATCTCATTAATATGGTATGAATAATGAGTGTCGATATTTATTTTCTTTTTTCTTTTCACATGTGAACAGGGCACACATCCATCAATAAAGGGCAATGCCAAGGCCCTGGCCACAGTATCAGCCATCATAGATGGTACTGGGACAATAGGGGCAGCAGTGGGTCCCCTTCTCACTGGTATTCTCAACCCCAACAATGATGCCACTGGTTGGTATAAGGTCTTCCTGATGCTGGCTGCAGCAGAGATATTGGGTGCACTGGTAAGTTTGGTCACATGTCTAGTACTCCTGTTGAGGTTGTGCACCTGAAACGCTGCTGACGTGAAATACAATATATTCAGGCATGATATTCTGTAGATTTAAATCTGATTTCTGACTATTTTCTCAAGTAGAGTTCTATACACAATTTGCTTTTTTTCCATGTATCAAAATCACTCGAAAATTTTGATTTCCATTTATTTCAACAACCTCAATATCATCCCTGTATATTTCAAAATGTGACATTTTCCCAGCTTTTTGCATGATGTGAAAGAAGTACTGTGTTTTGAATTTTTCAAAATATGTGAAATTTGTTGCTTGCAAACATTTCAGCATGACTGATGTACTGATGGGCAAAACATTGAACATGTTATGAAAAGTATGTATTGATAACAACATGACCTTGCTGGAAAAATAAATCACATGAAGATTGTCACTACTGGAGTACATTGCAGGTCTTGGCTGACATTCCACACATAGAGACTTTTTTCCCTTTCTTTTTTAATGGTAGAGTCAAAGTTCTTCTTGTCTTTAGTCAACCATGAAAATTGTGTGGGTTTTTAAAATATTCTGAACATTTTTATCTCTTTCATCCTCTGAATCTCTGCCACTCCTTCTATTCTCACTCACAGATGATGGTGCGGCAAGTTTACAAAGAAGTCAGGAAGCTGTGTACCAGGAGAGACCCCGCCTACTCACCCCTGAATAGTTGTCCCTCCGATCAAGAAGGGTACGTATCTAGGAAAGACAAACCTCATCTCAGGCCTGTTTGTGTCTTTCTTACTCTCTGATACCCTTCCCCCTCAGTTTTGGTGAGATTAACTCTGGAGTTCAAACTATAAAATGGCATGGATCATATGCGCAGTTTCTTTCTTTTTTCAATTTGGTTTTCAATTCATGAAGAGGCTAATATTTTATAGAGAGTGACTGTGTGTGATCAAAAACTGTGTGCTAACTCATTCTTGTGCACCGCTCCACCTATGTTAACTTGTTCTGAGGAATGAAGTGCTCAAACAATATTTCACTATTGGGGAAAAGCTGTAGAACTTCCTTTTTCCATTAATCAGGATAATGCAGTCACAGTGCTGTAGTTTGTGTCTGCAGGTGTAATGTGTGAGTGTGTGTGATTCAATTTGAGATATCATTGTTGTTTTGTTTGTTTTTTGCTTTTGTTTCTGTTTTTTTTTTTTTTTTTTTTTTTTTTTTTTTTGGTGTGGGTGATGACCGGGAAAGGGGGGGGGGGGGGGGGGGGGGGGGGGGATACAGTTGTAGGTGCCTATTCTTATTTAAATTTGTGATTTGATGGTGTAATGGAAGAGCATTATAAAGAAAAAGAGAAAGAAATATTGAAATTTATTAGTGTTTTTGCATCATCTCCAAGGATGAAAACTGCTAAACTTGCTCATGGAAATGGGTTAACAATATTGTGTTTCATTTTTTATTTTTGATTGTGGATTTTAACCACTCTTGAATATGCAAGATACATGGCACATTCACTATTCAGCCGACAAAGACTCATGCCATATTATCATTGTCCCATTTATGTTTGCATAGGGCTTAAACTTGGCTGTGTCTGATTTTTTGTTTGTTTTTTGGGTTTTTTGTGAGCGGGAAGCAGTGAAGTGTGTCCTGTATGTTTGTATGGAGATATCTGCTTTGTATGACATGGTAAAGACAGCTAATGGTTGTATGGATGTATGTATGTATTACATGCATGTGTGTCTGTGTGTATGTATGTGTGTACACGTCGTATGTATGGCATGAATTTATTTGTCACACCATCACATATAAAGATATTTTTTTTTCTTATCTTCTTGTTTGTTTGTCATTTTTCCCCGGAAACAAAATTTCCCTCTTGAAGGTGCACAGTATTCCTGCAGGAAACCGGGTAATGTCATTGTGAAACCTAGTTTGGTATCAACCTATGATATTTGGGGTCTACTTTGCTCACATTGACTTTTCGAGATCATATTACATTGTATATTAGCGTGCACTGTCAAAGTGTGGTGTGACTGTTTTGCAATTTTTAGTTTGAATGCTGCAAACATACTATGCCCTATTATTCTTTTCACAAGACCTGCAATGGTTTTTCCTTTCTGATTTGGGAGAGAAAAAAGAAGAAGATGAAATTAAATATACCTCTACCTGTCATTATCAGAAATAACATGCAGTCTGACTTGGCCCATGGAAATTCAGTCTTTGACCTTCCTCTGTATCATGCATCATAAAGGAAATACAGCTGTTGTAAGAAGTACTACTACCATCATAATTATAGTAACAACTAAAACACTCAGAAGGAAAAGGTTGTTCCTTTCCTTCTACTGATATGCTTATTGTCCTCTTGGGTTTCAACTGGTGTATACTTCTGATAGATGGAAGCAATGTATGGCATATTCCTTTATCTCACTAAATACATTTCTATTCATCGGTATTCTGTGTGAAAGGAAAAGGAAGTTGATAACATTTAGTGGGTTGAGAATAGAAAGAGCTGACCTCCTTTATTTTTCAAGGTTTAGCTGTCATGCTACCTATAAAATGTTTGATATTTCCCCATCAGTTACTGTTAATTTACAAATATCTTTAAGTTGAAGGAGAAAACATCAAACAAAATGATCCTATGTAAAATTACTTCAAGATTTATATAGAAAATGGCCCCATACTGACAGAACAGTGGAAACAGCAGTATAATGGTGTGCAATTTATTTGAGGCATTTCTGATTATTTGATAGGATTTGGAATAAGTGTTTCCCTCGGCATGTAATAGAAATATATACCAACTTGGTACACTTATTCATGGGAGAATCTATTCCCACCAATCCTATGCAATTATTAAAGTGGAGAGCTCCGTGCCATGGCCATAAAAGAAAACTACAAAGGGAAGTGTCCCCCATAATGATGGTGGTTCCTCCCCTTAAGGAATAAGCAAAACATATATGTCGTAGTAGGAAGAACTTAGCCACATCATCGCCATCCTCTCACTCTTACATGCAGATAATCACAATTTACGATAAACCAGCAAAAATTACTCTTAATTTTGTGGCATTTCTACACCTGACTTTTCGTGTGCACTGTCTCAGCAAATCTCCTCGCAGCCTTTATTTAATTTTTATTTCTTAAAGTTTATTTATGTGAAGCAACCACATGTAGATACACTGGCAATATTTCTAATTCTGATTCTTTCTGTTTCATGTATTTTTGAATGCCTTTATCTTCAATTAAACTTTCTTCCTGTCACCCCAAAGGAACACATACGATAGGTATTGATAGATTACTTTAGTTTTTCTACAAATTAATAGATTATACAAGTCATTTGCACCAGAACTGCTGGCACTACCACCACCATATCTCTGACTACCACTTCTATATTGGCTGTATTTACCTCAACTTTTCTTATCACTTAATATCTGTGATTACTACCACTATGAACACTATTTCAACTTCTTGCTGATTTCACCGTTCATTTTGGCACAGATTCAACTGGCAAGAAAAAAAAAAATGTTGCTGAACATTTCTTGCACATTTTCTTGCCCTACTGATGCTCATGAGGGAAAACATATTTTTATCTAATCAAAAAGTAGTTAGCAGATAAAATCAACTTTTCAGCTTATAACATGACAAGTTAGTTTTTTTTAGATGTGTAAGCCTTTTTTACCTGTTTCATTGGAGCCTTGTTATTTTTCCTTGGAATCCTTTGATCCCCTATGCTACATTTGATGCTTTTTCAGCATATTCTAAAATCAGGTAATTTTGTTTTGCTCTTTATGCAGATTCCTTTTATTTGTGAGCATGAAAATCAAGTCATTGTTGGCCAATTTGTGTTTCCATAAATAATATAATATACCTTTTCTAATTTTCAGGTGTCCTCAATCTTCTTGTAGTAAACTTGCATAACTAGAAGCATTTCAGTGACAGACCAAGTCACATGACCAACATATAAATGTTGTGACTGAATTCTGTAGAAGAGCAATTGTTTAGTTATGTTGCATGCTGCTGTGGTAATGGTATTGGTATTAGAGGCTTTTTGTTTTGTTTCAACATCACACGAAAATGTCTGTGATCTCCTCACTTGCAAAAATGCCTGTATGCAAAAATAACAGCTTATACAGTATATGGCATTACTTTTGGATTGTTTTGTAGTTACCTGTGTGAAGGGGTATATACTATGGGGAATTGTGCAGAGGTTATCAACTTAATGCTAAATTATGATTACATTGCCACTGTAGCAAGTTTCTGTGAAGTTTATCAATGTGTAAGGGATTAATAGATGTGATCATAATTTACAGCTCTAGTACAATACCTAAGTAGGACCCATTGTGGGCCAGAGTGCAAAATTCTACCATAGATTGAAGATATGGGTGTATCACAGAACTACCAGTATTAGAAACATGGGAAGCTACCAGTATTAGAAACATGGGAAGCTACCAGTAATAGAAACATGGGAAGCTACCAGTATTAGAAACATGGGAAGCTACCAGTATTAGAAACATGGGAAGCTACCAGTAATAGAAACATGGGAAGCTACCAGTATTAGAAACACGGGAAGCTACCAGTAATAGAAACACGGGAAGCTACCAGTATTAGAAACATGGGAAGCTACCAGTATTAGAAACATGGGAAGCTACCAGTAATAGAAACATGGGAAGCTACCAGTAATAGAAACATGGGAAGCTACCAGTATTAGAAACATGGGAAGCTACCAGTATTAGAAACATGGGGAGCTACCAGTATTAGAAACATGGGAAGCTACCAGTATTAGAAACATGGGAAGCTACCAGTATTAGAAACATGGGAAGTCTAAGACTCCTTTTCACTATCCCACAATGCTCTGCCTAGTGGTCGTCTTCTCTGCCCAGGCAGTGTTATTTGTCTTCGAAATTTGTAGACTTTGTGCATGTCATGTTTATACACATAATATGATTTTGAATGAGTGGTGTGTCAGTAGTGTGTTTTTCTCTGTGTGTGTGTTTATGTGTGTCTGCATGCATTTCTTTTCCTCCAACTGAAGGATTACATTAGAGAATTTGACAATGCTTAAAAATTGAATATGATTGTGTTTGGGTAACCTGTGTTTTACCCATGTACATTTAATTTGTTACTCTGTCCCATTATGATGCTATCTCTGTGTTTACACAGTTTATCTTGTTCTCTACTTTGCTTCTTATAATTTTTCTTTGGTGTTTTATGCTGTTACTACAAAAAAAAGAAGAAATCATGTGATATGCATTGTGTGCTTAACTTTTTCTTTTGGCACTTGGCACGTTCAACTGCCATTGTTTTCTTTTTCTTTATATTAGTTGAGAAATATTTGACATCAGTTCCTTTTATCATCATTTCATTGTGTGGAATCTATTCCGTGTGATATGACTTCTCTCCTCATCCAGCATCTTTTCCTCCAGATTTGTTTCCTCGTATTTTATTTCCTGTCTTGTCTTCCAGTCATGCAGAAAACTTTCTGTGTTCTCTTTCTCTCCTTTAATATCATCAGCTGATTTTGTTTGACTTTCAAAGAATTATGTTCCTTCTGATAACACCATCTATATGAGTAACCACAGGGCTGTCATGCTTTAATGCAGTCTTTACCTCTAGCACATGTTCAGTTATGTTTACCTTTATTCTTGGCATTTACCTCCTTCTAATTAGACAGTGCTTTCTCTTTTAACAGTGCATCCATGTATCATATTTGTTTCCTTCTGTTTTCTTTTGTTTCTTTTCCACCACTTTCTGTCACCTAACTCTTCTAACCCAAAGACGGAAGGCTCCGCCCCTATCTTACTCCACATTTCCTCCTGTAACAGGGACACAGCGTGCCACGAGTCCATACTCTGACCCCGAAACGGGCAGCTTCTGATGAGGCTGCTGCCGTGGCGTAGGAGCCAACTTGTAAGTTTGTGTCCATGTGTGAATGTCCAAAGTAAACACGGCATTGTCCACTGTGCTGCTCACTGTGCTGCTGTCGTTCGTGTAATAACAGCTATTAACTTGTTCTTCTGTGGCTCCTGGGTTTGTATATATGTTGGTGATCTAACATTATAATAGAACAGTAGAATATTTTCGTGTAAATATATATATATCGTCGCTGGGGTGACAAGACCTTGTATCTGAAATTTTGGTGAAAATGACTTTTTTGGATTGATGGTCAAATAATGGGTTAAGTGATGTCCTGGCCAAATCCTAGCTGTCTTACCCCCAAAAGTGAAGCCACCAAGGCATGTCAAAGGAAAGGCTATTCCATTCGCTACAGTGCATTGGCCGCCATGTTTTTTTTTGCTATCCTGAACATTTGATATTTTGTAGATACGAGGTCTTTTGCCCCAGCGACGATAATGCTTTTAAGACAATCTTCTGGTAGTGGAGTAGGTGACAGAGAACATCAGTGTTTTTATTCTATCTAGGTTGTGATAATCTTTAGATCAGTTATGCTGTGATTACAAAACAAGAGAAATGCAAAACAGAGAACTATAACATGGACATGAAATGAGAAAAGGAAATGTAATTATAAAACACACAAACAAAGTAGATCTACATAATGTATGAAGTGAAAATGATTTCAGATTTACACCTAACAAACTTGTCCTCTGTGGGTGTAGTTTGGTTTTAATTCAATTTACATTGATGGGTGTAACAAGTTTTATTTTTTCTTTTTCTTAGATGTGACTGTCACAGGAAAAATTTATTTCCTTGCAAATAGTATTCAAACAGATATCATTGCAATATGAAAAGTGCAGCAAGGAGAAAATTATGGTTTCATAAAAATTTCTTAGAATATTTTTAAACAAATTCATTCAACATTTGTATCAGGCATTACTGAAATTTGTACATAGTGACAGTGATTTCATACAAATCCCATGACTCTCCTGAAGATTTAAGAGTTCATCATCTCCAGAAATCTTTGGAAACACAGAGTGAGTCAAATGTTCAACATATTAAGATATAGACATGCAATTTACTTCCTGAATGAAGCTTGTGAGATGATATTATGCTGAACAAAAGCTCTCACCACTGGCTTCCATTTTGGATAATCCTGTAAATCTCACACCCTTTGTTTCATTGGTCTGATTATGCTAGGATCAGATTATTTTGTCAAAAGCATTCTTGTTGTCATTGTTCATAAGTTCCAGTAATAGTTAGTGCAATACCACAATGTGGACTCTTTTATGATATTGGACTTTTATAGTAGAAAGGAAAGAACCCTAAATTCTTCTTTGGGTTATTCTTAAATGCCCTGCTTTCTTGAAGATACCAGGTGACATCTTCGCAACAAATTTGGTAGATTGCACAGTCATTATTCAGAGAAAGCTTCTGTATACCCTAATTTTTGTTCCTGGGTACAAGATTTAAGAAGTGATATCTTTATTACAAATTCTTGTCAATTCTCAGCCTTTCTTTGATGCATTCACCACATGCAAGCAACAGGTGAAATGGTTTCACTGCTCTTATGCTTGAAACATTCTGGTAGACTTCCCCCCCGAATAAGTCTCTTTCGAAGTGGCATTTATACACAAAGCACTCTTTTTTTTCTCTCTCTCTTTTTCTCACAAAGAAAATATACCAGGGAGTGGTCTTGTCTTTCCAAGTTGAAGGTATTGAAAGTAAATGTTTGAACTTACTGGTATACTTTGCCAAGTATCATTTACTTGGACAAAATTCTATTGATGTAGAATCAAGAAGGAAAAGAAAAGAATGAAAAAAGATGTGGATCAAGTGATAAAACATTGATCTTAAAGAAAACTGTACCCAGTGCTCAGCCTGACATAAAAGTGAACGTAGATGATAGGTTCGAGTCCCACTGGTTCCTTTTTTTCTGACATGTTTGTTAATTTACAGATCAGCAGTTGCGATCTTATCAAATTTAATTTGTAGAGGGAGACAAACTCAAGAAACTCACACCTGAAAAGTGAAAGTGTTGGTAAAACCAGATACAGAGGAGAAAGTGAAAGAATCATCAATCTAAATATCTGTCTGCCAAACAGTACTGTCAGTCTCATTGAGTATTACAAAAGTGGGATTGCACTTGGATGGGATCTACTTATATTGCCTTCCCACTCTCACATTTACATCCAAAGTATTTTAGAATACTTTGGAATTAGAGATTATTAAACTACTCATAGAAAATCATAAGTGCTGACTCAGTGTAACTGACAGATCATATGATATGAAGAGACCTTTTTCTTTTGGCACACCCACATTCTGATAAATAGAGTGTATTACCTCACTAATCTGCGTATGTGGTTGTGACTATATATATTACTGTTCTGAGAAAATATTGGGTAACATGATGATAAATCATAGTCCCCCCCCCCCTCCCCCGGAAAAAAAGAATAGCTATTAGTAGGAAATAGAGATAAATAGTAACTTTCTCATTCAATTTGTGATTTCAGTTAGTCTTTCTCTTTGTGAATTCATTGATACAATACACCAGAAATTCTTTAAAAAAAAAAGAGAAAAGTTGTAAGTCTTGTACCAAGATGTCTAACCACAAGTGTAAGATGTAGGGCAACATAATGGAGATGACTGAGAATTACATTGTTCCATGGGTAGCATCACAACAGGATTATGTAAAATTAGCTCATGTGCACATTTACCAAATGACCTGTCTTATTTTCTCCCTCAGTTGGTTAGGATTGTTTCCCAAGTAACACAGCGCTAAGCTTGCCTCATGTAACAATTAAAGGAATTACTGTTCAAACAAAGGATGAACTTGTCTAGACCAGGTGGCCAGAATGACCCACTCAATTAACACATGGGGAAATGTCATTTCATTTTTTGTTCGCATTGAATGCATTGAACAAATTTTAATTTGCCAAATGTTGGGTTGTAATTAATCTATTGTTGTCAGGTGGATGTACTGGCAAGCACCATTTATAAGGGTTGCATGAATAATTATTTGATCACAGATGCATACCAGTGAATGTAAAAATCAGCACACATATTACTGCAAAGGACCTTTTTCTGCCCTAATGCAAAGTGGAATTACGATATTGTTTTAAAATGCTCCTACTGTTACTGAGCCAAACTGAGTGAGAGTTGCATGTACATAGACTGACCTGTGAGGGCAGTATAATCAATGTGGCTCATTAGGCAAGGAAAAATTCTGTAACAACTTGAAGTGCCCTAAAACATTGCATATTATAGATTGATAACCTCCCAGAATGTCAATATGCCTGAATGTTATAAAGTGCACAAAGGGTTCAAGGGCTTTTTCGTAGACATGACACTCCTTAAAGGGGAAGGCTAGTAACTGATCAGTGGGAATCAGTGGAAATGCTGGGAGATGATTGTTCCCATCCTTATGGGATTCATTCAAGAGTTCATTGTATATCTATTGTTGTGTGAAAATGATTTGCTTGAGAATGGTCTCATATTCAAGTAATGTGCAGTTTAATGCTTCCAGGTTAGCGTCCCTGGTCAGTGACGGAGCATTAATCTGTACATTACTTGAATATGAGACCGTTCTGAAGCAAATCATTTTCACACAACAATAGATATACAATGAACTCTTGAATGAATCCCATAAGGATTGGAACAATCATCTCCCAGCATTTCCACTGATTCCCACTGATCAGTTACTAGCCTTCCCCTTTAACTCACTTAAATATCTCTAGCCACTCCACATCCCACTAAATGCAATTATCTCTAGTGTTGGTTTGAATAACATCACAAGCTCCTTCAAATTTAAGATCATGAATCATTTAGGTTTTCTTTTTGACGTGACTAGGAGGTGCTTTGAGAACTGAAAGTTAACAGAAAGATAGAATATGAAAGATATGTATATAATATATCCCTCTCTTTCACTTGAAATATGTATGTGTTGTTACGTCTGTGTGATTCTGTTTTGATAAGCATGCCGAATATTCTTATGTATTAGATATCTTGTATCGTTTTTCTTGTGTGCACATGTGTATGTACAAATATTCTTCTAGAAAAATTACTTCTGTGTATAGGAAAATATGCATGCCTTTCCAGCATTACCATATTTCATTTTATTTCATCTTTTATGGGAGGATGGGCATATGCAGTATGCTAATGACATGGAACTAAAAATAAAATGCCTCACAGCCAGAGGGATTTTGTTTTCTTTTCATTTTTTCAGTAACATATTTATATTTTATTTATTTGGACAGGCACAAGAGGTGCCAAGATAGATTTCCAGGGCACCAGAATACGCTTAGTTAACATTTTATTGCTTCTCCCATGAAATTGCAGAACAGCAACAAGAATGCGCCATAAATCATGTACATGAAACAAAGAATTGGAAACAAGAAATAAGATGTTCTTCAGTTGGCATTCCTGATTGATGTAGGTATTCCCCTGAGAGCTTCAGAATTGGACTGAAAGTTTAAGTTCTAATTATAGAATTGTATAGATGGTTATTTTAAGTGACCGAATGGTACAAGAGCTATATGAAGAAAACAGTGTTTTCCTAATTTGGTATTTGCAATTTATCCCATCTTTACCAAAAACCAGCTGCAGAGTGGTAGGGAAAAAGGTGAAGATGCAGTTAAGCATATACAAAACATTAGATATTAAAACATGATAAGTCTGTCTAAAGTTTTGGTAATCCGTATTTTGCAATTTATCCCATCTTTACCAAACCCAGCTGCAGAGCGGTAGGGAAAAAGGTGAAGATGCAGTCAAGCATATACAGAACATTAGGTATTAAAACATGATAGGTCTGTCTAAAACACTGTGGCAACAAACTTCAGAAAAACCAAGAGTTACAAATTCACAGATTTAAAATTTTGGAGAAGAGTTAGTTTAGGAGTAGGTCATTTGTTTTGTTTGTTTGTTTGATAGATACTTTATTTTCTGCAAATCAATATATACATAGATTGAATAAGTGTGAACATGGGAGACATACAAAGTATATTTGAAAAAGAGTCGTTTGACTTGCATAAACAACGATATAAAAGGAAATTAATGATATTACAGTATGCATGTCTATGCAGCTGGGATTACAATAACAATATTATATTTAAGAAGTGATAATGCAGAGGGCCGCCATTGTAAGCATTGCTTGAAAAGATGGCCGGCCCGAGGAAAAGGTAGGTAGGTAAATTGGTAACAATACAAATTCTGCTGCGAAGATAGCGGGGGAAAATTTGATTTGAAAGAGACCGCAATTTTACATTTTGCGACAAGATCGCAATATCAATTTTTTTTTTCTTGACTGTGAGGTTGTGATTGGCATAGTGTAGATTGGAGGGTCTCGTGAGATGTTCATGGTATTCCATGATTATCATGCTGGTATTATTTAAACATTCTTTGTGTTGAAACTCTCATTGCCAGATAATTTCGCACTTAAAGTGACTTCCTCTCCCCTTGAGGAAAAGACTGTAAAGTAAATAAACCAGAGTCCTGTTTTATAAAGAGTTAAAATTGATTATTAAGTTGATTTCAAGTGTACGTCTGTGGCAGGCTGTGTGGTAAGGAGATTTAAAATCAATTTTATCTTTTGATAAAACGGGGCCCTGTAGTTGATAGCTCTTATTTTGTTGCTGCTGGGCGCTTGAAATGTTAATATACAGATAGTGAATGGTCACGAGTGTGATAGCACAAGATTTTGCATGATGTGAAAGATAGAGGCGCTCTATTCAATGAGGCAAAGCTGAGTTGAATAGTGCAGCCTCATCTTTCACCGAGAAGTGAAGCCGATTGCCAGGATCGGATAAAGTTGTTTTAAAAAATGAGTGACAAAAGTATGCGCTTGTAAGCACGCTTGTAATTGTTGAGTGTGCATGGCAAATGTTTGTTTGTTGTAACATCAGAGCCGTGTGATGGAACAAAAACTTTGAGTCAATCAAGAGTATAACACGGGAGTCAATGGAAATGGGTGACGTCAGCCATGCGCTATCCATTTTTGCTTGAACAAAATTTGCTCAGCTGACAGGCACAGCGTGCGATGGAATTTTTAACTAAATGTCACGTGATGGGCAATCGACAAATCAGATTGCTACATTCTTTTTTAATAGGTGTTGCATAAGAGTGGATAGGGAGTGACTGGCACCATTCTACATTTGTGGTTTCAGCAGAATCGGACTTTATGTGGTGGGATTCTCTTTTGATATCCCTTCCCTAACTAGTGTGTGATTCATTTGACTTTGCAATTTAAATCCCTTGTACATCAATGTAGTTCTAACAATCACGTTTCTTATACAGAATAATATTCTTGTTCCAGAAGTTAATCACTAATATCTCTGGGAAAAAGTACATGCATTGTTTTCTCATACCATTTTCATGCCTGTCATTCTAAAACATTCCAGCATGCACTTAATTCACTGCACTGTTTTTATCACCTTGCATGCTAGCATATGATTGAAGTATATATAAACGTTGTATCTGTATTGTTATTTCGTATGTTTATCTTTACAATGGATCTAATTGTATCAGGTCTGTGCAGGGAACTGAGAGATTTTCAGTGACATAATTTCATTACAATGTGCAGATATTCCAACTTTTGCTACTTTTTTCCTGTTTTTTTTTATGCTCTTTTGCCAACAACCCTGCGGGTTTCATGGAAAATTTGTTCTCCCCCCAAATAACATTAATTACTAAACTTGTCCTTTGGCAAAAAGATGATACCATAAGAATAAAACTGTTTAGCCACCAAAAATGTGCATCATCAGCTCTCAAAATATTCGAGTGCTCTTTGGAAGGTTGGCATCCCTGAAAGCACATTCTTTATTTTTGTCTGTTTTGTTGTATTGGTGGCAATGTTTGTGACATTTTGCAGATGTATACCTTGTTATTGTGCTACCTAGTATGTTATATTAGATAAATGATAAGTGTCATTTGAGCTCTAATGTGGTTAGTGGTGTGTTACACACAAGCTGGTCTTTTTCCAAAGAGTAACACTCATCAAAATTCTGAAAAGATGGAAATGCAAAGTGTACAATGTACATGATTGAAGTGTAAACTGCCTTCCTGTACCCCATGTCATCTCTTGTTCCCCAACTCCAGAGTGATTTTTTTTTCTCATCGGTCACTCATCAGAAGCAAAATTTATTTCTTCTGACCACCCACCGAAGTGTATCGCATCACAGTCTGTTGAATCTGTGTCGTTTGGTCGACTGTCAGATGAGTGTCAGACATATCGCTGGTGATCCGCATCGGACGATAATCCTTCATTGGATCACCGCCAGACATGTCTGACACTGACCTGATAGTCGATCAACACAAGTCGCATCCATCGGACTGCATTTCGATACACATTGATGGGTGGCTGGAAGCGATAATCTTTGCTTCCGACGAGTGACAGATGAAAGAAAATCTCTGCGGAATGGGGGTATTACCCTCTCATTGATATATTAAAAAAAAAAAAAACCTGCCAACAACACTCAAAACCACAAATAGCCCACATTCCTGGGCAGAGGACATGCAATCATCCTTACCATCCATCGCACATGTGTGTTTATAGAATAATTGACATGCTTGTGTTTTGAATGCATTATGTCAGAGCATGTGCATTTAACCCTTAAGGATTTTATTAATGGAAGTGCAATGCCCTCTTCTTGAATTGTTCTCCCTGTTTTCGACTCCCTTGCTGAATGTGGAGTAAACAATCACAGTTTTATGTGAATCATGCAAGAACTGAATGTTTTACTTTGTCGGAGAAAGAAAGCAAGCAACATAGGCCTACACACGCTCGACAAGGTGACAGCGTGATCTTGTATCAGTGAATATAGAAACACAGTATTGACATGGCAGTATTCCTCTACCTGTCTTTGTCACAGTGAATCCTCAGGGCTTATACAGGTAAATGACGAGTGACACCACAGCCAGTACCCTGCTTTGTCTTGGACACACTAGTACTACGACATCACTGCTGGACCACCAAGCAGCTGAAGAGATGCCCTACCTGCCACCTAACATGTAGTGTTTGTCCTTGCATGGTGGACCATTTTCTCTCCTTTTTTTTTTTTTTTTCAATACCAAACTTTTTTGATAACCCTTATGTGCTAAGGTACTTACAATGCAACTTGCCATCCTTTTCTCTTAGTATTCAGTTAATGTAATAGCAAGTTACTGAGCTCTCCCGTAATACTGTGCTTCAGTGTAAAAGGTAAGGTCGTGGGGACTCGAGGTGTAGGAGGGATTGAGAAATCCTTATTCATGGTACCTGGTAGTCAGTTTCCAGATCTATTATAATAGTGCCGATTGGCAAGAAATATATCTAGCAGACATTCAGAGGTGAATGAACCAGATTAAAGGGATCGTATAGTTTTGGTTGAGACTTAACTTCAGGTTTTTATCATTTTTTGGCGAGATAGTGAGAAACATCTTATGATCTATGAAAGAGCATGTAATTCCAAGAGGGATTCAGTGTTCATTTGATGAAAATTTGTTTTTGAATTCGGCCAAGATATCCAAAACAGAGTGACCCCATCAAAGTGTGGGACCCACCTTTTATTATGATCGTTTTGTTTTACAATGTTTGTGGATGTTTCAGCTATTCCAAATGCAATTTTTATCAAATAAACTTTAAATTCCTCTTAAAATGGTAGGATCTGTACTATTTCATAAGTGTTTTCTTGGTATCTTGCAAAAACTTACAGCCCAATTTTCATCTCCACCAATAATGTACCATCTGGTATACACCAATAGAAAAATACCCAATTTTATTGAAGTTGGGATATTTCAGGGATTGAAAAGCCAGAAGTATGAGGAACCATGATGAATTTCATCTATTATAAAAAGTTTAAGTTATTTCGGTAAAGTTTCAGGGAGAGTCCAATGTAATGTACAGTCTTAACAAATGCCACAGGCCTCTACATCACTGATTGTTAATAAGTAAATTACAGTTTCCGCCATTGAAGGTATGGTTAAACTCAAACAGAAGTAAACCACAGTGCAGTGAAAGCATTTGAGAAGTGTCCAGTTTAAAATGGTCATTATTATTTGGACGTTGAGGAATGATGGAAAAATATGAAGAGTAGGTCACCAGCATAACTGACTGGGTAGACTGTTCCAAAGATGTTGTGCAGCTGCCTGAAAAAGTTCCAGACTTTCATGTTTTGGTGAGACCGATATGCTCTTCATTGACAAAAAGATCCAGATTTCTCGGGTGATTTTAAATGAAAAAATCTACTGATTTGTTTGTTTGACATTACTCTGTTTATTGAAGTCAAAAATTATGACGTGGAGTGGTTTCTTATTTTAAACGCCTGGGCAATGTGTTGCATTTTTACATCCCTGTATACTAATATCATATTGCCTGTGCAGAAATTTCATGAAGACCTAATCTATTTGAACCTGATGCAGACAATTATATGTCAAAGTTAGCTTTCATTGTGAGTTGTCTGTGGTGGTTTGCAAACTATGTAATGATGACAATGATGGTAATGATAATAACAATGATAACGATGATAAGAAATTATTGGAAATGTTCTTACTGCCCTTTTTATTGGTCATTTTATGAAAGGCAGACTTAGTTGTCTCATGTCGTGCTTTTGTTATTAAAACAGCATAATAATTGATGTACAATGGGCAATTACCTGATTATCTATTTAATATGGCTATTTTTCTAGAACCTTTTCCCTAATTAGTACTACTGTGGAGGCAATATGTTTGCTTTGTGGTCCTTTCTTAAAATAATTACTTTTTCCCTTTTGAGCCAAGTGTGCTGCAATGTATAGTGATTTGAAACACTGAGGATCATTTATAAGCCTTGGGGATGAATTTTGTAGACGGGAATGCAATATGATGCAAACCTCATCATCCACAATGTAGCCAAGATATTTATATTTACTCTTGCAACTGCAGTAGTGCATAATAGCAAAATATTACACATACAAGTTACCAGTCATGTATTGTAGATAAAGTAAAGTAAAGGGGGATGGGGGATGAGATTAACTGTAGTAGATCTGTATAAAATCTCAATACTTGGTGAGTGCACAGTGAACTGAAACTTGCAGATCAAGACAGCCCCTTTCCCCACCCCCCCCCCCCTTCCCCCTTGTCATGCAAGTCAATGCAAATTTTGTACTTGTTGGTGAGTTGATGCTGATCTTTCAAAAGGTTTTCTCCTTGTTTGTTCACGACTTCCTGGATACAGTGCACTCACATTGTAGCAAGGATGATGATAATGCCCGAATTATCACCGAGATATCTTTGTAAACTTTGTTTGATTGGTTAGATATTTTGATATACTGACAGAAAACTGACAGTCCAGAGAACTTCATGATACACTGTAATAGGGTTGCCTGTATTAAGTTATGAAGAGGCAAACAAACAAATACATCTATTAAAAGCAGTGAAGCTTTAACATAGTGATAACCTCTCGTTTTGTTTGAAGAGGCATGCTTTTGTGGGTCAATAGTAACTTATTTGATATATAGTGAGCATTTATCATGAAAAGATATATTTTCCTGGTGTCATGTGCTGATGTAGATCACCAAAAATTAATCATATGTTCCTCATATCTGTTCAAATCCCTCCAAGTTTACTCTTAGTCTTGTCATAACTTATTAAACTTTGTTGTAGACAAATGTACTTAGGTAATTGCTGGCAAATTACTGTCTTGGTGGCAGTTTTAATCATCTGTGCAGACAAGCTAGCCCACAAAAATAGGTGCTAGTGCTGAATTTATTGATCTGTGATCCTTTGAAAAAAATCCAGGATTCAGGGGGCGAGTCAGGTTGCCACCAGAAAGTGATCATTCCTTCACCTTTTCTGACCTGACCTGAAGTTTTGTGTAAATCTGTAGGCAACTTTCTGCAAAGAGTTGCTGATACACACTAAGGGGAAAAAAGGCACCAAAAAGGGAAGGAAAATATACCAAAGATGAAAAAACGAACAAAACAAACCAAATAATTGTGCACTCCTTGTGTTAAACTGCCGTAAAATATATAAGAGAAATGCTTGTATGAATAAAAATTATCTCATCAAGATTTGATACTCTAAAATTCAAATTTCATCAAGGAAACGACTGCACGTGTAGTATAGTGAAGATATTTCCTGGTGATATGTGTGAGGTTGGAGACTTGGTGTTGATTGTTTTGTTTGTCAGTGTAATGACTTTAATGCACACTGCCAGCTTTATCTAACTTGAAAGTCACTTGACAAGATTGCATTGCTTCCATTGAATTCCAACGAGTGTGGTTAAAATTTCATATGATCCAGAAAGTGAAACTGCTGTACCAAAGAGTGTACTAATTTCTTCCCCATCTGCTGAAGAGTGACATACAACTACTTCCAGTACATTCAAGTGCTTCTTTGGCATGGCACTGTGGTTTCACAAGGGCTTTTGTCTAATTCAAATTGCTATTGAGTTTTTGCAGAATGTGGTTAGCATGATATTGGACGCTGCTCACTGCATCGCCCACAAGACTTCTAAAAGCGAATTGTAGGTTTTTGTTCATTTATCCCTTTGAGGACCACCAGCCTGAAGTCGGATTGACTGTGTGTGTGACATTATTTCCAACATGACTAAAAGAGTTACTTGATACATGACCATTTCCTCATATGTCCCGTTCTTAGCTACCATGTTTATTTGCAAGGCTTAGTTACTGTTTTGCTGAGAGGGGGATTCATTATTTAAATCTCCTTTTTCTCTTTGACAAACACCAAATACTATTTTCAAGTCATTGGTGAAGAAGATTCAGACATGCAAGCTATTCCTCCTTACTGTATTTCAGGTTGGCACTGTTAAGACAAGCTGTATGACAAAGAATGGGAAGTGTGTAGGAGCATTGCTTGGAGAGGGCCTTCTTGAAAGCTAGAATGGACATCACCAAAGAATTTGACTCCTGAAATGAAGAATATAAGTCGCCTGTGTGCTTTTCCCCTGTGGTGTTCTTGTAAACACTACACATCTTACAGATTCTGAAGGATATGATGTGGCATGGATTTTTATTAATATGAAGTCATCCCTGTAAGGAAAAAGCAATATGAAATTAACTGGAGTGACTACAGGAGAAAATGTGCTTTATACTGAGACTCCAACCCCAAGCACCTTCTGATCTGGAGATTCTCCTGCCTGAAACTTTATAGCAAACGGGAAACTCCAACTTGCGCGTATCCACGACAAAGTCCTTTGCAGTCTTGGGTTCTAAATGCTCTCTCGCGCTATTTAAGGCTTATTTTTCAACATACAATGAAATTAAGTAAGAAATCATTTCAAGCGGGAGAAATTAAATCTCAAGCGGGAGAACGGGAGATTCTGCAAAAACGGGCTTTCGGCGGGAGAGCTCCTGTCGAAAGCAGGAGAGTTGGAGTCTTATAGGGTACATGATTTTGTGAGTCTTGTAATATTATCACGCTTTTTTACGATATCTTTTTCTTTTTTAACTTGAGGTGTACTATACATCACTTTTTGGTTGCTTTTGTAAATTTTGAATTGTCTGTCCAGGATGCTGAGATAATGTGGCAATATTCTTGGAATGCCAATGCGACCAAGTGTTTATAGCTGTCCATGATTATTGAGAGAATTTTAAAAGACTATTTGTAAATTAATAAGATATCTCACTGTAAATATGAAGAAAATACTATTACAATAAACTTCTTTGTTATATGAATCTTACAGTTTCGGATTTGTTTAATACATTACTGTATCAATATCAAATGCTTGTGAGTGTATTTATGTGTGTGTGTATGTGTGTGTGTGTGTATGTGTGTGTGTGTGTGTGTGTGTGTGTGTATGTGTGCATGTGACGTGCACTCACGTGAACGCACATAATGTGTTTGTGTGCGCTCGTGTGATTTGGAACTCTTGAAGCTAGGTGTCGTAGATTATTAATTACATTTTTTGATAAAAAATGTAACAAACATACAAAGTCATTCCATAAATTGAATGGTAAAATGAGATAATGGTCTCAATAATTGGCAAATACATGTAGGCCCTCTGCACGTAAAATGATACGCATTGCACCTATAGTAAGAAGCTGGTATAAGTCTATTGGTCCCATCCACATACACAAATCCAGATGAATCGATGTCATGTAAACTTCCGTTTCAATTCATAATTTTACGTATCAACAATGATGGCAAGCCAGTGGTCTCCGGTGCATAAATCAATGCTGCCTAAAAACTGAGCTGCAATAAAAATTTGGGATTCGTCATATTTCATGACCATCACAGAGAGAGAGAGAGAGAGAAAAAAAAAAAAAACGTTCCCGAAACAAGTTAAATCACCCTCAATGTTGATGAAGGTGCAGTACTCAGAATCAGAAGCTGTGAGGCTTGTCACGTGTATCTTTAATACTGGATAATGCAAATTGTCAAAGTCCTTCCCTCCATCCTATCCTTATTGAATAAAAGCAGTAAATCTTTCCCTTTCTTTCTTTACCGTCATCTGTCGAAGCAAGTCTCATAAAACGTGTACGATTTATTACAGGTATTGTTTGTCTCGAGAGCTGAAATCTGAATACAGTTGTGCTGTAGCTACTTGCTCTATGTATTGATTTCGATTTTCTGCATTTCATTTTCAGAGAATATATTGTATACCTGATATCACGTGGTAATTTACACTTTGATTCCTTTCTGTGACATCAAGGAAATAAATTTGTCAAATGAAATTAATGAATTCAGAATAACTCGCATCATATCAAACTCATAGAAGTCAATATTATCACATTCCATCCCATTGCGGTCCAACCTGTTTTTACTATCTTTGGTTCACACCGTAGTCTGTTTCAGATCTACAGACCCTTTCATTAGACAATCCATCCTACTCCTCTGAACACCTGCCATGAATTACACCTTAAAAACCAGTGTGCGAGAAGACACTAGAATTTTACATCTCAAACACCGCATCTGCCCTAAAATCAACAGCTGCAGCTGCAGCAGACCTCAATATTCTGTAACCCCGTCATTTCAAGATCCCGACTTGAAAAGCCACTGACATTACATGCATGCCGTCTGGCAGCGGGACTGACAAGATTAAAGTGTGCTCAGATTATGTAAAATTGTTTGTTTTTATTTCTGCATTCAATCAGATACAATTTGAATACAAATTTCATAAAGTGCAAAGACAAAGAATAGCAAGTGCAGTGAAATAGATCGATAACAGTACACAAATAGATACACATGGTGATTGCACTGAGCAATGTAGATTCACAGAAACATAAAATAAAATGTACAGTATTTTTCAGTAAACAACATAGATCATTGAATGCAGGAGACCACCATCGTAAGCGATTAAGCTTGAAATGGATGGAGGCCTCATAAAATGACTATCCAACGACACAACCCTCTTGGAGGAAAGTAATCAGGTGGGTGCAGTGCAGTTCCAGGTGTGAGTGCAAGATGCAGTTGAAGGAAGAAAGTAGAGATTGACAAAAAATTGATACCATTTACCACAAATATTTGTTATCTTGATTGGTTTGGAGAATATGATTGTATCAAATATCGTTTCAGTGAAGCTTTCAAAGAATAAATACTTGAGCAGGACTTTATATTGTCCGGGAGATTATTCCAAATGTCCGGACCCGAATGTCTTATAGATTTATGTGTCACTAATAATTTGGGATTCAAAAGATGGAAATTTCTACATATACGAGTAGGGTACGAATGGACAGAAGTATTAAATCTAAACTTGTTATCAAACGACGATGGAAGTTGGTCATGAATATATTTAAACATAATTACTGCTACTTGAATAATATTCAAATCAAAAACTTTCAATGTTTTAAGTTCATGAAATAAAGAATCAGCATGAGCCAGGAAATGCGATCCTGTACAAATACGTATAACTTTCTTTTGTTATTTGAAATAAAATTTATTTCGGTAGAGCCGCAAGTTCCTGAAACAACATTGCAATAACTTATATATGGGAGAATTAAGGAATTACATAATAGAAATAAAGTTGAAGGAAGAAAGAACCTCAGCTTGGAAATAATCCCTATATTTTTAGAAATACACGTTGTAACATGATGCAAATGCTCATTCCAAGTCAAACTTTCATACTCCCAATATACTCCCAATACTCCCAAATAGTAGTACACCAGAAAAAAAAAAGAAAGAAAAAGAAAAAAAGAAAGGTTAAATTAATGCAAAATGCATCGAGTACATCTGGCCATGGTCGGACCAATAGCTCCAACAACTGCGGTATTTTTTTATTATTATCATTATTTTTTTTCAATCAATGGTGTTATCACAACCCTAACGTTACTCTAACCCTAAGTACTGGAGAAAATTACACCAGAGCGATTATATGTCACCCTTGTGATTTTCACAACATGCTATGTCATGAGCTGTCAAGGAGAGATCACTGGTATATAGGGATCATCGAAGTGTATCGTACTGGCTTAGTTTCGAAAGCTTTCTGTTCCAGTCTCGTCAAAGGATAAGTTACTGTTGAAGCTACTCTCTGAGGGGATATCACATTATCAAACAATGGCAAGAATCAGTTTCCGAGAACTATTCAGGGGCAGATCCAGGAATTCTGTAAGGGGGGAGGGGGCTAAAAAAAGAAAAAAAAAGAAAAAAAAAGAAAAAAAAAACTGTGTCTCTTCCGGGTTCATCGGGTGACAAGCCCCCCCCCCCCCCCCCCAAAAAAAAAAAAGCCTTCTGGCCCTACTATGATCGAAAATTGAAGGAGAAGGAACGCATCCACGTTTTTCTTTTTATTTCTTTTCTTTTCAGAAAAAGAAATAAAAGGGGCGTGATTCCGATGCCCCTCCCCCCCCCCCATCCGCCACTGCTATTAATAACCCACGCAATGACGAAAGCTTCACTGAAGACTGGGAAGATGATTTAACCCAACACAAGTCTCTATAGCAATTACAGCCGCGCTTTCTTCATACTATGTATCAAAATATTGGATGTAGAGGGACCTAGACCCTGTGTGTCACCGTTTTCCAGTCTTATGTCGGTGAGAAATTTGTTTCTTTTTCTTTTGTTTTGTTCGTTTTATTCGTATTCTGTCCATGTTACCGTAAGGACTTGATTTTGGGCGTAATCACGATCAAACGCCAACCTAATGGTATTTTTCAAACTGTGTGTCAGTGTGTGACTAAAACGTATGCCTGAGGTTATAACATGTATGATGATCACAACACGCGGCGTTTGTAAATTGTTACCACAACTTAAAGAAATCAGATTTTTATGCAACGTTTCACTTCATCATCTGAACAGCAACATCGATATTTGGGCTAATGCTATCTGCTTTTTTGGGAGTTGGAAGAAACTCTCTTTCTCCCTCCCCCTTCCCATATACATATACAATGACACACACACACACATCCACATACACACATCTACATATTCTATATGTGAAATAATTATGTGTGTGTGTATGTGTGTGTGTGTGTGTGTGTGTGCGTGAGGATGTGTGCGTGTGTGTGCTTATGTTTAGAATATATTAACTGGGGACTGCAAATGATACATATCAAGTTTGTCATAACGCATTGGTTGAAATTTATATTGTATAGTGAAGAGAAATCTGGAGGGAAAATGTAATTTGATTTTTGTTTTCGATCAGTATAGGAGGGAGGTTTTTATTTTTATGTGATTATGAGTGGTCTAGATTGACACTGATTTTTGGTAAGATATTAGATCTTCAAAATATTAAATAAAAGTATATTATGAGTATTTTGTTACAGATTTTTTTTTTAATGTATACCTTGGAAATAAAACAGGGTGAAAGGAAGTGTGATTTCACTGATAAGGTGTGATGGATGATGGGTTTGTCATTACGTAATAGGAGAGTAGTTGTGTGCAAGTTATATAGGAGGGTGAAGCAGGAATATGGTTTGTTTTGACCATATAATATGTACACATGGTTATTCTGTTTTGTACAGGGAGGTGGGAAGATAGTACCTCCCTGGTGTTGTATAAAGACATCAGATATGGGGTGGGGGTAGGTTGATAAGGTTAAAGAAAAATGATGAATTTCGTTCGGTTAATTCAAGTGTGAATATTGTTTTATTTAAAGTTTACTGCATGTTTTTGGAAATGCTGTATTCTCAAGGGAGTGTCAGAGAGTTTATGTAATGAAGCAGATATTGATTAATTTGATCAAGTTGGTCAAGATATTTTTCTTTCTCAGAGTTATGCAGAATCTAATACATTGCAAAAGGGGAGTATAAAAAAGAAGGTTATTCAGCAGCACAAGTTTTTGTGTAATGAGGGAGATGTGGATTGGCTTGATTAAGTTGATCAAGATAGCTGCTTCTCAGAGTCATGCAGATATTTTTCTTATACATGGTATGATTTGCAAAAAAAAAAAAAAAAAAACCACCACAAATTAAAGTATATTGTGTTGTATGTTGAAAAAATGCATTAGCAGCACAACAGAGAAGAATACAACTGCTTATTCTTTTCATATCAATTTCATTTCTAACGTGGACCTTATATCGAATGAAATTCAAAAAGAAAATATTATTAAAAAGTGTGCGTGAGTGTGAGTGAGGTGTGTGTTTACATAATCATGGGTACCGTTTCATGAAGTTGTGAACCCTAACAAGTTGTCTGTCCCTATTAATTACCACATAACAGTCAGTGACCAGAACTTCTTAGCCCACCAAAACCAAAGACTTTACTGAAATTGTCAGCGACTGACGTTTTGTCAGGTCCGACAATTCTCATGAAACGGTGCTTCAATTCCGTTATCAGTCTTTGTTCATCTGTTACAGAAAAAAAAGAGAACCTATCATTTGTCATCTGATGAATATATCATGTCACCATTCTACTTCATTCAAGATGGTTCGCCGATGGTCTTACTACTCAAATCTGGAATCCAGATTCCTGAAGGTAGCTGAAAAACATGTTTCGTGGCGTCGTATCTGTGTCAGTATACCTCCTGGCCTTCTATTTGAGTAAGTTGTTGTTTTTTTTTGCCTACGTTTATGAGACTAAAAAGATATTTGGATGTATTCAATGATAGGATTCCAATAATTATTTACAGGCTTCGGCGTATGTATTTACCGAAACATGCATCCAAAAAAGCTACCCGTCCATGTCGCGCGTTGTAATCTTGAAATTTGAAATATAACGGACATTTCGTGTTTGATTCTATATATCATCCATACTTTCTTAGAATGGGTTAGATGGGAGTTGGGAAAGATGAGAGAAAAATATCCTAACTAAATGCCAAAATATCCTATATTGTCCTATACTCTATATGATTTTTAATTTGGTGAACTCAGTTTTCCGCAATGCGAGCTAGAATACAAGACATTTTGACACTTCATACATTTTTTCCATCGACTATGGTGTAAAAAAACTGCGCACATGGTATTGGGGAGGGGGGTGGGGATTTTGATTGAAAATTCAGTGCCTATCCCTTTTCGGTTAACTACAGAACCAGGACACGGAAACCCAACTGTCGTCGGCGCAGAAGACGGAGACGACGTTGAGCTTCCATGCTGCTCGTCTTTAGATGAGGTCACCGAATTCTCATGGCGAAGAAATGATGGGAGTGTTGATCTAGTTAGATACAAACTGCAAACAAGAGAGTTTCATCGCCACGACCCGCGTTTTGATCTATCAGATCATTCTCAGCACAACAAGTCCTGTAACCTCATGATAGCAGGTGTTTCTCTTAACGACGAAGGAATATACGAGTATAACGCCCTAATCCAGGAGGAAAGCCCAGAGGAGTGTCTCGTTATTTTGAACGTTACTGGTAAGTCTTGAAATATGTACACAAATACATGACAAATGTCAAAAATCTGAAAGTACATTTGTCCACACTTAATAACCTATATGAATAGACCTGTAAATAGTAGTACATGTATATCATGAATAATCATATTCATAATATGAAACTATTATTCTACACACACAAACACACACACATTCTATACATACGATTGCTACAAAAACACAAGGTCGTTGTTTTCCTATCTAAATTTGGTTTATCACTGATTTCTTTGTTATGAGGGTTCATGACAACGTCACTTTTTTTTTCAGATAGTATTATAGTGGCCTAGCTTTCTCTCTCCCTCCCTCTCTCTCTCTCTTTGTTGTCGCAAAACTGTCCTGCATTCTGATAAAGTAGAAAAGTAGAACGTTCTATGATAGAGAAAGCAAATCAATTGTAACCTTTAATACATGAGGCAATTTTTATATATCTTTCGACATTTTATTTACTTTTTCAAACATTTTCCCTTTTCTAATGTCTTGGTACACATATAGCCTAGAACTACCATAATTCAAATTTGATTTCAAATTTATCATAATTTCTATGAAATAAACAGAGAAACCATATACAATGTATAAGCAAAGCATATCTGTAATATTTGAAAAAAAACACGTAAATTAACAAAATACAGGTGAAAAAGAGTAACAATGATTTTTTTTTCTGTTGAGATTATGAACAGTGCCAGTGATATTTTTAGTTTTAGATTCGTACATATCAATTTAAGACATGCTAGTAAACATTTTGAGCTTTTTGATTACTACAAGGTTGTGTAAATGTTAAATAACACTCATCAGCTATTATCTAGAATTAAAGTACATAATATCCAAAAATATACTGAGAAAGTTTTTGATTGTTGATACATATATATATATAGGAAAAGCAGAAAAAAAAGTTTTACAACAATCAATAGGATTTTTTTTTTGTTTATTGATTACCCCTATCAATAGCTAATAGCTTGACCGATATTTTTTTTTTCGCAAATGGAAAACTATCTGGCTCAAAACATTTCCCATATATACAACAAAGAAGGTGTTTACTATGTTTTTTTTTTAGAAAAGAAAACATTCAATCTGCAGGTTTTTTTTTTCATATAATGGATATATATGGAGATATTCCTAAAAATAAACAAACATTGTTCAGATATTTATTGTAGATCCGTTAACTTAGGAATATTTAACGGATGATACAGCTATAAAGTCCCCTCAATCCTATCTAAACTTTGATTCTCAAAGATAAACTTACCTGGAATTACGCTTCGGTTCTGTATGTTGCATTTTTTTTAATAACTAAGATAATGATAATAATGATAATAATAATATCCAATATTCATATAGCGTTTTTGTAAAAAGACACAAAGCGCTTCAACGATTTTAACAAAATACAAGAAATCAACAATATTTACCAAACAAAACAAACAGAGTAAGTAAAAAGCAAAACAAATACACAATGTCTTTACAATTGTCAGATCAATAACAGTGGAATTAAGTAAGAGCTCGCTATGAAGAGGTCTTACTTTTGGAACAAATAAGTTTACAATAGTCTTTTAAATTGATCTGTGTTAATTGCTGATTGGATATTGTGGGGAGAATGTTCCAGGATTGAGGTATTATCAACGAATGTAATTTGTATTATATATATATATATATATATATATATATATATATATTATATATATGAAGTTACCAATTTTTCGTGTAACACTTGTTGAAAGAAAAGATGGAAATGGAATGAGGAAATGTACATTAATTTAATGCTTAAATGAATAATAATATCTACTGTTTTTGACAACTAACACAGTGACAAAACTATCGTATTCATCTAAAGATAATCGATACGTCTATTTTACCGTATTTCGATTATGATTACAATTTCTGATATTGTAACTTTTTTTGGCAGTTCCATTAAAAAGACTAACAGTGCAGAACAAGGATTCGGATGGGACAATCAGTAGCGGCAGTTTCAAAGCTTTGAACGGGTCGAGACATACCCTGGTGTGCTCTACAGAGGGTCCTGTAAAGCCGGCTGTAAGACTGGAGTGGCGTACAACTCTCAGAGAAACTACTGAGAGTGAAATTTTCTTCCATCAAGATGAAAATTATTCTGATCTCGTCATCAGCTCAATCAACATTTCATTTGTAGCAAAGACGGAAGACAATGGAAAGGAGATCGTATGCGCTGTTAATGGCGACCAGGGCAACCACATTAGTGTTACACTTAATTTGGAAGTCCAAGGTATTATTTGACTACTTTTTTTTTTCTTGCAGCATTCTTATTCTTGGTGCTTGGTTTTTTTCACGATTATTCACACATGCTCCCTCACACACACACACACACACACACAAACTATATGGGTCAGAATTTTGAACGATGTACAATTGAGCCAAAACAAGGCAAAATTTAAAAAGTAGGAAATTCTCCAAACCATTCATCTTACCTGAAAGAGTATAACTCAAGCTTTAATATGAACCCAATTATACTAGGATTTTCCCAGAGGAACAGGTTTTTATTCACCGCTGAAGTTTACCATGTCCAGAGCAGCGAACGTCCGTGAGGAATAGTACTGCACATACATTTGAACACCATTTAACATAGTTTCCAAAGATCTGATTCAGTTCAAAATCCTAACGAAATATCTTAAGGGACATGTGTACGTGATTGCAGAATATTAAGCGTGTACTCTTAACCTGTACGTAATGGTAGACAGCTGATGATTTAACTAAATTCGTCATTTCTGTGGAAATATTGCTCTTCCGCTAAACACTTTCTTAACTTTACGCGCATTTCACAGAAACTCAATATTTTCACCTCTTATTTCACTATCCCATACTTAAATCCTCACTCCCAAATAATAATATACCTTTTAAAGATATATCTCATCTGGGCAGTCTCTATAACCCAACAAACATAGCATAGTTTTCATCACGGAGGTTCGCATGTAGCTCACGGACGTTCGGAACAAACAAGATATTGAACAATGCAGCTCTCTTGAGTTGGAAACGCATTCTACTCACAACAAACAGCAATCATGTCGAGAACAAACTCCTCTGCAAAATCCTGAATAGATATTACCAATTCTCAATTATATAAGCTTGTTTATCTTCTCATACTGGGGAATCAAAGAAAACAATTTTTCCATCTCTCGTAAATGAACGTACAAACGTACGTGTAATCTCAGTGACGTAGTCCATCCTTGAGAACGAATATATTTATCAAAATTTCGTTATCATGAAGTAAATATTCAGGTCCCAAAGTTGTTATATAAAGTCTACAATGCAAAATTTGCTTTTTATATAACGAACATGGTCACAGCTAAAATTATGACAAAGAATTAATATAGAAAAACAACAGAAATGTGCTCCGTTGTAGAAATACGAAGTTTAGCTGGGGAGGGCAAACGAATACGTTAGGAAGAAATCCCTCTGTGTTTGCTCCTTGTGTTACACACTGTTACCGAGGAGAATTTGTGTTATTATATTAGTCAGAAATGATAACTGGTTCGATACTGCGAAATTTCGTCATAACAAGTCCATAATAAGTCCATATAACTTGGATGGATGTTTGTGACTTCGATATTATACAATATAGTTTGTTATAACAAACCTTTTGTAGCGCATCATTTCGGAGGCTCGTTATTCATACAGTTTGTCAATACGAAAATTGATAGAGTTCGTATAATTATGAAGCTTTTTTATTCTGTAAATGATAGGAATCCCCGTAGGTTAACCGAAAGGCTTATTAATTGGAACATGAAAGATTATGTTCGCTTATCCAAATATGGAGAAACAAGTTAACAACTAAAATCCTCCAATTTCAAAACCTCATAATAACCGTTTTCACCTAAACGAATATTAGGCCCATTCCACTTTTAGAAGAACGGACCTAAAAATAATGATCCTTAATATCTATTTTTCGAAGAACATTTCTAATGACAAACCTCCTGAATTAACTACAATTTTTTTTCATTTCGGAATAACAAACCTTTGGACATCGGAGTAACGAATCTTTGGAAGAGCGAACGTATCAAAGTGCAACCTTAAACCTATTCTTAATCATTTCTTTTTTTACATGTGTTTTCAAAGTAAGCACAAATGCACAAACAAATTGACGATCTCTCTGTCTCTTAAATGTAAAATGAAAAAAAAAAACAAATCTTGGGAAAAATTACAAATGAATATTGCTTCTCATTGATGAGTATAAAACAACATCATGTGATTATAAGCGGAGGATTTGTGTGTTTTCATTACACAATAATTGTATACTGCATGATTTTGGTTCGCTTGTGACAGCATTTCGATGAATAAAAAACATAAACAAACAAACAAAAACTTCTCCAGAGGAATTTGGTATAACGGGAGTGCACTGTCAATTCTTTTCTCTGTGTTTTAGAGCTCGATCCCTTCTCTGTTTCTCAGTCATTTTCATTCAACTGCTTCCACGTCCTTTTGAAACTTTTCCGTTTCTTATTCAACACATGCTCATTACAGACTTCTTCCGTCATTATCCTGAATGTGATTGCCTAGCACTTTTCGGATTTGTTTTGGTTTGTTTCGTTTTGTTTTTGTTTTCTGTTTAGTCGCAGCATGTTCAGGCTATTGAGGGAATGAGAGAAAAATCGTCAGGAAGAGAAAAATAAGAATGAATTAAGGCATTTAATATCATGACAATTACAGCGAACGTCCGTTATGGAGACCAAAACTGGATGTGTTCTGTTTGAGACGGCAGCTACCATACTCAAAAGATAAACACTTAGAGCACCTGTCACTATAAAGTGGCACTGATCCTCTTTCTCCTACTATGTAATCCACTGACTTATTCAACCAACGAACATCCGTGAAAAAAACCGTTTTCCGTTTGTTATTACAGGTAAATTGAGTGCTGAACGCTATTCACTTTCGGGTATGAGCGGCTCGGTGATTTGGTAATATTTTCAACTAACATTAATCTTATGTGCAGTGATATATTTGTAATTGTCAGAAATTTCCTTTCTCGGACAGAACGTCCGTGAGCGAAACTTTCAGAACCTGTAACAGTACAGATTGTCTCCAGAACCTCATTAGAAAGAAATTTAAACGCACAGAAATTACAGATTACGCAAAATTCCATTTTCCTATAACTTTGTTTTAAGTGTTTAGCTGTTTTTTGTATAATTAGAGGGAAAACAAGCGTAAAATTGTGAGTAAATTTTCAATTGTTTGTTCATCATGATCACATAACGCCTTAAACATTCTGAAACTACTGCTCTAAACTCATTTTCTACTTTGTAAAACTTTATTTGTCGCTATTCGAGCCAAAAGTTTTAAAGAATACAGGACACTTTCGGGACAAGTTATCCCTATCGGAGGGATTGCATACGTCACGGACGTTCTCTGGAATTATCACGGACGTTCGTTCTACTACTAGGGTCATGTTCCAGGACGAATAACTAATCGGCTGAGAGTACCTAGCCTTCCTAACTCTTTCAAAAATTTGAAAAGGTATTGTCAATGCAAATCATAAGAAATTTGACATTCTTACAACATATGTATTGCTCAGAGGGGGATCAGGAGGTGAATTTTCAGAGAAAATATTAATTATATGCTTGGTTTTTGGTGAATTGCATGGTCCAAAAACTGCGGACGAACCTCAGTCCGCTCCAAAAATGGCATGCAGCTCCTCGGCTAGAGAGCCAAAGGTAAAATGCACCTTCGCCATCAAAGCAAGATGGTGTCCCACTCGAAAACGTTTTAATCATCACGGACGTTCTTTTTTTTTCTTGGAGGTTCGTCTAAAAATATAATTTCGGTTCCTATTTGACAAAGGATGGACAGAAACTCAAAACAAACATATTATCGTGTTGCTAGATCTTAGTTGATTACGACTCAGAACAATATCGCCAATAACGTTTCATGGGCTACGATCTTTATTAGAAAATAGCGGAAGCACGTCCGTGACGAAAACTGAGTATAATTTTGCATAAAAGAATATTACGTCCCATGTACAGCCAGCAGACGTACAATTTTTGCAGGATATGTTCATTATGTGGAACACCAAATTTTCGTATACGTTACAGTTGGGACAACAAAGTAGAATTTGCAGCAGCGATAGAAATAAAAGCATCATGGACGTTCGTCTGTTTAGGACTTTGATATTTCAATTGTTCTCTGTAATTTTATACGGGCTCATAAAGTTCTTATAATTTTGTGGTACATACCCATGATATGTCAGATCCAGAACATGGTCAGATATTAGATGCCACGTACCATTAAAAATGCACATCATTAGTTTAAAAAACAAAAATTATTGTGAAAATAGCGTTTTTACCGTATTTTTACGCTTTAAGTCCTTGTGAAATGAAAAATATCAGGCAAAAGTCAACCAAACTATATATTTCCTGAAAGGAAATTTACCAATCTTTGAGATGACATGAAAAAATCTGGTTTCTTAGATCATCCTGGCGTGTTCTAAGGGAAAGAATGTCATAAGGTACGAAAATTGGCAATTGTACATCGTTCAAAATTCTCACCCATATACACGTACGTATGGATATATTTTTTAGCTCCTGTGTCGTCAACAGTTGTGCTTAAAGTGGAGGGTAAAAAAAAAACAACAACAACTACAACCATCGAATATTTTGCATGTCGGTGTGTTTGGATGAGGAACATTTACGCATCTTGTCAATTTGCGATCTTTGCATTATTATCATTGATATTCATGGTTTATAAATTTCGCAACTTCCAGGAATTCAATTTCTTAATTGCCTAACACATATACATTAAAAAATGCATACATACATATAACTATAATAAGCTAGGAGTTGTATAACAAATACACTAAAAACATAACAATTCATTGTACGATGTAAATAAAGCGCAAATTGGGAAAAATACTGCATGCAAAATTTCATTTCTTTTCCTCAAAAAATTGCATCTTTGTGCATTTCCAACGTTCTGCTGAGGTGCTTGTCTAAAGTAATAATTATGTGTCTTTAATGTAACTTGTGCACTGATATTTCATATGTATATGCGTGTTTATGCACAAGTTTGTGCGTATTCAATTGTATTGTTTTGCGTGTTTCCAGCAATGTAAATCCTTATTTGCTCACATTATTGCACATAAAAACTTACATAATACATAAACACCAAACTGTTTATTACTATACTGAGTACATGTATCTGCAATCACACTATCGCTATACAGTGTGTCAAAAAAAAATACAACGGGCCCTCCGTAATAATATCTTTAAAGATAATGAATCAATTTGAATACAAATTTAGGGTATAAAACTATAACTCATTGCCCACATCTTACAGAAAAACCCATTCGATTTACTTCAGTGGTCAAAGAGAAATGAGGAATTTTGTAAAGGATGTTGGGAGTCTCTTCCGTCCAAATTCTGTCTATTATTCACACACAAGAGCATTGGATTGCTAAAATTGGAAGAATCAGACTCATGACATGCTTAACAACAATCCTCATTTCTCTGTGACCGCTTAACCAAATTGAATGGGGTTATCTGCAAAATAAAGCTAAAATGTTATATTTTAAGACCCTGAAGTAGCATTTAAAAGAATAAATCATATTGGGTGTTATCAATGCGAAAATCTGACTGTATTTTTTTTTTTTTTTGGGCGGGGGGGGGGGGGACATACTGCAGTAAGTCGCCCCAAATTACAATTAGATTTTCGAATTGACAACACCCACTACGATCGACCTGTCTAAGTGCTACTTCAGGGTCTTGAAATATAACATTTTTTCTTTCCATTCTATATAAGGTTGAATTTCATCATGCTTATTGAGTGCTTTCTACAAGTTTACTCTGTATATCAGTCACATTGGAAGTTCGTTTTCGTTGCAGTATAACATAGAAATGTAGGCCCCTATGTTTTACTCTGATAAATTATATGCAATTTCTTGAAACCAAAACTGTTAGGGACAAGTATTTCCATGACCTTTTTTAAACTTTGACCTTTCACCACTAGAGCTTTCATTCTTTAGATGAGCTGAACATATTACCCTTTTATCATGGCTTGCCTATCGTCTCAACTTGAATTGCAGTTACCCAAGCGTCTGTATACATCCTAGACGCTTTTTAACGTCATGTATCATCCTTTTCAACAGTATGCGCCGAGTCCGTGGAGATAGAGAATTGTTCCCCGTTTAAAAGTGGCGTCAACGCTACCCTCAGTTGCACAGCCAAGGCAGCTGTTCCCGAATACCAACCGTATGTCACAATCTTAGAATTTGTACCGATACTTCACCAACCACTTGGTACGTACCAGTCCGAATCAATGAACCCGATGGCCAGCTATTCGTTCGTACCAGCTCCAGAAGATAATGGCAAGGAAGTCGTCTGCAATGCTGTTAATAACAGCATATGCCCGGTGGTTCGTTCGGCGGGATGTCCCATTGTTGTAAGATGTACGCATAAAATTTATTGAATTCAGTTATTGCAATAACGTGTGACACATTGAAAGGTTAGAGCTTAAATATGATCATTGTGAATACAGACTTCTTGATGAGATATTTGGATAATCATTCTAGTCAAACAAAGTAAAAGGAAACAAGCTAAAAGCTATGACAAAAAACAAACAAACCCCTGGTCACACGTTAAAAATGCTGGATGTTTGTTTGTTAATTTCCATCTGAGAAAATGGCTGGATAGCCAATATTCAGCTACACTAAGCTGGTCTTCCATGGGGTCCACTTCACCTGGTAAAACCAAGGAGGTATAGGCGAGCAAATAGGACATCCTTGGTTAAACATCCTGCTCTTTGCGATGAATGACTGAAGCGGGATCTTTTACGTGTATGAGTTGTGACTCTCTCATACACGGGATCTCCATCTTATGTTTTATCCGATGGACAGAGTATTTTGCCTCTTGCTAGAGGGGACGGTATGTTAACACACAACATCACTTAGTCGAGACTCGGGTTCGAACCCGAGTTCTTATAGGATCGTGAGGCAGACGCGTTACAGACAGTCTGAGCCAACTCACCGCCCTCTATACCATCCCTAAAATCGCTGGTCGGCAGTTTGTTGTTAAATGTCGTGAGAGGGATTTTGCTGTTGCTTTTGCTGCTGCTGTTGTTTCTTTGTTATGCATGTGTGTGTGTGTGTGTTGGCGGGGGGGGGGGGGGGGGGGGGTGCAGGGGTGTGTCGGCAGAGTTTTTGGTTCATCGAAGGTTTTCGATGCTGCACCAAAAGTTTTTCTTGTCTCCCAAACTGACGGAAAAGGATTCTTTTTTTAGGTGATACGCTATCAGCGTATCACCTATTGTGATTGTCAAAATCTCTCTTTATTAGGTGATACGCTTTTAGCGTATCACCTATTGTGTTTGTCAAAATCTTCCTTTCTTTCTTTTTATTCTTCTTTCTTTCTGGCACATTTTGTGTCGTGAATATCTCAACATTGACATGACGGGATAACATGACATTTTCAGTCAACATGTCTCATGACAATATCTAGCCACAATAAGGTTTTCATGACAGTAACGTATCTATGACGTCATCTAGGCGCCATTTTGTGATTTTCGGACATGTTACATGATCGATCATAACTTCATAACTAAAGGACATTTCTGTATCATTTTCGGTGGACATATAGTTCAGGTCACGCTCTATCTTACTTTGTAATGCTAATTACCAAGGACATCTTTACGCGCGCGTACGCGCGCGTCAAACTTTTTAAAGGCTCAAAACAACTTCCCAATGGGAAATCTCGAAGTTTCAGACAATTTTAAGCGTTCCGCGCGTAGGCGTCTGTCCGCGCATTTCCGCGCGCAGTGCGCGTAAGCAACATGAAAATGCACATTTTTTGACAGATTTTAATTCCTGATACATTAAGTAACAATATCCATTGATTTCCGATCAATTTCGACCTATAACAAAGGAATGCGCTGGCGTCAAAGTTGAAATTTCGTGTTCGCGTCTATGTGGAAATATAGCGAAAAACATGTCTTTGTTTATTTCGCCATAGCTCTTTAAAACGTCAGGTGACCCTATGTTTTTATTGCATATTACAAAAGCATATGAATTGAAAATAACGTTTCAAGTATCAATATTTCCCTAAATACATTATGACGTCATCATATCATCATCTGAAATCAAAAAAGTGGAATTAATTTTTTTGAGGTACTGTTTCTGACATTCATTTGCTCGTATCTCTGTTGTTTAAGCTCAATATTATCCCAAATTCAGATATGTTGTACTTTAAACATTTGCCTTTTAAGTCCAAGTCATGGTTTTGAAATTTGATGACGTCATCATACCTTAAATTGTGATTAAAGGTAAAGATGCAAAATCGGACAAGTTTACGTGTTATGTCTATGGAAGGTGATTTTTTTTAAAACCATGCATTGACTTGAAAACGTTTAAGCACCTTTATCTCAGCTGATTTTGCTTCATTTCCTCTGAAACTTAAGTATGTTGTAGCTGAGACAATAAGCTTCAGTAATCATGCATTTTATTTTTTGAAATCTCATCATCAGGTTGACAATTTTGCAGTTTAAAACTGAAAATGAGAATGGAATGTGGACAAAACGATTCCCGATTCAGCTTTCACATACATAAGTTTACGTTCCTCATATTTTCTCGCCGAGACGTATGGCCGAGTGGTTAAAGGCGACGTCTCAGAGACGTGAGGTTGCGGGTTCGAACCCCACAAGATCACGAAACAAAATACTTAGCTATTTTACTTTTTTTCTTCAATTTTGTATTACATATTCGTCCATGTAGAAATCACGTTCGTATATAAACGCACCTATACACACACACAGACACACACCATATACTTCTTTTTTGTGTTGAAGACCACATTGCTTCGACTGCTGCAAAATTTTGCAGGTTGACTTTGTCAAACCGATCATAGTATGTAATGACGACGACGGAGGTGTTGTACTTTGAACAACTGTCTTTCAAGACCATGTCATTGTTTTGTACTTTGATGACGTCATCACGCTGAAAATTGTGATTAGAGGCAAGGTATCAAAACCAGCCGATTATAGGCTTTATGTCTACGGCGCGTATTTTTCCCAAGTTGCCAGAAATGGCATAGCGACATCAGTCGTTACAAGGCCGCATTTCCGTCTAGCAATGCAATACATGTTCACGCGGCCACGATTGTTGAGTGGGCATTGACTTTTTCCCCCTGTAATATCCATACATTTCTTTTTTGCCTTACCATTTCCGGGGATGTCCCGTGGCCGATTGGTTAGAGAAACGGTTTTGCATGCACGCTCAATATAACTTCAAGGTGCCTATATCACATTCTCTTCTTTGTCGATCACAGATGACCGACACCTGATGACCCCAAGCGTATCACCTAACTCGTCAGCGTGACGAGTTTCATATCTCGTTTCTTTTTATTCTTCTTTCTTTCTGGACAATTTTGTGTCATCAATATCTCAAGAATGACATTACGGAATAACATGACATTTTCAGGGAACATGTCTCATGACAAAATCTAGCCACAATAAGGTTTTCATGACAGTAACATATCTATGACGTCATCTAGGCGCCATTTTGTGATTTTCGGACTATGTTACATGATCGATCATAACTTCATATCTAAAGGTCATGTCTGTATCATTTTCGGCGGACATTAAGTTCAGGTCACGCTCTATCATACATTTTAATGCTAATTACCTAAGACATTATTACGCGCGCGTACGCGCGCGTCAAACTTTTAAAAGGCTCAAAACAACTTACCAATGGGAAATCTCGAAGTTTCAGACAATTTTAAGCGTTTCGCGCGTTCGCGTCCGTCCGCACATTTTCGCGCGTAGTGCGCGTAAGCAAACTGAAAATGCACATTTTTTGACAGATTTGGATTCCTGATACATTAAGTAACAATATCCATTGATTTCCGATCAATTTTGACCTATAACAAAGGAATGCGTTGGCGTCAAAGTTGAAATTTCGTGTGCGCGTCTTTGTGCAAATATAGCGAAAAACATGTCTTTGTTTATTTCGCCATAGCTCTTTAAAACGTCTGGTTACCCTATGTTTTTATTGCATATTACAAAAACATATGAATTGGAAATAACGTTTCAAGTATTAATATTTCCATAATTACATTATGACGTCATCATATCATCATCTGAAATCAAAAAAGTGGAATTAATTTTTTTGAGGTACTGTTTCTGACATTCATTTGCTCGTATCTCTGTTGTTTAAGCTCAATATTATCCCAAATTCAGATATGTTGTACTTTGAACATTTGCCTTTCAGGTCCATGTCATGGTTTTGAAATTTAATGACGTCATCATACCTTAAATTGTGATTAAAGGTAAAGATGCAAAATCGGACAAGTTTACGTGTAATGTCTATGGGAGGGGATCTTTTTTAAAACCATGCATTGACTTGACAACGTTTAAGCACCTTTATCTCAGCTGATTCTGCTTCATTTCCTCTGAAACTTAAGTATGTTGTAGCTGAGACAATAAGCTGCAATAATCATGCATTTTCTTCTTCGAAATCTCCTCATCAGGTTGACAATTTTGCAGTTTAAAACTGAAAATGAGAATGGAATGTGGACAAAACGATTCCCGATTCAGCTTTCACATACATAAGTTTACGTTCCTCATATTTTCTCGCCGAGACGTATGGCCGAGTGGTTAAAGGCGACGTCTCAGAGACGTGAAGTTGCGGGTTCGAACCCCACAAGATCACGAAACAAAATACTTAGCTATTTTACTTTTTTTTTCAATTTTGTATCACATATTCGTCCATGTAGAAATCACGTTCGTATATAAACGCACCTATACACACACACAGACACACAGACACACACCATATCCCTCTTTTTTGTGTTGGAGACCACATTGCTTCGACTGCTGCAAAATTTTGCAGGCTGACTTTGTCAAACCGATCATAGTATGTAATGACGACGACGGAGGTGTTGTACTTTGAACAATTGTCTTTCAAGACCATGTCATTGTTTTGTACTTTGATGACGTCATCACATTGAAAATTGTGATTAAAGGCAAGGTATCAAAACCAGCCGATTATAGGCTTTATGTCTACGGCGCGTATTTTTCCCAAGTTGCCAGAAATGGCATAGCGACATCAGTCGTTACAAGGCCGCATTTCTGTCTAGCAATGCAATACATGTTCACGCAGCCACGATTGTTGAGTGGGCATTGACTTTTCCCCCTGTAATATCTATACATTTCTTTTTTCCCTTACCATTTCCGGGGATGTCCCGTGGCCGAGTGGTTAGAGAAACGGTTTTGCATGCACGCTCAATATAACTTCAAGGTGCCTATATCACATTCTTTTCTTTGTCGATCACAGATGACCGACACCTGATGACCCCAAGCGTATCACCTAACTCGTCAGCGTGACGAGTTTCATATCTCGTTTTTCTTTATTTTTGTGGTCTTTACTTGGTCGTTTTAAAAGTCGGCAACTGGCTGGTATTCAATTGCCGACCAACTGCTGAACAAGTGAATGAAGACTGGCCGCCGAGCATCTGCTAAGTTACAGTTGCCAAGCACATTGCTTGCATAACAATTACTACTGAAGTTTTTGTTTGTTTGTTTGTTTTGTTTTGTTTTGGTTTTGGGTTTTTTTTTGCTAGAATGTCTGCGCTCCCCTGTAGCAATTGTTGTCGAGTTCCAGAGTAAAATCAGCAAATCGGCGGGAGGCCAGGTACTCCTGGTCTTCGTTAAGTCGTTGACCATTTGCAGACCACTTGATAACATTTCTGCGAGAAGTCACCCATTCATCATATTTTGTCGTTGTTGTTGTTGTTGCTGCTGTAGTTCGCAAGACTTTCGCAAAGCGCTCTCGAACCGGTGGTCAAAATACGGTATGTGCAAATCACCAGCAAACGGCTGGCAACCGGTCGGTAGCCGGTCAACAACTAGCCGCCGACCTAAATGTGTGTGGTGTGGTCGCCAATTTGCTGTCAATAGTCCTTGGAAATTTTGGTTCCTGGAGGTCGGCGACTAGTCTCCGCGTATTTTTGACCAGCCCAGCTACGGGAGACGTATAGGAATACGATGTCTCGATGGAGCCATGGAGTTAGAAAGAGGTCTAGAATTCTCTTTCCACTTCCCTAATGGAACCATCTCCACCATAACACTGGCAGGGTCATGTCGCCAGGGGCCTGAGTTAACATTGTTGGCTGTTATCATTACCGTAATTCTGATTATCATTTTGATCATAATCATTTTTATCACTATCAACTTCATATATGATTGCTGTTTTATCGACTGTTATCTTTTTACATCTATGCCTTTAATCATTTATTCTTATTGGCAAATTAGGAACAGAAAAAAAATCTAAATAAGAACATTTACAACACAAGATACTTAATCCGATGAAACGGTCCTGAGTTTTCATCTTTATAAATGAATGCATTACAACGAGATCGGCTATAACAAGCCGAATCTCTGTACATTCCAACTATAGAAATGTTAATTGAGCCTGATATTTCAAGAAAGACCCGACTTCCCACATGACATAGCCCAAGAGCCCGAAATGCTCACCATATGGCCCGCTTGACCACATTGCTTTTGGTGTTATGCAGGCCTACATTGCAGTGCTCGTGGTCTTGATGTTTGACTCGACACTGAGCTCTCAGATGTGTAGATCTATATTTTGATCATTCTTCCCCGTTATGAATATGATTCAGTGTCACTGTACTCCTAGTACTCCTACACACAATGAAGAATTACGCAAAGGTATGTTGGACAACACCTCCTTCTTGCGTCAGTCTGACGTTCATCAGTGCTAACATAACAGAAAAGAAAATGTATTTAATGTCAACCACTACGTGTGTTGATTTTCTAGCCACTGGAGTAGTCACTTGTTACGATTACATGTATCCTACAATATGTCCAAAAAAAAACAACAACAACAGCAACGCTATTGGTAAACTTGTAGAAAATCTTCATTTTCTCATCTTAAATTGCGTTTCTTTGTGCGTTTCTTTGTTTGCTTGTCTTTTTGGGGATGCGGCAGATTCGCCACGTATTAATTGTACAGTCATTCATGGCTACCAGTACGAGTACAACATCACCTGCGAAGTTGACTCGAATCCAGAGTCAGAGGTTCAGTGGACGTATACCGAGGACAGCACTATTTCTTGGGAGGACAACCCAACACAGAGCGCTTTCGGCTACAAACTGCAGTCTTCCGTGACCCACAGTAATGCTTACCTGGAATCAAATGACATCTATTCAATTACGTGTTTGGCTGAGAATATGCAAGGAAGATCTGCCAAAGAAATTTTATTGAGGAGGGAGACGGAACAAGTTGATCGCTCACCCACCACAGGTTTTGTAATACACATAAACATAATTAGTATTTCATATACGTTACTCACCTGATATTACATGCTAGTAATACAATCATGATTAATCCTAAGTTGTCTTTTTTTTCTACGACTAAATCTCACCTTCTTTTTGTTACTGCACGGGAAGCTAACCGTCAATTCAAGATGAACCCATAGACACATAGTCAATGATCTTTTTTAAAGGAATTATAGTAATAATTTGAAAGTTAGGTTATTATAGTAGGGCCTAATAAAAATTTACGAATCAATCTTCCACTACATTACAACATGATTATGTAAACTAGATTTTAGGTACTCCCATGATTTATATCATACATACAAATACTTTATTTACATAAATGCATATTTTGCAGCTTTTGATAGCTAGGGTGCCGAATAGGAATGCGCCGTTTTGTTAACGTTGAATACTCTGCGTTACCTTAAAAATAATTTTAAAAAAATGAATGTAATTTCTGGTGCTTTACGGAAACAAATTCTGTCACGTGTGCAGCAAGAGTAAGCACGTCGAAGCAGCAGCATGATGATATCAGCGCTCATCACACATAAACACCAGGGACCTTAGCATCACAGGCAGACAGAAGCACTGCAATCATTGCGTTAACACTCCACGGTACACGTAACATAAGTAACCATGTAGGACGAGACGATTAGTAACAATAGCGGAATAAAATGACGTTATTTGACATTGTTTGACGTACTTGCAGACGTTTTTAATCAAAGTTTTAATATCACTATCATTGAAATCACGGTCAAATTTTATAACATGGCTAAATTGGCATTGGGAGCATTATCGCCAACCGCTAAATTTTGATTCTACGTGTACATGATGTTAATGCAAGTATAAATATCGTAGAGATGATTACATACATGTATAATTATAATGTGTATGGATGCAATCATTTACGCCGTCTGTCAGAGAGAATCTCATTATTACATTCCCTGTTGTGTGTTATGCAACTTTATTGTATTTCATGTTTGATGTTTTTTTCTTTGTTTTTTCTGATAATCACATTTTCATTAATTTTCTTCTCAGAAATTTCCCCAAGTCCGACACTAAGTGGAGCAACAAGTTCACTCAATTTAGCTACGATTCTAGTCATCGCTGGGGCGGTTGGATTTTTTATCTGTGCTGTGCTTGTTTTGGCATATGATATACGGAAATATCGCAGATGTGAGAAGTTATTCTCTCTTTACAATTTTGTCTTTAATCTTGTTAATTGTAAAGTTGTTCCGGCGCAGTGGTAAAGAGAGTAAGGAGCTATATTAGCAGCATCATGTCCTTAGTTCCAGTCCGGGTAGTATTCAATGGTTATTCGCTTTGGATGCAATGTAAGTGTCAATTTCCAGCTGTGCCCGAGAATGGAATTGTTCGTTAAGACGACCTATATGAGGAATCGACGAAATTTAAACTGATAAAGAAAAGTCGTTATGTTCGCCTTGTCGAAGAAGTCCATGTCTTGGAGTAGCATGCTTTCAAAAGCCACATCTTCGTGAAAACATTGTACTATTGTCGTTCAAAGTTGTCCCCAAAGGACGACAATGCAATTGCATGGGTTTTTATTGTGTGTTTTTCTTTTCTTAAGTAATCATTATTCATTGATCAATGTCTCGAAATTCAATTTTTTCATCCCAAATGTAAGCCTCTGCAGCACTGCTTACAGACCGAACCAGTAGAGTCTATGAAAACATTTCTCAAGATATGGGACCGAGAACCCAGCGGTCTATAAAAGACCAACCAGCAGGTCCACGTGATGAGACAAGAGAGGTAAGCAGCTGTCAACATGAAATAAGGAATTAGTGTTGAGAGAGGATTCACAAGTTTGATTCTTTGTTTGTTTGCTAATTTTTAAAATGAGACAAAAAAGATGAAGACTTTCTTTTTCATTTCAATATGCCTTTATAGCATTTTTTTTCTTTTTTAAGACTGAAAGGAAACGTCATATTCGCCTTTCTCCTTGGATTCATACGTCAGCAAAATCACACTGTTAGTTAAGAGAGGATTCGTCAGTTTGCTTCCTGATTGTGTGTTCGTTTTTTACAAGAGACTAAAACAGAAGATTTTTTTTTTATTCAATATACCTTTCATGACATTATTAAAAAAACCCGAGTAAGATAGGAAACGTCATATTGGCCTTTCATTTTGGATCCAAGTCGGCAAAATCATATCGTTTGTTTTGTGGGAAGGTTATTTCAGGTGGTAGTCACAAACAAATGTGGGGTGCAGTAGCACAGAAAATTGCACAGGACTTTAACAAAGGAGTTCCCTTGATACATTCAGCTAGGAATCCTTCATTTGCATTCGGCACCATTTACAAAGGGGATCACCTACATTGTGTCACTGACAGAGTTGCACCAATAAAACTCTATAGTCTGTAATGCTGAAGCAGTGAAAATGGGGCATAGCCCTCTGAAATGATATTAATGAAATTGAGAAGGTAGGGCCTTGCCATCAGCTGCAGAGCTGAAGACAAGAACAAAAATATATACCAAACTTCCCCAAAACCCCATTCAAAGGAATGATATTGCAGACAGGCAGTATTTCTGCCGCACAATATTTTATCTTTCAGACCACCTTCCAGGAGCTCTCCACTGTAGACACCATAGACCAGACGAGGACCGATTCCCAACAGGATACGGGCTATTTACCCATGTCATCTGGTCTACCTGCAATGTCAACATCAGACCTGCTGAAAGCCATGGACCATCTGGGTGTGTCGCCATCTTTGATGAAATCAACGACGTCATCGTTGAAGAAGCCGTCGGGTGAATCGTCTGACACTCACAGCGCGATGACGTATAGCCAAAGCAATTATGACTTTACGAGTGGCTCTGGCCAGTACGAGTGCATTGGTGACATGCAGAATGACACTTCTTCTGACATTGAAGAAACTTGATATTTACCAATTTGCGCTCAATTATAAAAAATATTGACACACTCCTCAAATCAAACACACAAACGGGAACCATTGACATAACATACTTTAATGTATTGAACCAAACCCAGTGATTACTATGTAGTATCTCATGATTTTCTTCCCCTGTACCGTCTTTGGTTCAGCCTGAATACTATTAAAAGGGTCAAGTGAAACAGCACTCCCTGCTGGAAAGAACACAGAAGTCATCCAACGAGACCGGCACCCACGAGTCATAGGCTAGGCCCTACAGCCCATGTGCTCTACGATGTTTAAAGTCTCGTGGGCCATGTTTGGCTTAGTATCGAACTCATGGGCTGTATGACTCCTGGACTGTATGACGCGTGGGCGATATGACCCCTTGGTTACTCGTGGTGTTGGTCTCGTGACGTGCACCCAGAACACAGTGTCACACAGTGTGTAATACAATATGAAACATAGTGTTAACACAATGTGAACACATGTGTGAAATCTCTTCACATTGTTAAATTCGATCATTTTAACATTGTGAACACATTGTGAATCATGAATTCAGTGTGAAGTCATCTTCGCATTGATACCTTTGAGCATTTTAACTTAGCTGACTATTCGATCACACTGTGAACACACGGTGGGACACTGTGTTCTTTTCAGGAGGGATGCACTGTTATGCCGAGTACAAGCGAATGTCAGTGACTTCTTTAAGATCTCTTCATTTGTTAGTTGATGTTGTGTTGGTATATCTCTGCTCTTACCAAACTTTAATCACATTATCATGGCATATACGTAGACACTGTTTTTTTTTATTGTACTGGTAGCGAAATGGCTTATCATCCTAGGTGTATTTATCTCGCCATCTTTATTGAGGTGCTTTATAGCAATGTTCTGATGATTTTTATTTTATTTTATTTATTCATTATTATTTTTTTTTTTTGGGGGGGGGTGCATTTTTTTCTAAATTTTCAGATATTATATCTTGCTTACGTATGCCGCTACAATGATTGCCATATGTTTTTAACCATGAGCTACACACTGTGTAATACTATGTAAGACTAATGTACTGAAATTTATGGATGTACCTTATATCATGGAACTAGAAGTTCACATGCTCGTTGATTGATTCCTGTGCTTCTTTCTGTCAAAAGCGTCACAATAACATTTAAAACATGCATTGTTATAACTCTGGATCTTATAATTCTGGATATCATTTATAGCCCTGGATCATAGTTATAACTCTCATTTATAATCATATTTACTGTATAACATTTGAAATTCAATGTTAAGATTGACATTTGTATTTATTTATTTGTGTTTATTTATAGGGGCAACACACGTGAGCTCACAATAATAAATGTCTTTACTTTTGTGTATCCTTACCCATATATTATTACCATCTATTTCTCTTTCATCTAGTGTTACATGCAAAGTCGGGTGTATACCTTCGCAATGTTCACTCTGGTTTTTGTTTCATGACTATAGTGCTTATGATAGGTATCCTATGTTCTTTCCCTGATCGAATAAATGAAATGATAGATAAATAGATAAATATATTAATTGATTTTAATGATAATAATTACCTCCGACGGCCAGCCTGCATAGAAACAAGAAGGTGCTTTTAGAAATCCAAAAGCTACATGCGCAGAAGGAAATAACTTTTACATCATAGGAAAATTGATGTCAAGTTGTCGTGTAAAGCAATCGCCCAAATAATCGCTCCAGCAATTTCATTTGTGAAATGCACGTGTTTTACAGAGAAAGGAAATATTTGGTAGGTTAATTGTGAGTTTTACAGAGTTTTGACAATAAATGTTGAGGACATGCATGTCCACAACGATTTACAAACGTTTTACATGCATCTCCATAATGTGCCTACTTCAGTAATTGCTAATTTTTGTGACTCAAAATTTGTCATGTTTTGAGGTTTGCTGATCCACATAATTATATATATGTATATATATATATATTTATATACATATATATATATATATATATATATATGAATAGTTTGTTTGCAAAAACCGATAAGTCCATATTTGCCAAATGGAGATATTTGCGATTAAAGTTCAAGAAAAATAAAGAGAATAATAAGAAAATTTTTGCTTCTTTTGACCATAGCTTCAAAAATATCCCTTTATATGTAGTGACTAATATATCATTTCAAAGGTATTATTTTGTACTTTTTGACAGAGATCGTACTTCAAAATCTTTAAAAATGGACTTATCGGTTTTTGCAAACAAACCCTTCATATATATGATATATATACCCTATATTGATGATCTCTTTTGCGTATACATGTATTACCAGGTAAGATTCTCCAGGGAAAGTTTTGGGCTATGGAGTTAAAATTCAAGCGTCAAGTGAAAATACTAAAATGTCGTTTTTTCTCCATATCTTGGTAATGACTCTAGTTATCCTCCTGAAACGTAGAATGTAGTCATGTTTTATCTGACAATGATTTTCTCGAGAATTATGGGTCATGGTGTTAAAGGTCCACGATAAAACGACAGCTGAAAATCCAGAAATCTCCTATTTAATGCTGAATTTCACTTCTTCAACCAATCATGTGAAATTGTCATCTAACACTATCAAGATGTACTACAGACCTATATGGGAGGATAATATGATATGACGGAGGTATGAAGTCACCATAGCAACATACATGGTTTTATGATTTATTTCAAGTTTTCTATTTTTTTATTTATGTTCACCTATATTTCTGTATAATTACGTAACTGAAGATGCACGGATTAGTGGAAGAACAGCCATTTGCTAAGGCAAGTGCCCGTGGGGAAATACAATAGAATAATTTATGAATGTATATTGTATTTGTATATCAGAATGATAACATTAAGTGGCAAAAACAAAATGCTTTATTTTGCAAGTAACCCCTGCATCTCTTGAAATCTGCTTCTTCAAATACTTCGGATGTGTATTCCATTTCAAATGATTATTAAGAAAACCCCGCCTCATTTTTTCCTCACATCAGAAACGTACTCATTACAAATCATTAACTTCTTTGATAATACTAATAACAAACTGGCACTTGTATAGCGCATAATCAATTATTAAAATTGCTCTATGCGCTTTAACATACAACTCTCCAATATCGTTACATTACAATAAAAATTAGTATGTCTTAAGTTTCTCTTGAAAGATTCTGTTGAAGTACATACCCGTAAATGTGCTGGCAAACTATTCCACATTTTGGGGCCACAAAAATCAAAGCTTATAGCCTCTGTACTGCTCCTTTTGAAACAGCTGTTGGAATATGTAAAGTTGTTCAAAGTGTCTTTACTAGAGCGCAATCTGTAACGTGGCCTATGTGGTGGGGACAGTAGACTGTACAAATATTCAGGTGCCAATGTGTAGACAATCATTGCAATCTTGTATGAAATTCTTTTCTCAGCAGGCAACCAGTGCAGTTGATTCAACAAAGGAGTAGCTCTGTCATGCTTCTTGACTTTGAATATAATCCGGGCAGAGCGATTTTGAATGTCTGCAACCTCTCAACATCTGTTTTGTTGACATTAACTGTATATAACAGTGAGTTGGAGTAATCCAGCTGCCCCCTTCTGATCGCCTATTATATCAATTAAAAACACTGAAAATTTATGATATTTATATTTCTCAAACTGTAATCTTTCGGCGAAACACAAATGCTGCATTCATCTTCTGATTTTGATGTGTGTGTGTGTGTGTGTGTGTGTGTGTTTCTGTGGGAGCTTCACAGCAAGCACTGGTGTTCATTCATTCCCATTGAATCAATCACTCGATTATCTTGAAAACCCAAGAATCATCATAGCCCAACAAGCACTAAAACATCACCGGACATAAATGTCTAGTAGAATTCTCTGCCTGCAAATCTAAAACAGTGCTTATTTTTCAATTCTTTTTAAAGAAAAGAATGAAAAGATATTCTTAGATCCCAATATTTTCATGACACATAGATAAATTCATACTGTGGGTTTATCACCTAATGAAGATGGTTCCCTGTGTTTGAAATTACATATATGTATATATATACATATATACACATATACATGCATATTATATATATATATATATATATATATATATATACATATATCATAATATTTCGAAATGATGTAGAGTATACCTCGTCTAAGGCGACGAAAAAATTCTACCCCGTGAGAACCAAAACATGTGTTCATTAGTATATTGTGTAAGCTGAAATCCATGTTGCGTTAAGGAATTAAAGGGACATTCCAGACGATTTTCATAGTTTCACATCATGTAATACATAAATCGACAACTCCATGTATAGATTTGTGGAATTTATTGTGGTTCTTGAGCAGAGAAACAATTTGAGCAGGGAAGCAATAGTTTGAAAAACCTTAAACAAATTACACTGAACAAGGATGATGACATAGGAGGTTCACATATTTCAGAAATGTAGCAGTGTAATTCCATTACAATACCGCTTGCGTGCGAGTTCACCTGTGTATAATCTATGCATGCCTTCTTCTTTTGTTCTGCTTCCTTGAGCCCCAACTCGTGCATTCTTATGGTGACTCTGCCATGTCATCATCCTTGTTCATTGTAATTTGTTCTAAATTTTGAAAATATTCTTATTCTTCAACCCAATTATCAGAAATTCTGAAACTCTGTCCTCGGTATAACTAATTTATAGTTCATGTGTAAAAATCTGAAAATCATCCGGAGGTCTCCTTTAAGTATAGGCGAGATCTTTAGGATAGAATTCAGTTTAAAAAAATCAGGAAAGCATAATGTATTCTGATCAATCAAAGATTATGTTAGACCTTCTTTTAAAAGCTCTAAACCATTTTTTTTTAGGAATCTGCCAGTAAAAAAAAGGAGGAACGTTCAAATGTATGATAGCTGTGCTATTTACGGTTATACTTCGGCAACGCCATTGCTAAAATAGATTATGGTTATACACTATACGCATGATTCTTTTTTTTATGAAAGTGAAATGTGCTATAGCTTGAGGATTGGATGCAATCCGTAAGGGAACCCCAGCCTAGCTACCATGGTTAACGGTGCCATCTATTGATTCCTTCCCGGAGGCAGGAAGTTGTAATTGCTATTTAAAACCTCTTTAAAAGAAAAAGTGGCGTGGAAAATTTTCATTGATGCAAGATAAGGAATAATATAAGTGTTAGATTACAGATCATCTCGTATCATTATGAGATCATAAAACTTCAGAAGCTTTTATCATCTGTGAATCTTAAAGAAATAGAAACCTCTAGGAAAGCAAAACTTTCTGCCAACTTGGTCGATTAATTGACAGTAGCCTACTTTCCATTGTCATTCTAATTGCGGTTGATGTCTTTACAATTTTTATCTTTGGATGTTATATAGAATCTTAATCGTGGGAAAACAATATATTGCAAGCGGCAAAAGCAGAGTGCGATGTAGTTTAGATTTCCTTGTGAATAGTGTCAACGTATGCCTGGATACAAACAGCAATTTGGACGCATTGTCAGACTGCACAAACTGTGGTCCATTTTTTTACTTCACAAGGATAGAAGAAGCGATGGTAAGATAGGACAGAGGTGAAATCCACATAAATGATTATATTTTGCCGTCTTAAACAGTGAAGAAAATAATGTGTGAAAAACAAAGAGCTTTCCAGAAGCTTGTGACAATTTCAGTATCTGAAATCAAATGAAGAACTAGGAGAGGGTTTATTTTTAACATGTGTTTTATAGAAGGACCCACGAAAATACACTGCTACCTATATATACAGGCCCTATTCAATTTTCAGTGGATTGGGAAATTCTAGAACCCATATCAAAATTGAAAGGAATGACAAACAATACCTCTACTCCTGAAGTACTGAAATAATGTGCAGGTAAAATATACATACATTCAGGAGGGAAGATGTCTAAAATAAAAAAGATGGGAGCATCTTGTTAAGGAAATAAAGGGATGTCATAGAATTTCCTGGTCAACTTCACGTTTCTCAAATCAATTCCACGTTTCGAGCAATTAACTTTGCTCGAAATCAATGTCATAAACAAATAATAAAACATAACAGAACAGAACAAGACAAAACAAAGCAAGACAGCCCAGACTTCATATTAGTCGGCAGGCGCTGAGAACCAATAATTCAACGATCAAATTGAAAATTGCGCCAATCAGTTTGACACAATTAGCAACGGTATTCGTCAATCGTTATTCAAATTATTCCATACCAAATATCTCGTCCGTTCGGTCATTCAAATCATTTGCTAATGAGCAAGCATATCTCAAATTCCTAGGGAGGTGTTTTCCCCTGTTCTCTCGTTATTTAACATAAACCTTCATAAAATTCAATGCGAAATAAATCTGTAAACTGTTGTTCGTCATCTGGAGCAGGTAAATAGAAAAGTTGTTACTATTCCACTTTCATATTTACAGTGGGAAGAGGTGCACCGCGTGCCCCCCCCCCTTCAATTTTTTCTTGAAATAAAAAAGGAAAAATAAAAGGGAGAAACCAAAAGAAAATTATTGTACTGGGTCCATTTTGTTGTTGTTGTTGCATGTCAGGTCATTAAACCCGGAAAGGGCACCATAAATACTTTGCCCCCCCCCCTTACAAAATTCCCGGATCCGCTCCTGTTTTCATGAATTTGACTGCATAAGTAGGCCATACATGCATGTATACAGCCTATCACATCTTCATCTGCCCTGTGTGTTCTATTTTCATTTCATTTCATTACAAAATCTTGACGCTGACAAGCAAGGTAGTATATTAACCGTCAACCTACTCAGAAAGAAAAAAAGAACAACTACATGGGTTACTGTCACCGAGTACACTGCGCTACACACATGTCATTTACAATGAGGACAAGGAATCCTGATTTTCGAATATGATGTCATACTGACGTCATGGAGGAGTGATCACTCATAATAGCACCTTACACATCATATACGTAAGTTACTAGTGATAAGAAAGGGAACTTTTCGAGATAATCGATATTCATGAATCTGTCCACAAAGAAAGATATAAAGAATTCGTACAAAAACAAAAAGCGATCCGTATCCTCTCACGCATTTCCTAAAAATGACATTAAAATAAAGAACAATGTGAAAGGGTAAATTGTGGCATCTCCCCTTCTGCATGAAGGAACGTTTGCATTGTTAGAACTCTAATCCAATGATCTGGTCACACTTTCAGAGAAATTTTAGGAATGATTTCAATAAGTAATAAGACCACTATTTATTTAGGGACAATTTGAATGGCTAAATTGTATCTGTCACATGTCATGTTTTCGTGTGTGTCTTCTCTGTGTGACTAAAATCTATGGAGGTGATTAGCACCAATTCCAATGACAGAGCAAGCGGCAATTAATGATGAGTGGCGACATTTATCACGATTATGCTATGTGTCACACTTTGGTAAGGAGATGCGAGAGATGTAATTTACACAAGGAAAATGAAACATATATTAGGCCTACTTAAATTGCTGCATAGTGTTTTAATTAGTCAATCTCACGCTGAATATCAGCACACGGTATTCAACAGTTTAGTACAAAGGTACAGTTTTATAGAATGATTTGAAAATATTTCTAACGATCAATAAGACCGCAAGACAGTTTTGAGTTTCCGTAAACGACACCTTTTCCATGCAATTGATATACATTTTGACGAAAAGATAAATGTATAATTTCCTTCTTTTCTCTTCTTTGTCGCCTGGTTTTAGTATGAAATGTCTCTCTCTCTCTTTACGTGTTACCCTTAATATCTGTATTCTGTACTCTCTGATGCCTACAATTTCTTTGAATGAAAGCCGATGAGTTGAGAAGGACTCTTTGAGGACTTTTGGACTTTTGGAAAGGAAAGGACTTTTGTTTTCAAACATGTTCCTGTAAGTAGTTAACTGATAATTTCATTTTATATCCAAATCTATAGTAAGGAACACGAGGGCAAATACCCCCACGTATGTAACGGGACATACTCATCCTGTCTTGTGATGATCTATTTTGAACAATAATGATCTATAACTTTGAAAAATCTTCAAAATTTTTAATCATTCTGTGGGTATTACACAGATATATTCCGCAATGGCTGGAGTAGCTGGCGAGAGAGGATCTACATTGCTCCATTCGTGCGACGATAGAGGGAGCTGGAGGAGACTTACTGTATCAGTGATCGCCTACGGGCAGTGACGTCCATGGCAGAACACAGAATATTCAGGAAAATTGATATCATGACAATACAATTTGTTGAAAAGATATAGGCCTATTTGTATACTGTGCTGAAGTTTCAAATATGCATGACATGCATAATGTGACACAACGACGACAGGAAAGCGCCAGGGAAAACCTTTTGCAATTGACCCATTCTTGTTGAGTGGGCGGTTAGATGTTGTCCGTGGATTTGTATGAAAGCAAAACTTCATCATCTTTCTAGAAATAATCGCGTGACAATATACAATTTAAAAAGAAGTACATAGACCAAGACTCAAGCACATCATACACGCTATGCTTCTACTTCCTTATTGCTTCATTTGACATTGGACGGGAATAAATTGCCATGAACTAGCGAGGTACACGGTCATAAGTGACAATAACATGTTTGCTTTTGAAATTTTCATTTTCATGAAACTATATTGCATTTTTATGATTGCTAGAACGTGAAACGTCAAAATGCTTGATGTGTCCATTGCAGGATTTGCCAATGTGACCAGTGTTTAATTTTATTTTTCTGTAAGAATAGACAGTTGCAAATGAGGAGTTTGTTCGCAAAAACCGATAAGTCCATTTTTGAAGATTTTGAAGTGAGGTCTCTGTCATAAAGTACAAAATAATACCTTTTAAATGATATATTGCTCACTACATATAAAGGTAAATTTTTGAAGTTATGGTCAAAAGAAGCAAAATTTTTCTTATTATTTTCTTTATTTTTCTTGACTTTTTATCGCAAATATCTCCATTTGGCAAATATGGACTTATCGGTTTTTGCAAACAAACTCTTCAAATATTCTTTATCATTTTTTTTCTTCTGAGAGTGATGGAAGTGTTTCCATAACCATGCCTGATGGTGAAAGTAAAGAAGTATATTGTGAATAGGATTATTATTCCTTCATTTGTTAAGAAAGAATGTCATTTTTGTAGGGATTTTCTGTGTCAGTTACTTACTTATTTTGAATATTCATGACAAAGGACATAATGCTTGTTTGCTTAAATATTAATCGTTGCTACTGATTGATAGCAAACGTTTTTTCAAGGGTTCTTGTTTTCTCATCTAGACGAGAAACGTGAAAATATCATTAGAAAATATACTGAGAACACGTTATTACACTAGCAAAAGGAAAAAAAACCTACAATACTCCAAATTTAAAAATTGCTTTGGTTTCGTTTTCAAGACCTATGTCCTTTCTCTGGTGAAGTGTATGATGTGCTTGTGAATCATTGCGAGTATTGGACTATGAAGAGAGAGAATAATTTCTGTGGTTATGATTGCCTTGATACCCTTTGTCCAATTAATCTATGGGGGATTCATCACTATTGTCTGATACGTCTACAATTTGAATATGTCAAGATGGCAATTCATTAAAAGATAAATGCATAGCTTCATACAGAACGTTGCATGCTTTCGATTTCTTTGATTTGAAAATGAATGAAAATCCCCTAGTCAAGAGCACTGTTCATCTTTTATCAAAACAACCTCATTAGATGTCGATAGATCAATGTTGGGCGTAAACATATTTCGTTTTTATTTTCAGTCCTTTGTTATTCAAGAGTATCTATCGTCTTATGCACACGTTTTAACCATCATTGAGATTACCAGTAAGCGACATATAGGAAGACATTTCGTATTTGGTCAGGAAATCAATCATCTCCTGGGGTATGGTATAAATTTCCATTCTCTGTGTAAAGCAGACATTATACATAAGAAATGTTTGTTGCTATCATAGACATCCTTTAACTTCTCTAATGGATTTTATTGTTCTGCTTTTTTGTATTACTGTGAATGAATAAACATGATGTTATAGATTATAGGTTTGTTAACTGTAAAAAAAAGAATGGATGAATGAAGTCGACATGTTTATATGCACGAAAGAAGTGAGTAGAAACCCTTCAGGGAATTTGTCTTTTCATAGGATTCATTTTCATATTTGAGAATTGTTCAAAACGCAGTAGATCTCCTTAAACTTGTGTAATAATCAACAGAGATTAAAAAACAACCATCCGAATGACTCTAAGAACCCCAAGTATGAATATGTGTATTTCTTAGTGTCATTCGGATTTTTTTTTATCTCTGTTGATTATCATAAGTTTAAGGAGGTCTATGAGCGGAATTTCCCCCTTGTTTTGTTGGCTTTTTCCCTCAGTTTACCCATCCCTATCATCAACTCCAATGAATCAATGCGTATAGACAGCACTGTTAATGCCAAACACACTTCTTTTCATCTTCCTTTCTTTTAATAACATCTAGAGCCCAAGAAAGTTGTTAGCAGGTTTTCCATGTGTGAATGTGAATACTGAACCCTGGTCACCTTTTTTTTTTGTTATGATGTAGGCCCAATTTTTACCCAGTCCGTATGTCTACAAGTCCTGTCGTAAGATCTTGTTTTATAATGTCTTTATTTTACTTGTTTTTTATGAATACTTGCTTTGTAATCCTTGTCTCTTTTACGATGTGATTCTATGTGCAATTCAGTCTTATGCCCACGGGACATGGATATCTCAATGAATTATAATTTATTTATCTTTCTATCATTTCATAACATTATTCTTGTGTCTTGTGTGGGACAACTCCTGAATCTTACCCAACACATCGAGGATGGCTTCCAAAAAGGCATCATTACAGGAGCTGTATTTGTTGATCTGTCAGCAGCTTACGACACTGTAAACCACCGTCGACTCCTACACAAAGTACTTGCCATGACTCGGAACTCACACCTAACCAGAATGGTGGAGTGTTTGATCCAAAACTGACGCTTTCATGTTGAGCTGTCAGGAAAGAGAAGTCGCTGGCGTAAGCAGAAGAATGGGCTACCTCAAGGGAGTGTCTTGGCACCCATCTTGTTCAACATCTACGTGAATGACCAGCCTATCCACCACAACACCAGGAGCTTTATCTACGCAGACGATTTGTGCATCACCACCCAGACTGTGGACTTTCCTGAAGCGGAAACTACTTTGACTGAGGCACTTGACAACTTGTCCTCCTATTATAACGCAAATCACCTGAGAGCAAATCCATCTAAGACACAAGTGTGCGCCTTCCATCTGAAGAACATGCACTCAAACCGGAAACTAAAGATCTCATGGAATGGTACAGTCCTAGAACACTGTGACAACCCAGTGTATCTTGGCGTCACCCTTGATCGTTCCCTAACCTTCAAATCGCAAAAATTGCCTTAATACGGCCGGTATCAAACAATATTCCAACGCAGTAAGAGGAAGAAATCGCTTCAACAAATATGATTTCTATCACTATATCTATACTGCTATTTTAATGATAACATAAAATAAAACACTATGAATCACGTGTCAATTTTTTAGGATCTATAGAGCAAACATATCCAGATACTAGAAAATATGACTGGTATCAAATATTCCATAAACAAAGAAAAAGGAATAAATGAATAACTTGCGACTGTGATGTGTGCTTGTTTACAAATGTAACTTTGACACATGTCGCATGAATACGACAAAACTATATTTTTGTGTTAATGTATGTTATAATATCTTATCTTTCAGGGAAAGGAAACCCTACAAACGTCATCTCGAAGGTCGGAGATAATGTGGAGTTACCTTGCTGCTCCACTTTGTCAGTTTTGGAGGCTTCGTGGAGACGTGCTGATAATAACAACTTTTTGGTGATTTATAAGCCGAGACAGAGAGAAATGAACCATTTGCCGCGTTACAACTTAGTGCGATCAGGAGGGGCCGTTGTGTCATAATTTGTAACCTGACGATCACAAATGTTTCTTTGCAAGACGAAGGGGAGTACAGGTATAAAGCTCTCAGATCTCTATCTGGGCCTGTAACATGTTTTGTCGATCTGGCAGTTTTAAGAGGTAAGTACCGTCCTGATTTTCTTTTTATACAAAGAAAACTGCGAAAATACATTTTTGCGTTTGTAGTGGTCTTAATTGTATAGGCCTATTGGCTTACGTAACAGAGTTCATGGATCTATATTGTAATCTGTTTGTTTATTTGCTTCTTTGTCTCATCTCTGCTGGATTATAAATTTCATTCAGTTATTTACTCCCTAAACGATTTTATGTGATTATGTTCCTTTTGATTAATTGATTAAGCAATATGTACTGGATTTGGTGACACACAAGTTTTTTCTTCAATGTATGTCGTAACTGATGAAATTCACAATCTGAAAGCTTGGCTTCTTTAATTCCCACCCCCCCCCCCCCCCATCGTCATTCCCCCAAACCATCAATCACTCAAATGTTTCACTTCATTATTCCTTTTCAAAATTATGGTATACCTTGCTTTTTTTATTATGTTGACTTTATTTTCCTCTTATCTACATTGTGCATTATGTGTTGTACTGATTATGAGATGGTGAAGAAATAAACTTGAACTTAAACTTGAATAATATGTTGAAGTTCTTAAAAGAGGGACACCCTGCTGTGACTTTTGACCCTCGCGCAGTATTTCTGGATGCGCGTTTAATTTAGTAAGTTTAATCAGTGAATTGCTTTAACTTCTTGTTTGGCATTTGTCCATTGTGGTTCTTATATTGGTGAAAACAAAGAAAGAGATCGGCAGACACGTAGATATGATTTGCCTCAGAGTAGAAGGTGGAAAATTACATTTTCTGTTTCAAAGTCTAATCTGAATGTATAGTTTGGTTTCCAGACCCTTTGCCAACTGGACTCCGCAACAAAACCACCTTAAACTAGACTAGTTTTTGACGTTACAGCAGGCGTCAATATCCTGAATAGCGAAATAGTATGGGCAGAGGGTCTGAAAGTTTAAAGTATGCTTGGTTTGGGGAACACGAATACAGAGAGAACAGTGGATTGCTGATCATGTTACAATGACGTTACTTTAGAATTAGCAATTAATCGATATTTTGCTTTTATTGGCAAGTACACATTAAAGGGGTCGTATAGTTTTGGTTGAGACCTAATTTCAGGTTTCTAACATTTTCTGGTTAGATAATAAGAAACCTCTTGTGAAATAAGAAAGAGCATGTAATTCCATGAGGAATCCAATCTTTATTTGATAAAAATTGGTTTTGAAATGGCTGAGATATCCAAAACAAAGCGATTCTAGTAAAGTGGGGGACCCACACGTTATTACGATCGCTTTGTTTTACTTTGTTTTTGGATGTTTCTGCCATCCCAAACCCGATTTTCATGAAATAAACATTGAATTCCTCTTAATGGTGGATATGCTCTGTACTATTGCGTTAGTGTTTTCTTGGTATCTCGCAAAAAGTTAACAGCCCAATTCTCATCTCCACCAATACTGCTCTATTCGTTTAAAATCAAGCACACCGAGTGGGAAAAGTTCCAGAAGAAGAGAATCATATATCCTTGTATATCAACAGACTTATTTAGGTTGCTTTATCATTTGGACTTTTATACGTGTCGTTATGGCATTCAACATGGAGAAAATAACAACGAAAGGTATTAGGCCTACATTGTTTGTTACATTATTTGTAGTCAAATAAACAAGATAGGTTGTAGTATTAAGAACAGCTCTTGGAGCAAGGAGAATAAAGAAAGACATTTTACAGCTAAGTCTTCTGTCTTCTTTCACAACGATAAGAAGCAAAGCAAGAACAGGGGCGAAATCAAATTGTTGTCGATTCTTAAAAAACAGGATTTTGAGCTCTTAATTTGTCTACCCGTTATCACCCTTGTATTATAACCTCGACCGGTTTTTATGGAGGATATTGTAACCTTAAATGATTCGATACAGTAGTGTGCGTGACTTTGTCAACTGGCACAAAAACTGACAGAAACAGTCAATAACAACCTCTTAAACAATTCATTTCATATCTCATTGACTGTCCGGGGAAGTTTTGTTGTTATATGCAATTGACGTATAGATGTTTTAGATAACGCTTTGTCATTTTATAAAAAAATAAAAATGTAATGTCTAATGACATTGAAATACAATATTTTTTAGTTGATGCATCTTTTACATTTTGAACAGTAGTAACAACAAAAATGTTATAGGAACACAAATATTTATTATAGAATTACAAAATGTAAAAGTATACTCATGATAAAAAAAAAAAACTTGTTATATCCGTTTCATATACAGGAAATTGTCCCTCGACAGTCATCACATGAATAACGGAGAAAATGAGCACTCAATTCAATAAGGCAATGTTTCACAAACGTTTTAAACCGGAGATCCACTTCGGATCCCCCAAGTTTGTTTGTTTGTTCGTCTGTTCGTTGTTTTTTTTTTTCTGAGGCCCAGTTATACAGGAAATAGATATTTTCATTTCATTTTTTTTTTGAGGGGGGGGGGGGACCTGAGAGTTTCCGCGGCCCACCGGTTCTTAAGCCAATGCGGTATATTCTAAGACATATACCAACAGAAAGAGTGTGGATAAGTCTTAATATGTTCCGAATATATACTCTAAAACTATCTGCCACAATCTTACGTGATGATAAAGCTGATGCTTGCTTGTTTTCTTCCTCAATTTAATGAATCTTCTCAGAGGCACCTATCATTCGCAGCTTAGAAGAAGACCATGCCGTTGAGGAGGGAACTTTGACTGTCTCTTGTATCGTGGAGTCAAATCCACCATCTTCTGTATATTGGCGATATGGCGACCGTAATGGTTCCGACATAGAGGACATGGTAACAACTCGCAATGAATTCACTGGCTTCAATGGTGCCATCGTTACTTCAACTCTTACTATCACACCGCATAAATTCAAGGGGCAGATCAACAGAACAATTGAATGTATCGCGAACAACAGTCTTGGAAGTGACACAAGAATTTTCCAGTTGGATTCAGGAACCTCAAAAAGCAAGTTTGATCCTGCATGGCTTGAAATACAGCATGCAACTTTTGTGTCTTCTATCGGCTAATTCGCGATTCGAAATAAAAAGAAAGAAGCGTTAGACTGAAAATAAGGAGCCTGCAAAGAACTCGAATTGCAACTTTGACTATGACCAGTGAATCCTGTGGATGCATAACTTTTTAAACGTATATTATGTTAATGACATTCTTTCAGCAGAAGATTAAAAGAATGTCATGTTGGCAAGTATCTTTGGCCCTTGGATTGAGGTATTTTTCTTTCAATAACTGGCGCTGTCGGATATGGCTTCAGTGGGTTTTACTATCACAACCGAACAATGTTTTGGGCCTAACCATATGCATCGAACAACAGCGTTTACCCCGTTAGAATCAAACAAGCATTGTCATTTAAGGCTCCTAGGCGAAAGAGATAAGTTCAATGATGAGTGCTCTCCGACTGATACTTTCTGTGGTTTTGTGGAGAAAAATTGCTTTGTTTTGACCAGAGGGGCGAATGATTTGATCAGTTGAGAGCAATTTCTGTATCATACATGTTACTTAAGAGTGCATACTTATCCACGCCAGAGTGCGTTCAGTGCACGTACATTAATATTGCCTATATTATACGTTACATTCGAAACCTTCAAGTTTTCATTACCAGAACAGCATATCCTTAGAATCTGCAAATTGTCTGAAACAGAAACTGGATTTGACCTCGGACGCAAGCATGTGATAGATGAGGCGATCTGACGTATTACAAGCCTTGTTTCCTGGACTTCAAACAAAATAACATTGAACTTCATTTTTGTTCCTTTTCTCACATACAATACGATGTCCACTGCAACGTCACATGACATGAGTTCAGGTCCATTTTCAGATTCACTAAAGATTTTAAGGATTTCGACCAAATAGATGAATAACAACCTAACGTAGAGTCATCCTTCATACTTCGAGTGAAAAATATGCACTTTACATATATTTTAATTCAGTTGTTTGTTGTTTTTATGATGGTTTGCTGGCTTTTTTTGTCATCGAACATTCTCCTCTTGTTTTGGCACAGATACTCTTGATGCAAGTAATTCATTCACCCTCTGTGTTGTCGTCCCTGTTGTGACAGGTTGCTTCATGATAATCATATGCTGTGTGATGGCCATTGCCTTCAAGCTTCGAGGTTGGTCAACTGTCAACTGACTTCCAGATGACTTTCAGACTTACACTTTTATGGTGAACAGCTGTAAATTAGTTACACTGAGTGCAGAGTTTCATAATTTATTGTAACTGGGGCGAGGAATAACAATGTCTTCAGAAATTGTAATAAATTGCAATGAACAAGGATGATGACACGGCAGCCTCACCACAAGAATGCATGAGTTCTGACTCAGGGAAGCAAACCAAAAGCTCGGAGGCATGGAAAGATTTTACTTAGGTGAACTTGTTAATGGAATTACACTACTACATTTCTGAAATATGCAAGGCTCCAGCTAGGTCAGCAACACTGTTCAGTGTAATTCATTTAAGATTTTCAGAATATTGGTTTCTCTATATGTTCAACAAATCTATATGCGGAGCTGTTGATTTTTGTACTAGGCCCTACATGATGTGAAATTATGAAAATTGTCTGGAAAGCCCCTTTAAAGCACTAAGTTTACTAGATCTCAGCGAGTTATGACTAAAAAGCGTTGAGTCTAATTTCTAAAATCTGACAGTTTCAAGGACTCGACAAGTCTCATCTTACAAGGATATATTCCTGTTCAATATTTTGTTCGGTTAAAACATCCTTCTTGTATTTTCAATTGATATGCAGTAGATAATGTTTAACAGATGGGGAAAACTAATTGGTAAAAACAAACAAACAAACAAACAAACAAGATTTAAAGGGAATTTTTACCAACACCAGTAGAACTGATCAGAACAGCATAGAATTGATCAGATTCAAACCATACCATTCATTCGTTCAGTTCTTGTTGTAAAAGAAGTAACTTAAGGGATAATGCTTCATATAAATCCATAGTAACAGGTTTGATGCATATGAAGTTATTCCACTTAAATTTCACTTTCGGGATTTTATACGTTTTTAAACGTTTTAAAGACAATACTTGAAAAGTAAAAAAAATATATATATATATATACACATATATATATATATATATATATATAAGCAACCGCAAATTATTAAGATACATCTGGATATAAAACATAAAAGGTTAAAACCGAATAATCATCAAAAAACTGTGAGAGATCAGTAATTGATAAATATTTTCATTTTTCAGTTCGATATCAAATATGTGAGCAGAGGACTCCCGACAATATGGTTCCGTTTACTGGAGATAGGGTTTTACCACACATCCCGTCAACTACAGACATCATGTCAAATGATCAGTCTGAAGAAGAACTACATGACACCTATCCGAGTCAGGTGCATTCTCCTTCTCGTCTTGAGATGACATCTCTGTCAAACCCCACGACTTCAAGGGAGCCCGACAGGCGCAAGGAAGATCTTCACTTCACTGATTCGGCTTCAGAGGTAAAAAGGATTGCACTGCACCACCTTCAATCGAACAACTGTGCTAATAACTTTGTCAGTACGTTTACTATGTGAATTTAGTCTACAGGGCCGGCGCAGAGTTTTCAAAAGTGTGGGGGCCCACTTCCGGGTTTCATGACCTAACAAGCAAAAAATAAAAAAAAAAGGTCCTCAGCTCATCTCTCCCCGTCCACTTCCGGGTTTCTTTACCTGACAAGCAAAAAAAAAAAAAAAGGTCCTCACCTCATTCTCTCCCCTCCCATTTCCAGGTGTTATAAAAAAAAAAAAAAACATAACCTTACCGCCGCCATACTTCAAGATCTCTTATCTATTTCTATTTTAGTGCCGCTTACGTACTTCCGATTTGAAAAAAGTGTGGGGGCCCAAAGTGATGACACCTTATGTATTCCTTTGTATGGTGCACAAAAAGTGTGGGGGCCCGAGCCCCCACGGCCCCCACGGCTGCGCCGGCCCTGTCTATACATACATTGTCAGATGAAGGGAACATATTTTCATTTTGTCAGTCAGTGTAGTGAGTGTAAGTGAGAGAGAGAGAGAGAGAGAGAGGGGGGGGGGGTAAGAAAGAGAGAAGAAGTTAGGCTACACAATAGGAGGCTCGTAGCAATCATTTCTTTTTTGATCTTATGGCATTACAGTTGTACACTGGACTCTGAACTGTTCAACATTGGTTAAATGACACGTGAATGAGTCATATTAACATTTCTAAATGTTACATTGCTCACATTATTTAAAAAAAACCCAGATATGCTTACTTTCATCTTAGCTTCATCTCATTTAAAAGTGATAGGATTGCTGCTACTTTATGTCAAGGATTACCAATCGTACTGGGCGTATGATGGCACAGTGAATTTTATTGTACACATTGAAGGTGACCATTGAGTTAATCCATGCCCATCTAATATAGGTTTTCCCGGCCAATTTCGCACTTTTGTCAGTCCAATTTCTTATTGCTGCATTCAATTTAGCAAAATGCAGCGTAGATGACATGTTCGGTATTTCAATTTAATGATCTCTTCATTCAAATTCATTTTGGAGCATTCAAATAACATTTAACCCCATTCTAATGACTATTTTTTTCAATTTAAATTAGTAAAACAAGCACCATTTCGTTATTCGTTCATTCAATTTAGAATGATATGATCACGTATATGCTGCGCTCGTTCATTCGAGGCCGTTTTTAGGCATCCAATTTTACATCTTTAGCAATCAATTTAGCACACATGTTTATGCTTTGGTTCTTTCTTTATTTCATACAACATTGCACTTTATTGTTTTGTAAGCAACGTAATACATTTCATATTTTCGTATCTATTTTGGAGCTCAGTGTGCTTCTAATTGAGTCCTTATCTGGCCGTTAAGCGCTTCACTCCGAGTGTGTGGGCCAGTTCTAGGAAGTCAAGGTTATGATCATCAAATGTTTCTATTATTCTTTCTCTGTCTTCTTGAAATTTATGTCGGTATCAAACTTGTGCTGTCATGACTGTAAGAAAATGAAGTTAATTTGTAGTATTGGTACATATAGGCCTGTATGTATGAAAGAAAAGGGGGGGGGGTCAGAGAACAACAGACTCGAGTTATATCGGGTCCAAAAGTAATACCTCTACTGCTTTGGATGAAACAGACAGTCACATAGATATGCACATATTTAAATGGTCTTACCTACTGAAAAAAAAAGAAATAACATGGCGTTGATTTCAATGAAAATGTAAGGGATTTCACTGCCCATTCGCGAAATTGAATGACTCTAGTACCCTTTTATGCAAGTGGTGGCGAATTTCAATGAACGCAGAGTACCAGCCAATTTGAATGCCCTTTTTTACGAATTTGAAAGCCACACATGTGCGAATTTCATTGATCGAAATGCTAGATTGAACGCGTAAGTTTCAATTTTGAAAGACAGACTGTGCGATATAGAGGTGTTTTTGCAAAACTGAATGATCCTTCTATCAAATGGACTGACAAAAGTGCAAAATTGGCCGGGAAAACCTTTACATACATTGACACGATTTTATTGCTCTGTTATAAAGATGGTTCTCTTGAGCGAGAGCTCCGAATGGACATCTGATAAAGTATTGAGAATAAAGACAAATGATATCTTAGAGAAAGAAGCGCTGACCCGGAGGAAGGTATAATGGCCTCATAGGGTTAATGGTACTGCAGCCTGCGAGAAATTGCCAGAAAGTACTTATTTGACAAGCAAATATACATTTTTGAATTTCAGACAATTTTCATGGATGCTTCATCAGACACAGATAATCCTCCGAGGTGCAGTTCCCAAAGGGATTCCAAGGGTTACACACCCATTAGTTCTGCGCTGACAGGAATATCCGCCGCGGACTCGCTAAAAGCTTTGACCCATCTGGATGTAGGCCTATCGACAGTGCAGTCAGAGGAGCAAGCGACGTTCCCCATGGGAGACAGATCGGGCAATCCACCCATCCATCCCAAGAGGATGATGTCTCACCAGACCAAGGATGACCCAGTTTGTGGTTCTGTTCATTATGAGTCCATCCATGAAACGCAGCAGGACAATGACTGTAACATGATAAAATAACAATTTATCACAGCTGATGGAATCTTAGTAAAAAGAAAAAAAAATACATCTTTAAAGGTAAATAATATTGTGGGTGACTAAAAAAAAAAATTATTGCCAAGGCTGTAGTTGTCACCTTTCTAATATACATTGATTTATCAAATTACAGAAATGTTATTTTGTTTTTGGTAATCGAAGGCATTTCAAGGCAGTTTTCTTCGTGAATAAGAAATTGAAAAGACAATAAATAAAAACAAACACATGTTGTAGAAATGATTTAAAATTGAAAGTGAAACTAGTTCAAAATGTGCGCGTATTTGATAGAGGTAGGCATATTAGTCGCATTTTTTTTTTCGCGATAGATATGTACAGTATTTTAATGTTGTATGTTCCCAGTGGACAAACGTTATGCTTTAAACTGTGCACCCGGCTGACGAATTATCTTTGCATACTACAGTGAGACATAATAGACGGGGATTAAATTATTTCTACGGTAGGATTTGAACAGCGTGATTCAACGATATTAAGTAGATGATTAGCAAGGTAGGATTGCAGATAGAAAGGAAATAACAATGCAAAAATAGGCATATTGTGAGGAAAGATGTAAATGGGCATACCTGAAGTGCTGAAAAGGTTTTTTATGTGTCTTGTATAATAACATTTGCCTCTCCTTCTTTTTTTTTATTATGAAAGCAAAGTTCAACATTCAGAATGCCAAGTCGATTCCTACTTCTGCACAATCAAACACTCGCACAACAAGGAAATTGTAGTCAATGCTAAACTCATTTTTTATTAACTCATTAAAGAAATTATGTCCATGGAAAGATAAGTGTTGCACTTGGTATGATGTTCAAGCTTCGTTCGTTACTCCCGAAAAATACACTGTTCATGCTTTACAATGCCTTTATCTTGCCGTACTTAGACCATTGTAATCTCGTCTGGTCAGGGACTAGCCAGCGACGGTCCTCCAAAAGAAAGCCATTCGCCTTTGTACAAATTCCCTCAATCTTGCCCACACCCCTCCATTATTCAAGGACTTGCAAACGTTAAATTTTCGAGACAGAAATTCGTTCAAACTTGGTATTTTTATGTACAAATATGTTCGCTCAGTCTTGCCAGATATATTCAATGATTATTTTTCTTCTCATGCCAAGAAACATTCTTTCAATACTAGAAATAAACAATGTTATATTTTACCATTGTATCGTTTGAAAATCAGTCAGTCCAACTCAATAATATACAAAGGGGCTAAATTGTGGAATTTGTTAAGCATGAAACTGAAATCTGTAAACACATCGAATCTTTTTATGACTCAATATAAGCAGCTTCTTCTTAATCTGTATTGATTAATGTTTATTATATATGAATGAATGATGAATAATTGTGCAATTCCCATACAAACCTTTGACAATTACCCTGCATGTTTGTTTTGTATTTTATTTTATTGTATTATATTGTAATAGTTCAGTTGTTGTTTTGTTTCCTGTCTCTTGTCTCTATCATAATGTATTGTTGATTTTGTAACGGCCTCTAATCTAAGTTCTGTTTTAATATATATATATGTTTCATTCAAAACTGATTTTTAACTATATTGTAAAGGAAATCTCCATTTCCAAGCCCTAGGCTTTTGCGTGATTTCCTCCTTAAACTCACACATCTATGTAAATATTTTATATGTGATTTTATGAAATGAATAAATTGAATTGAGTTGAATTGAATTGAATTGAATTGAACGTTGTGACCTAAAGACTTTTCTCTTTACACCTGCATGTGTGCAACACTTTTTGCGGATGGTGAACTGTCACTATTAAAAGAGGTTGGGAACATTTCTGTATGAGATATGCTTGATGCTCACGAAAATAGTGATCGAAAACATTGAAAACAACGAATTATAGGCCTTACATATTGCGTTATTATAATGATAGTTTATATCTATCCTACCGCAATGACCACAGTGAACTGTGCTAGGGTCCATAACGTGTAATGTTAAAGTTTGTTTTTTGTGTGTGAGTCATTGACAAGCTCTTTATTATCATTGTTGCTGTAAATGAGATCACCATCACAGAGGAAATGCAGTTTGTATTCTACTTCCAAGTAAAATATAGTTATTGAAACTAGAATGTCAGGAGATGTGGCATTAAGCATATCGTTCGTCCTCAAAGCCTTCGTCGTTTTTTTTGTGTGTGTGGGGGGGGGGGGTGGGAGGTGGGGAGTGATATTTTGAAATTCGTTAACGTATGATATAAAGTTGTGTATCATTTACTTTGGGTGTTTGTCATGGTATGTTAAAACAGACGGACCTGCGGTTTCTGTTTTTTATATTGTTTATTACATTGCTATGAACCCGGCTTATACTGGCAAGTAGTAGTTCATATCAAAATAATATTTCTATTTACCTTTTAGAATATGAAGCAATGATAGGAATTTTAAAGTTGAAACTTTTTTCTTTGTGTCCTTTCTCTTGTGTCTCAAGAAGGAAGTAGATATATATCTTAAAGATTCATAGAGGTGTCTCATCATTCATACCGAAAGAGTACTTCAAAACAAGATCACAACACTCACAATCTTTCGATCTCGATTAAATCCTAAACCTAAACCGATAGGCATGCTATCTAAGCCCTTTTACGTTAGCTCAAATGCATACCACTGTTAAGTTCATTTGTTTAGATCTGCACGGAAGTGTGGTGAAAAATGCAAACCTATACTGTCATTAAAAAGATGAGATTTCTATTTTATGTTGAATCCAACGATAGACATTTATATTCAAGACCTCTTAAATGTTGCTTTCAATTCAATTCAATTCATGGTTTATTCAATCATCTTCGCAGCTGAGTAGCTGAATTGCGATAATTGTGTATACATATTAAAATGACATAAAAATAACATAATTTCATCAATTAAAACACAAGATATAAAACCTGAATTATACTTTTCAAATACATTGTTTTAAATATAAAATCTAATGAATTCATAAAATTATTGCAAAATGCCATCATACCTGTAATTTTAAACGATATAAGTGCATCACGAAATTAAAACCGGATAAACTCAGCAATCCTGATTTGAAAACATAATAATGAACCAAGTTAAGAAATGCTATTTGATAATTCCTCATACAGTGTATCCAATCACCTATCTAACATGTTCAAAATATAATCTGAAGGGAATTACTGAAATAATTTTCGCATTAGTTACGTTCAGACGGGAGCCCTTAACCTCGAAGTTAGGAAACTTCGAGGTTAGAGCTTGTAGTTAGGGAACGTGAAGACGCACTCGTAGTTAGCAAACCTCGAGGTTTGCTCGATGTTTCGAGCCACGAGAAATCTTATGGTTAGCGCTCTAACCACGAGCCGCGGGGGGTCCCTACTCGTAGTTAAGCACCGTGTGGACACAAAAAACAACGAACTCGAAGTTAAGAGTGACCTCGCCGTAAACTCCAGCCCCCACAATTTCCCTCTGCTTCCGGGTCAACCTCCCAAACGTACACCACAAATACACTACACGTGAAAAACCTATGACGCACGACACAACAACATCATCTTTTCTTCCCATGCGCTTGATCTCTGAAACTGAACACGTCGAACTCGCTACTGTATTCTATATTCTTCTCCGACGCTAAAAAAAATTTTCGACGAATATCTTCATAAAGGCATAAAGTCATCAGTGCAGTGATATCTCTGCATACCATGACAGAGAAAAAGAGTACCTGTAAGCGAGTCCGACAGGGTTGGACTAAAGAATAAATAGACGCCTTGTTAGCAGTGTGGGCTGAAACTTCCGGTTTTGTGGTTTTAACATCGAGTGGGACCCACTCGTAGTTACGGGGGGCAGAAGCTTAACCTCGAGGTTTCGTAACCTCGAGGTTAAGATTCGTCGTGTGGACACACGTCGTAGTTAGGGGGCAAGAGCGAAACCTCGAGGTTTCCTAACCTCGAGGTTAGGGCCTGCCGTCTGAACGTAACTATTGTAAACAAAACGAAAGAAAAAAAAGCAAAACAAACAAACGTGCAGAGAGATCAAAAAATCTTAATATTAACTGTCATTAATTTTGCTTTAAAATATCATCGCAATTTTACGGAGCAGACATTAGCTCAAGAATGTAATAAATAACAAATTTCATTATGAGATATAAAAAAACAACTCATCTAAAATATATCAAGAATACACCAATCATAAAAAATGTTATATGTAACACATAAAATTCTTCATTGCAAGGGGAATAAGAAATATAATTCTGCTATTGCTTCACTGTATATTCTTCTACTCATTTCAAATCAAATGAATTATTAAACTCACTATAAAAATCAAAAATATGCAGAACTATCAATGATATCAATTATACATCACTCACTTACTTTCACAAGGACAGAAAATGAAATAACTCATACGTCATCTTCGTTTTGGAACATCCCTTTACATTTAAAGTTTTTTGAATTATTATAATTATACCTAAAAACTATATATATATATATATATATATATATATATATCGCTAAAAACATATTTACATATGAAGAGTTTGTTCGCAAAAACCAATAAGTCCATTTTTGAAGATTTTGAATATACGGTCTCTGTCATAAAGTAAAAAATAATACCTTTTATTTGACACATTGGTCCCTACATATTAAGGTACATTTTTGAAGTTATGGTCAAAAGAAGCTAAAATTTTCTTTTTTCTCTTTATTTTTCACCTTTAATTGCAATAATCTCCATTTGGCAAATATGGACTTATCGGTTTTTGCGAACAAACTCTTCATAATTATATTAATATGTTATACATATATATACACACTCAGCAAAAAAAAAAGTTCCCCCCTTACATTTTTGGATATACATGTATCTCAAAAAGTCTTTTACGGATTTTCATAATTCAAACGGGAATGGATAGGAAATGTCATTACTCATAACATGAATGGCATATCATTGTCACCAGATATCACTATTGGTGTAAAAAAAACGCATTTTATGTCAAAATGCATGAGGATAAAAAGTTTCACTTTAGGCTACATGAAGCATATTGTATACATTTCCTATGTAAGTTAGCAAATGACCTTTTTAAATTGTGTAATTCCCAGGAATTTTTTTCAGGTACAATGTGCTTCCCTAGTAAACAGATGTTATGCATACTTTTTACACAATAGTCTTTTCAATGTGAAAATGTTGGTAGAAGCCATGTGATTTGTAATTCCAATTTGGGTTGATCACATTAATGTGCCTATGGCCATTTTGCATCCTGCGCTCAAGTTGTAGATCAGTTTGTTGAGGGAAATATCATCGAACGTATGGAGTGGCCTTCAAGATCCCCTGACTGTAATCCAGTAGAGAATCTTTGGGATATCATTAAGCGGAAAGCGAGCAAGAAGGTGAAACATGACACTTCACTGCAATAATTTCAGCGCATCTTGCAGAGATCATGGGCCAACATTGAGCAGCGCCAAGTACAAACTTTAGTTAACAGTATGAGGACGAGATGCCGGCTGGGTCATTGAAGTGGATGGTGGACATATCAATTATCAAATATTTCACTGTATGCTCATGAAAAGAAAGAGATAGAAAAATATGCAATAAACCATGCTTAAATGTTCAGAATCATGACTGATTGTTTGATTATTTGTGTAAAAGTCACTGCAACTTTAGTTTCCATGAAAATGCATTTTTTCACACCAATAATGATATCTGGTGGCAATGATTTGCCACTCATGTTATGAGTAATAAAATTCCTTATCCTTTTCCGTTTGAATTATGAAAATCGGTAAAATACTTTTTGAGATATATACAAAAATGATAGGGGGAACTTACTTTTTTTGCTGAGTGTATATAGATGAGTGATTGTGTCTCTGTGTGTGCACGCGTGTGTGCGTCCGTGCTGCATCATTTCCGCATTGTAAATGGATTTAGAATACTATTATGTACGTACATCGATAGGGTTGACATGTAGAATACTTTACAAAAGAAAACAAAACTAAATAAAACAAACAATAAGTGAGCAAGCTATGTCATTTACTACCTTTTAATGGTAAACCTGGAATGCTGACCATTTTTCGTTAATTAAATGAGATCACTTTTATCACATCATTGGCACGCTGTCTTTGCAAAAGAAATATATGAGCTCAGCTAGAGAAATGTACGAGAAATGTTGGGGTTATTTTGAATTAAAGGCTAGTGGACTCCGTTTCATATTTTTTTCGGTCATAAAAACTCGACTAAAAATAAAGAAAAACATCAACAAGTAATATAGGTTTTCCCGGTCAATTTCATACTTTTGTCATTCAAGTTCCTATTCCGAGCGTTCGATTTCACGCATTCCACGCTCGCAGCACTGAATCAGCAATCAAATTCAAAATCCGATCATTCGAATTCACTATCCGAGCATTCAATTTCACTGTCGGAGCATTCAAATTCACTTTCGCAACATTCAAATTTACTATCGGAGCATTCAAATTTAAGAGAGGAGCACGCATTTCATCAATGAGCATTCAAATTCATTTCAAGCTGGCGACGGAATCTCGTCGGTCATTCAAATTCGTGAATAGGCAACCATGTTCGAAATAACTGCATTCAATTTAAAAGAAGTCCTGAATTTAGTTGGATTGGGGCCGTGTATGCATGTGTTTCTCATTTGGCTTTGAATATATTGGGATTTATGATGATTATTTATTTTGCAGTAGAGGTCCACCTGTTCATTAACAATTTTGGACTCGTGGTAAGCAAAGAGGAATAACAGGCACGTCATGTCCCTCGGATCGGACATAAAATGGAGGTCCCATGTTTGAGAAAAACACAACTCATGCGCGTAAAAGATCCCACTTCATTTATTCATCGCAGAGAGCAGAACATCCAACCTGACCCCATATTATGGAAGACCAGCTATTGCAGCTGAATATGGGTTATCCAGCCATCTTTTTTGATGGAAAATGAAACAAACAAAACAAACATTGGGCACTGTATAGGCCTACAGACGAGCATAATACGGAGAGTTGGTTGACACTTTCGAAGAAAAAAAAAACAATTTCGACTATATTGACACTGATACATGAACATTTTATACGTCTTGTTTGTTGTGTATTGCTGTCTTATTGATTTACGCTCCAAACAAGCTCATTGGGACTATCACGTGACTATCGCATGAATTTGAATGCCCGTACAGGAAAGTCGGTGCATGCTCGCATTTTGAAATTGCATGCCCAATCGTGAATTTGATTTCACGAAAACGAAACAGAATGCCAATAAATGAAATTGATCGCTCGAATTCTGAATTTGGATGCCCGAATATTTTCGCGTGCGTGCCCTGCGTGAATTTGAATGCACATTAATGAATTTGAGTGACAAAAGTATGAATTTGACCGGGAAAGCCTATAAAAGCACTCTCGAATAATATTTTTGTCATCTTGAATTTACATTTCTAATTATCTCGTCAGTTTGAATGGTCACACAGGAAATAGTTGTCGACGATTAATTACAATGCAATGAATTCAATCAGTGGCATATACACAAGTGAACGTAATCAACGCAGTACAAAAACACATACACCTTCCAGTACTTAGCAGACCTGAAGTGAAGAGGAAAGTTTGATGCATGTTTTTTTTTTCGTCTAATTCGTTTATGTTTACTCTTCCATAATGATATTCTTTAGGAATTAGCTATGTCCTCGTAAAAGAGAAATGTGTCATGATATTGGAAGAAGAGCATATGGGTGAGAATTTTGAACGATGTACAATTGCCAATTTTCGTACCTTCTGACATTCTTTCCCTTAGAACACGCCAGGATGATCTAAGAAACCAGATTTTTCTTGTCATCTCAAAGATTGGTAAATTTCCTTTCAGGAAATATATGGTTTGGTTGCCTTTTGCCTGATATTTTTCATTTCACAAGGACTTAAAGCGTAAAAATACGGTAAAAACGCTATTTTCACAATAATTTTTGTTTTTCAAACTAATGATGTGCATTTTTAATGGTACGTGACATCTAATATCTGACCATGTTCTGGATCTTACATATCATGGGTATGTACCACAAAATTATAAGAACTTTATGAGCACGTACAAAATTACAGAGAACAATTAAAATATCAAAGTCCTAAACAGACGAACGTCCGTGATGCTTTTATTTTTATCGCTGCTGCAAATTCTACTTTGTTGTCCCAACTGTAACGTATACGAAAATTTGGTGTTCCACCTAATGAACATATCCTGCAAAAATTGTACGTCTGCTGGCTGTACATGGGACGTAATATTCTTTTATGCAAAATTATACTCAGTTTTCGTCACGGACGTGCTTCCGCTATTTTCTAATAAAGATCGTAGCCCATGAAACGTTATCGGCGATATTGTTCTGAGTCGTAATTAACTAAGATCTAGCAACACGATAATATGTTTGTTTTGAGTTTCTGTCCATCCTTTGTCAAATAGGAACGGAAATTGTATTTTTAGACGAACCTCCAAGAAAAAAAGAACGTCCGTGATGATTAAAACGTTTTCGAGTAGGACACCATCTTGCTTTGATGGCGAAGGTGTATTTTACCTTTGGCTCTCTTGCCGAGGAGCTGCATGCCATTTTTGGAGCGGACTGAGGTTCGTCCGCAGTTTTTGGACCATGCAATTCACCAAAAACCAAGCAAATAATTAATATTTTCTCTGAAAATTCACCTCCTGATCCCCCTCTGGGCAAGACATATGTTGTAAGGATGTCAAATTTCTTATAATTTGCATCGACAATACCTTTTCAAATTTTTGAAAGAGTTAGGAAGGCTAGGTACTCTCTGCCGATTAGTTATCCGTCCTGGAACATGACCCTAGTAGTAGAACGAACGTCCGTGATAATTCCAGAGAACGTCCGTGACGTATGCAATCCCTCCGATAGGGATAACTTGTCCCGAAAGTGTCCTGTATTCTTTAAAACTTTTGGCTCGAATAGCGACAAATAAAGTTTTACAATGTAAATACTGAGTTTAGAGCAGTAGTTTCAGAATTTTTAAGGCGTTATGTGATCATGATGAACAAACAATTGAAAATTTACTCACAATTTTACGCTTGTTTTCCCTCTAATTATACAAAAACAGCTAAACACTTAAAACAAAGTTATGGGAAAATGGAATTTTGCGTAATCTGTAATTTCTGTGCGTTTAAATTTCTTTCTAATGAGGTTCTGGAGACAATTTGTACTGTTACAGGTTCTGAAAGTTTCGCTCACGGACGTTCTGTCCGAGAAAGGAAATTTCTGACAATTACAAATATATCACTGCACATAAGATTAATGTTAGTTGAAAATATTACCAAATCACCGAGCCGCTCATACCCGAAAATGAATAGCGTTCAGCACTCAATTTACCTGTAATAACAAACGGAAAACGTTTTTTTCACGGATGTTCGTTGGTTGAATAAGTCAATGGATTACATAGTAGGAGAAAGAGGATCAGTGCCACTTTTTAGTGACAGGTGCTCTAAGTGTTTATCTTTTTAGTATGGTAGCTGCCGTCTCAAACAGAACACATCCAGTTTTGGTCTCCATAACGGACGTTCGCTGTAATTGTCATGATATTAAATGCCTTAATTCATTCTTATTTTTCTCTTCATGACGATTTTCTCTCATTCCCTCAATAGCCTGAACATGCTGCGACCAAACAGAAAAAAAAAAAAAACAGAACAAACCAAAACAAATCCGAAAAGTGCTACGCAATCACATTCAGGATAATGATGGAAGAAGTTTGTAATGAGCATGTGTTGAATAAGAAACGGAAAAATTTCAAAAGGACGTGGAAGCAGTTGAATGAAAATGACTGAGAAACAGAGAAGGGATCGAGCTCCAACACACAGAGAAAAGAATTGCCAGTGCACTCCCGTTGTACCAAATTCCTCTGGAGAAGTTTTTGTTTGTTTGTTTATGTTTTTTTATTCATCGAAATGCCGTCACAAGCGAGCAAAAATCATGCAGTATACAATTATTGTCTGATGAAAACACACAAATCCTCCGCTTATCATCACATGGTGTTGTTTTATACTCATCAATGAAAAGCAATATTCATTTGTAATTTTTTCCAAGATTTGTTTTTTCATTTTACATTTAAGAGACAGAGAGATCGTCAGTTTGTTTGTGCTTTTGTGCTTACTTTGAAAACACATGTTAAAAAAGTAATGATTAAGAATAGGTTTAAGGTTGCACTTTGATACGTTCGCTCTTCCAAAGATTCGTTACTCCGATGTCCAAAGGTTTGTTATTCCAAAATGAAAAAAAAAATGTAGTTAATTCAGGAGGTTATTAGAAATGTTCTTCGAAAAATAGATATTAAGGATCATTATTTTTAGGTCCGTTCTTCTAAAAGTGGAATGGGTCTGATATTCGTTTAGGTGAAAACGGTTATTATGATGTTTTGAAATTGGAGGATTTTAGTTGTTAACTTGTTTCTCCACATTTGGATAAGCGAACATAAGTTTTCATGTTCCAATTGATAAGCCTTTCGGTTAACCTTCGGAGATTCCTATCATTTACCGAATAAAAAAGCTTCATGATTATACGAACTCTATCAATTTTCGTATTGACAAACTGTATGAATAACGAGCCTCCGACATGACGCGCTACAAAAGGTTTGTTATAACAAACCATATTGTATAATATCGAAGTCACAAACATCCATCCAAGATATATGGACTTATTGTGTCTTGTTATGACGAAACTTCGCAGTATCGAACCTGTTATCATTTCTGCCTAATATAATAACACATTTTTTTTTCTCGGTAACAGTGTGTAACACAAGGAGCAAACACAGAGGGATTTCTTCCTAACGTATTCGTTTGCCCTCCCCAGCTAAACTTCGTATTTCTATAACGGAGCACATTTCTATTGTTTTTCTATATTAATTCTTTGTCATAATTTTAGCTGTGACCATGTTCGTTATATAAAAAGCAAATTTTGCATTGTAGACTTTATTGAAGTTTAGGACCTGAATATTTACTTCATGATTGCGAAATTTTGATAAATATTTTCGTTCTCAAGGATGGACTACGTCACTGAGATTACACGTACGTTTGTACGTTCATTTACGAGAGATGGAAAATTGTTTTCTTTGATTCCTCAGTGTGAGAAGATAAACAAGCTTATATAATTGAGAATTGGTAATATCTATTCAGGATTTTGCAGAGGAGTTTGTTCTCGACATGAAATCGCTGTTTGTTGTGAGTAGAATGCGTTTCCAACTCAAGAGAGCTGCCTTGTTCAATATCTTGTTTGTTCCGAACGTCCGTGAGCTACATGCGAACCTCCGTGATGAAAACTATGCTATGTTTGTTGGGTTATAGAGACTGCCCAGATGAGATACATCTTAAAAAGGTATATTATTATTTGGGAGTGAGGATTAAAGTATAGGATAGTGAAATAAGAGGTGAAAATATTGAGTTTCTGTAAAATGCGCGTAAAGTGGAGAAAGTGTTTAGCGGAAGAGCAATATTTTTACAGAAATGACGAATTTAGTTAAATCATCAGTTGTCTACCATCACGTACAGGTTAAGAGTACAAGCTTAATATTCTGCAATCACGTACACATGTCCCTTAAGATATTTCGTTAGGATTTTGAACTGAATCAGATCTTTGAAAACTATGTTAAATGGTATTCAAATGTATGTGCAGTACTATTCCTTACGGACGTTCGTTGCTCCGGACATGGTAAACTTCAGCGGTGAATAAAAACTTGTTCCTCTGGGAAAATCCTAGTATAATTGGGTTCATATTAAAGCTTGAGTTATACTCTTTCAGGTAAGATGAATGATTTGGAGAATTTCCTACTTTTTAAATTTTGCCTTGTTTTGGCTCAATTGTACATCGTTCAAAATTCTGACCCATATACTAATTTTCATATTTATATCATGCAAGTTACAGGAAATCTTTATCAAAGGTATTACTACAGTAAGTGTTGTCACAAGAGAGAGAGTGAAAAAGGAAAGAAGATGATGGGTGTACACACATAAATGGACGTGCGCGCGCGCGTACACATACACACACACAAACACACACACATTCATTCGTACACGCCGTCATCACAAGCGGAGCAGAGCATGTCATAATTCTACGCTTAGATATGTGACACGAGGTAACCTACTTCACAACTCACCGTCATCCGGACAAGAAGTTAAACTCTGATTTTATATTGCTCTTGCTCCATGTGAACAGGACAGAAACAAACAAAAAAGACACCTCAAAAGTCTAGACCTCACGTGAGTATTACAAGTTCACTTTCTGCGCATTCTGGTAGGGTTTTACCAAGTAGACCATACAAACTTGGGGTATAGGGGACTCTATGGGAACAATATGTTTTCAATTTATATTTCATCACAATGACGATAATACCTGTCAAGTTTGTTGAAAGTTCAATCAAGTGTAATCAAAATGGGAGGTCAAAATGTGCCAACTTGCCCTCAGTTTGGTTCCAGCCACAATTATGGTTAGCCGTGGATGTGTCGTGAACAGATTTGAAAGTCCACTTACTGTTGTATGTAGTCATTATATTTGTGGTTTTGTACAAGATTCTTTTCTTTCGTCTCAGATTCTCTTAATATCAGATGGGGAGTGCTGAGGTGGCCGGTACCCGTTCGAAAAAAAAAGATTATTACTCTATTACCCTTTAATGCCTGCAAATTTTGTGCCAATTTGACAAATTTTTCGAGAACAAAAATGAATGATACATGAGAACAATATTTCCAAACATTGTATGACTGTCCAACGAGTGCATGTATTATTGTTTTTGGTGGGAGGGGGTAGCAGGTTATTAGTTTAAATTTGCTTTGCCTGTTACTATTCTATCTACTGGACGTTAAGAATTTAGTTATGTTCATAGGCAAGTATTGAAATTTGACATAAATTGGAAATCACTCTGTGACTGGGCATACCATACGTTAATTTGGGCACTTCTTGTCTCTATTCCCTGTTGACTCCCAATTGGGATATCTTTTTTAGATTACGCTTATCTCTGTCTTTAAAACCCAGTTTGCGGTATTAGCATTATGTACCTTTCCCCTTAAACAGAAGATTTATATAATTAAGGATTTTGTACTTGAATCTGGATTGACATTACAGTGATTTGCCCTTGAATTGAATTTCAGCACAGACTCGTTCACACATTAGGTGTCAGATTAATTTCAGTCTTGATCGGACATGGTCGTTGTTTTTTTTTTACTATACTCAGGCAGCCTAGAAACTTGTAGGCCTATACATTTGTGTGTGTGTGTGTGTGTGTGTGTGTATGAGTGTATGTGTGTAAAATTACGTGTCTTTTGTATAATCTGAATATAAAGTGTCCTGACTGTTGAACTATGCATCGGTAATTGACAAACAAAAATAGCACATTACTAATAATGAAACTGATGATAACACAAGTTTTGATGTTCGATATACAAGAACAACTTCTTTTATACGCCCGTATCCTACCAAAAGCACTATGCGATGTCATATATACGTAACTCATGATTATGATTATATTTTCTTTAGATATTAATTTAGATTTTAAGATTAAATCATAGGTTGGAGTGCAAATGACTGAATTGAGATGTGGCTTCATCCTATGACATTATGTCAAATTTCTACTGGGGTAAATAACATTTATGCCTGCTGTGTCACGAACACTTGTGATCACTGTGGTGTCTACGCTGTTTGAAAACTCTTGACTCTGACTCATCGAAGAAAGGTGATTTCTTGAAAGAGAATTCTTGGACGGGGCAAAATGGCGTTTGTCTGAAGCAATGATAAGAAAGTTAGCTGAATGATGCTTAAATTTCTACATGAGTTTCTTAAAAATACATAGGCAAACACACTAATGATGTAGCTGTGCATAGCTTTCTTGCATTGTGAGTTGTAGCGAGCTCTTCCCATCAAACGATAATATTCTAAATATATTACTGAATATGTCGTGATATTCATTTAACAGATAAGATTTCGTTAACTCCTTTCCGAAACCATGGATATCATGAAACAGCTTATAAAATAATGATGATAATTAGATACCAAACCAAGAGCGCATAGGAGTTCAATATGTGAATGCAAGCAAGGGCAATGACAAAGGGTCAACAGAAGCTTCGGTCATTAAAGGAAACCTTTAGGTGACTGATAGACTCGCATCTGTGTAATTATTATCTCATTGGATATATTTGGTACGGAGTGTCAGATATGAGGAATGAGAATGTTTACTTTAACATAAAACATTCCAAACAAATTACATGAACGAAGATGACGACATAATAGTTCCATATTACAACTAATTATTGGCAGCTTACAAGGGAAGTAGAACAGAAGAAAAAAGCATAATATACGTAAGTTCTTTGTAGGTGAACTTACGGGAACATTACTGGAGAGTGTGAGACTCCTATTGGTCATCATTATTGTTTAGTGCACCATATTTGGGGTTCTTCAGAGTAGGTTTATTGGTTTATATGCACAAAGCCCACAATGAATTCTAGAAATCTTTGCAAGGCACTATCGATTTATGTAGTAAATTATGTCAAATATAAATCGTCTCGAATGCCCCTTCGAGCCATTTTTTTTTGCAGGTGGTGTTTGTTGAAATAATTTCAGTTTGTCCTTAAATTTTTACCAAAAAAAAAAAACACTCCAACAATCTTCAAGATAACAATAAAGCGACATTATAAAGTTCCTCACATACAAACTATCACATGCAAATTAACACACACAAACACACACAAAAATACAGAACCAGACAAATACGCACTCATACAGTTACAGGCCATGGCGCTACTTCCTCATTCCTCCGTAAATGCACGATTTAGCACATAATAACTTCTTGCCATTGTCTTCCAAATATACAAGCGGAAAATGAGGCATTTCTTTTTTCAACAAGGGTGTTTCATTTTCATGCCTTTTCAGTTTTTGTTTTGTTTTGTTTTTGTTCTCCCAGGACACTTCTGATTTGATTTTGTGTGGCAAAAGGTATAGTGTGCGCACGAGACCTCATTGAAATAAAGAAGAAGAAACAGAGTGCATTAGCCGCCTGGTTTCGTAATCATTATGTCCATGGTTCATCTCTTTCATCTGAGTGAATCTCTCTGAATGTCATTGCGTTTGGGAATATGAAAGAAAGGCACGGTTTCTGTTCGTGGGATACTTTCAATACCCTTTGTCCCCAATCTTTTACTAGCTAGATGAGAAGAGATGTTCTCACTTCAGTGATATAGAAAGCTCTACTGCTAAATAGTTTTACCCTTAAAAAAGTTTGAAGATGCCAATTTGATATTTATAAAAATAGTCTCAGATTCCTGGATCATATCGCGCAGGAGCTCGCAATTTCTTTGAATAGAAAATGAAGGAAATTTGTTTCAGACCCCATTTGTCGTGTTTTACACATCTTGGTTACTTCCGCTTTCACCCTTGTCATAGATGAGTATGACATTTATCACTGCGAATCTCTGTTTTTCATTCCTGGGCAAAGGAAAACTGGTGCACAGTAAATAATACTTCAACAAGACACATAAGCCTGCCTCGCATGCTTCGATCATAAAACGCCCATGAACTTCCCATTTTACCAATCAAAATGAAGAAATTTCAATTCAAGCCCATTTGAAAACTTTTCTACAACCTTTTAGTTCCGATTTCACATTCATCTTCTTTTGTGTGTTGTTGCCATTGAAAAGCTAAGTTTACCTTCATTGGCAAAAGGATAATATGACGCACTGAACCTTCCTAATACCGTATAACACCAATGTCATCGTTGTAATCTTCACTGAACATATTACCGATGCATTAGATGAATGAATGAATATGACTGAGGATTATATCTCTCTTCCAGCAATCCTGGCACAACTAGTAATTCATTTTGTATAAACTTAAGGGCTTTCTCTTTTTTTTTCTGGTGCCACTTCTGGGTAAAAGAGAAGAAGAAACAAACAAGAGGATGGGGGAGGGGTCTGAGTGGTTAATTCTATGTTTTCCTATGTATTAGTGCCAAAAATAGGGGGAGGCCCCCCCCCCCCGGTTCCGCCGGCCCTGTACATACCCTTGCCTTCTTTTTCTTTTCCTTTTGAGACATGTTCCTCTGAAACTGGAACGTTCGTTCTAGAAGCATCAGGCTCAGCTGCAGTTCGGCGTGAACTTGCACCAGCCTGTAGGGCGTACTGCGGCATGTGCTAGTAGCAGAACCGGGCTATCTGATGGAAAGAGTTCATTGTGAAAAACCTGCGATTGTTGGTGTTTTAAATCCTGAAACTGAATATAGCTTTAACTTAAATTGACAAGGGAAACCTTGCTTTAGGGTTATATTCGTGGAATGTTTGAGATTGTCATGCAAGATAAGAGTTTATGGATGTCCTCGCTCAACTGAAATGGTGAGAAAAAAGAAGATGACAACTGACCGCTACGTTAGCGCAAAATAAGCGTGAGGTTTGAAAAAAAAATCAATATCATTTATCTTTCTCCTCAAGAGTGTTTTTATCTAAATGGATCGGAATGGTCCCAAAAACATGAGTTAGTACATACACGTACAGCTTTTTTTTTTGTGGTATGCTCTCATTACAACTTTTTGAAGTTGCCAAAACAGTGTTACAATATCAGATATGCAGTAATATCAATGATTTATAAATTGTAAATAGAATATTTTATGGGACATAATAATTCAGCTTGGAGAGAAGAATACTCAAAACCTGAGAATTAAGATGTGATTAATCCCATCCCTTGGAAGGTTGATTTGTCTACTTTGGTAAATGTACCATACAGGTCTACTATGTCATGCTCATTTGTGAGTGATCATGACATTGTGTCTTCGCTGCCAGTGATTATTATTGTAAAATCTTCACACTGAGTCATTGAAGGCAGGTGATTTCTAATAAACGAATACTGGACGGGGCGAAGAGCAGTGGTTTTGTTTGTAGCAAAAATAAAAAAAATTAGCCGATTGACTCCTAGTACACGAATTCTTTCTGGTAACAGACATGTGCGTTTAGATAGGTAACACACAACCAAACAAATTGATTAATCAGCCAAATTTAATATTCATCCTATATAACATGAGCTATATATGAGTTATTTCTAAATTCATCGTTATTTATCTCCGTAGCTTTTTAATAATCTTTGTTCAAAGCTTACAAATCTAACAACTTCCAAAATTTAAGAATATAGAAAACACAATTATTCTAAAGAATCTCATTGAAAATGATAACACCAGCTATATTCAGCTCCTTGTGCACGACAACGTAACAATATGTGCATATATCAAAAACGGCAAATTGTCAGCGAAGGCCATTGAACCACTTCGTTTGAGTGGATGGCTGCTGAAAATAATGTTTCTGTTGTTCTTGAAGTTGTCCGAGAAAAACCCAACAACTTTCAAAATAGTATCCTCGACAGTATCGAGTTCTTTACATAGCCAAGCAGGCACCCACCAACCCACACACATACACACACGCACACACACACACACACATATATATTAATATAATATATGTATACGCACGCACGCCATTGCATGCACTGACGGTACTTCCTCCTTTTCCTTTAAAATGGTCCTTGTCGTCACGTGACTTCCTTACTCGCAGTTAAAAAAAAGTACATACCTATAAAGGCAATTGATTTTTAAGGTTTTCCAAAATTCCTCTGACTGTCCAAAAGATGAAACACTTTTCTTCTCTTAACAGTTACTATTCAGGTAGCTCAGAGAAAGTACATTGTGCTCACCTAACTGCAGTGAAAAGAAAAATACATAAAGCGCTCTTGCTTTGTACTCAAATCCTGGTTGGCCTTTGTCAAAGTTCATATGGGTGACGAGCATTAAATGTCAGTGTGCGTTTCGGAATATGAAAGAGAGACATAGTTTCTGTTTCTGGGATAGTTACAATACCCTTTTTCCTCCGCCTTTGACTAGTTCGGTGGGAAATGGTCTTGTCAGTTCAAGTTGTAATCTACTCTACTGATATACACTTCGACACTTTAAGAAGTGTGCAGATGCCAGTTCAATCATACTTTAAGAACACACGACCTATTTCAGATGACTGTATTAAACCACTCAGGAGCTTTCGATCTCTTTCAATAAAAAATGAAAGGAATTCTTTTCATCCTCATATTTGTCATCTTTTCCACAACTTGCTTAATTCCTCTGTAATCCTCATCTCTGTAGATTTATCATTGTCAAGTTGTTCAGTCATTGACACAGGAATAACGTGATGCACAGTTTGAAACCGTCATACGAGACCTATTATAGTACACATGTACTTCAAGAACACATTATAGCACTTGAGAACTTTTGATTTTAGTCTGAAACAACAAAAAAGTAATGCAAGGTCATTTTTTATTTTGGTTTTTATCGACGATATAAAAAAAAAAATCTTAATTTTCATAAGACACAGTGCATGTTTAGACACCACCACCAAAAAAAAAAATCTTGACGTTCAGTCAGTAAAAATAGAAATAAGAGACGTCTGATCCATTTGGGGGGAATTTATGATATAACGTACGTTTAATATCATTAACATCATTCTCTTTTTCATAAAAAGATATAAACAACAAATTGCATTAAAATGTGCGTTTAATATTATTTCAATAGAATCCTATATGCAACAAATAACGAGGGAAGTGAAAATAGAACAGTCTTTACCAAGTTAAAAAGAAACTACTTTTACTACTTGAATATCACCGAAAATAAGCCAAAACATTAAAGCACATAAAACACAAGCTACAATTTCATAAGAAAAATATCATTGAATAAGCTCATTGATGCGTTTTACGCTGCTTTTGCACCCATCTCTGGGTAGAAGGTGCCGAGTCCCCATTTTTCTGTAAACGCTTTGAAATAGGGAAAACGAAAGAGAAAGGCTTGGGGGAGGGGGGAGGGGGGGGGGGGGGCAGACCCTGTCCTTTAATTACTTGATGCCTGTGTCAAATGAAAAAATAAGGAGAGAAATAAGAAGACCATTTTCAGGGCCATAGTTATTCAGCTCAATGTGCACAACGTCGTAACAATAATTGTGTAACAGCAAAGAAGACAGAAACGACAAAGGAACAACAGAGCTGTTCGACATTGAACTTTTTTGGAGTTGATGGCGACTGAAAATATTTTATGCTCGTACTTCAACGTGTATCAAAGAAAGAGCTCAACATCTTTTTAAAGATATCCCTTGACAATACCAAATTCTAAACATAGACAAGTCAAGGCAATTTCTCTACTCCCTCATTTCTCCGTATACACTATAGGCATAGCGCATATTGCCGTCGATCTTCCATATAATGATACACTGAAAGGGGGTAAACAGGCTAATGGTAGTTTTAAAAAGGCAATTTCTAAACAAATCACACAAGCTAGAAAAGCACTTTATAGCATGTTGGTCAAGGCTAAAAAGTTACAGCTCTCTGTGGACACACAGTGCCACCTATTTGATCATCTTGTTTTACCTGTTTTACTCTATGGTTGTGAAGTCTGGGGTTATGAGTGCATAGACCAAATTGAAATTTTCCATAGGAAATTCTTAAGAAAAATTTTGCTTGTGAACAAATGTACTCCTGATTGTATGGTTTATGGTGAAACTGGACGTGGAGTAATTTTGAACCACATTAAATGTCGAATGATTGGATTCTGGTTGAGATTAGTCAAGGGAAAAGAAACCAAACACTCATGTACAATTTTCAAATTTCTGCTGCATTTACAAGGAGACATGCACTCCCCGTCAAAATCACAATGGTTATCATCTATCGCAAATATTTCTTATTATGCAGGGCCAGGGAATGTGTGGTTAGCACAAGGGGTGGATTTAGTGCTCCATGGATTTCACACACCTCAAAAGTTAGACTTTTTGATATGTTTATTCAAGAGTGGAGAGCAGCAACATGGTCAAATAGAATCTGTGCAAATTATAGAATGTTTAAGGATAGCAGTTAGAGAAGTATTTACAGGTCTTGTGTAAGAAAGATTATATTACGTTATGTTAATTCAGATGTAGATTTAATGGATTACCCGTTGATAAGGGCAGGTTTGATGCAAGCTTGATAGATGAATTGCATTGTACTATCTGTTCATCCGACGATATAGGGGATGAATTTCATTATATTTTTGTTTGTCCCTCTTTCAACAAAGAGAGATTATTGTATTTATCAAGTAGCTTGACGGCCAGTAGACTAAGTGCATTACATATGGCCAAATTATTCAATTCAACTAATGCTTGCCATTTGAAAAAAACTAGCCAAATTTGTCAGAATTATTATGTTTCAGTTCTCTTCAATACCAAAGAAGAAAGACAGTATTTTTGTAGAAAGTAAAGTAGATGTGAATGTTTGTACACGTAGTGGTAGAGTAGTTAAACGTCCTTTACGCCTTGTTTTGTAAACATATTTATTCATATCTGTTATTTTGTTATCATGTACATTATCACTTATATTTTTGTATTCATATATATATTGTAAATATATTTGTACTCTCATACCCCGAGAGGGGGTCGATAGAGTCAATAAAATCTTACAAATCTTACAAATGATAAACATTGGTATTTCATTTTAGCTGGCTTGTTGCTGAGGAATTGCTTTTTCGTTTTGATTTGTAAGGATTCTTGTTGGTTTATTTGGGGGTGATAACGTGCAGGTATTGAAAGAAGGCATATAGTGAATGTGTACTATGAAAAAAGAAAAATGGAGAATGCTTAAACATGCCTGGTTAGTATAGAAGTCAAGCTTTATGTCCATGTTTCAACCCTTTCAAAGCTGATCTGGTTACTAGCATTGCATGTCATTGGCCGTTTCGGAATATGAAGAGAGGCACGGTTTCTATTTATAAGGTACTTTCGAGACTCTTGTCCCTCAGCTTGCTAATTTGATGGGAAGAAGTCTCATCACTTGTAATGGTAGTCAGCGCTACTGTCAGTTCTGCACTTGAAAAAAAGTTTGAAGATGCCAGTTCAATAATAATTGAGAACGCATAACTTATCTCAGATGCATGGATAGTATCGCTCAGGAGCTTTCGATTTCTTTGTTAAGAAATGAAGGAAATTCGCTTTCGAACCCATCTGTCATCATTTCCAGAACTTTAGCTTTTCACAGTCATCATTGTTGCTTCTGATAAATTGTTATTGAGAATCTTTTCCGTCATTGGTAAAAAGAAGAATGTGATGCGCATTAGAGATCACTGGTTTGCGACAGAAAAGACGTTCCGTTCCTTGTCATTAGGTAAGAATAATTATGAAGTTAATCTTTCTAGTATTGTAAAATGTCAATGCCGTGACTCTTCTCTTCACTGAATAAGAATATTCCTTATGAGGTGAATGAATATGACGGATGACTCATCCTCGTTTAGAAGCAGACAGATATCATTGTCACTTCATTTTTTTTTTTTCAGCTATACATAACGACAGTCAACGTCTCTACCGTCCTTTGCGATCGTGTTTATTGTTGTATGTAAATTGACGAATGAAATATTGTATTAAGTAATTATTTTATTCATTTCCAGTATAAAGTTTTTACAGAATGTTATCATTGATGATCTTATGATTAGTTATTGAGCTAATTTTTCCATGGAAGCATTGTGCAAAAGAATACTATCGGACATCAGATCCCTTACAATTGACAATCATGGCTCCAGAATTTCTCTGAAAAAAGCTATATTTACGCATAGCCTATGATAAGGATAACAAGATACAACTTTCCACTCAATTAGCTTGACCAACTTCAGATATAATAATATTACACATGTATTTGTGAATGTAAAGTCTATCACCATGTTAGTAAAGCTTTCCAGAAAAAATTACTGTTGATTGAGCGTGATATGAAAACTGGAACCTAAGTCATGTCTATAACTGTTTTTTTTTTTTTTTTTTACTGAATCTGTTGTTTTCATTTTATTTTGCTGTTTATCTGAATGCCATGATGTCCCTGGATTCTTGTAAGAGCGTGAGAAAAAAAACAACATTAACTCGTGTTTGGGTGTGTTTGTGGTGTTTGTGTGAGTTAACGTAAAGCATGCAGTTATATAAAAAAATAGGAATAAACTGTGTTTGCACTTACGGAAATGAGAATGTCTGAAGATCGTAGATATATTTTGTAATTAGTTTCATGTTTTATCCTTTCTCGTTATTTCAACGGCAATATCTGATATCTCGTCCTGAAATGTGGGATCCTGAGTACTTCTACAAAATAACTAGAGATCGTAATTTGTCAGTATTGACAAATTAAGGTGATCCGATATTTTTATGCCTCCGCCACGAAGTGGGTGCCGGAGGCATTATGTTTTCGGTCCGTCCTTCCGTCCGTCCTTAATAAGTTTTGTGGACAGGGTAACTATCAAAACCTTTTAAGGTATCCTAATGAAACTTGGCATGTATGTGTATTAGGGAGTGAAGTTGTGCCTATCAACTTTTGGGTGCACATGGTCAAGGTAAAAGGTCAGAAGGTCAAGGTCAAATACGTAAAATTTCACTATTTCCTCCATATCTATGCAATGCCTGAAGATATTTTCTTGAAACTTAGTGTATACATGTATTACCCTATTAAGATTCTCTGGTGAAAGTTTTGGGTCATGAGGTCAAAGGTCAAAAGTCAAAAGGTCAAGTTAAAATATTAAATTTTCGCTTTTTTTCTCAGTACCTTGGAAATTGTTCAAGGTATCTTCATGGAACATAGTATATATACATGTACTGACTGGCAGTTATTATCTAGAGAATCTAGGGTTCATAGGGTCAAAGGCCAGGGGTCAAAGGTGAAATGCAACACTTCAAATTTTTACTATTTCCCTCATACATGTATTTATGTAATGCAAGCAATTTTTTTTTTTTACACTTGGTGTATGCATGTATAACCTAGATTATCTGGAAATTTTCTTTTTTTTTTTTTTTGGGGGGGGGGGGGTTTGCCTCAAAGGTCAAAAGGTCAAAGATCAAGGGAAAGTGCAGAACTAACTTTTTCCTCCATATCTCAGAAGTGGCTCAAGTTATCTTGAAACTTACTACATATTTATGCATGTTCTGCCTGACAGTGATTATCCTATGAATTTTAGGGTCAAAGGCCAAAAGAAAATGGTAACAGTGTACTTTTCAATACAGAAATTACACTTTTTCTCCATACCTTGAAAATTACAGTATTCATACACTGGGTCAAAGTCAAGTTAAAATCCTTGAATCCCCAAATACATCTATACATGCTCTCCTATTCATGTAATTAAACCTAGGTAAAGGAAGGTGAACATTCAACACATTTGTGACAAACATGTCATTTCAATATTTTGCCAATATTGTGAAAATGTAATTATACATTGTCCACATGTACTATAGACCTATTAGGAGAATCATGCATTATGGTGGAGGCATAGCAGTCGCCTTAGCGACATTTCTAGTTTTTTTAAATCAATGATTCGAGTCCTGATCGCAATAGGCATGACCATACCAGTTTCATCTGTGTTTAGAGACATTCGCCGTGTGATGTTTGGATTCTCATTTAGAAAAGGAAGTCATATCTGCCATCTCTGGTACCAAATTCTGTATACACTATAACGAAGATACAGTAAAAAGTACTTATGACCTTTGACCCACCTTTACACTCCCAAGATGGCATCTGAGGAAAAAGTAGTTATTTTGTGAAATAATTTTTGCGACATCGTCTATACGTGTGCAAAATATGGGAAAGATAGGACAGGTATTCACCAAGATACAAGATGAAACATTTATGACCTTTGACCCTAATTTACATACCCAAGATGGTGTCCGATCAAGTAGTTGTTAATTTATGAAATAATGTACGTGACATGAACTAAACATGTGCAAAGTATGGGGGTGATATGGGCTGTTTTTCTTAAGCTATTGCTAAGAAATTTCCAAAACGAAAGAAATATGAAAATACATCGAAGCTAAGCTTTCATTTTAGCCAAGTTTTTCGACGTGATTTCGACATCGTATTAAAAAAGGAGGAAAAATTATCGATTGCGTAAAGTCTAAGCTACAACATATTAAAATCTGGGAGAAATTCCTTGAAGGGTAAGTGAGCTAGTGCTCAATAAAGACAATCATGTCAATTTTCACATCTAGAAAAATTCCCTTCCATATAGATAATACGTCATAACGAAGATACAGAAAGAAGTACATATGACCTTTGACCCTACTTTGCACAGACAAGATGGCATCTGAGCAAAAAGTGGTTATTTTGTGAAATGATTCTTATAACATGGTCTTTGCGTGTGCAAAATATGGGAAAGATAGGACATGTATTCACCAAGATACAGGATGAAACATTTATGACCTTTGACCCTAATTTACATACCCAAAATGGTGTCTGATCAAGTAGTTGTTTATTTATGAAATAATGTACGTGACATGAAATAAACATGTGCAAAATATGGGGGTGATGGGGTTTGTTTTTCTTGAGTTATTGCAAAGAAAGTTGCAGAAAGAAAGAAATATATCAATACATCGAAGATAAGCTTTAATTTTAACCAAGGATCTTGACGTGATCCCGACATCGTATGAAAAAAACTTACGATTATATTACAATATGAGATAAATTCACCGAAGAGTTAGTGAGCTAGTGCTCGATAAAGACAGTCATGTCAATTTTCATTTCCAGAAAAATTGCACTCCTATAGAGATAACACCTAAACTGGTCACATTTGACAAGGTTACTTTCAAGCAATTTTTAAAAGGTAATGCCATCATCCAATCACAATTTTGTGACAAAATAATGGAAGAACATTAAATAAGCTGCAACATACTGAAATTTGGGTGAAAATCGGCAAAAGATAAGTGAGATACGCTCGAGTAAACTTGAAATTTGATGACGTCATTTTGAAAATTTACTTTTTTACTTTATTAAGAAATTTGATATCTTTTAATCATTTTTTCAGCATTGCCAACGCATGAAATGACATGTACAACTCATCGGCTTTCAGAATATGTAAAGAAAATGGGGGTCACCGTCCATCCTGACGAGTAAAATTGGATTTAAAATTGGCGGTTTTTGGTATAGTTGCACGGGCGCGGAATTTCAACTTTGACAGGCCCGTATGACGTCATATTGAGTCGGATTGACTTGAAACTTGGTAGAAGTATTCCTTGCCATTTCAGACATCTGATCCATGTGAAAAACCGGGATATTTCTATTGCATATGAGCTCTGCGTGTGTGTATGCGCGCGCGCGTACGCGTCCGTCGATTTTTCTTTTCCGAAATACTCCCACTGACCTGAAACGTGTGCAAAACAATTTTGAGCTCGATTGGAGCATGTTGAAATTTCAACGCGCGCGTACACGCTTGTTTACCAGGAACGTGGTCAAATTTTATGAGATATATCAATAGAGCTTGACTTGAACTATATGATATGTAAATTTCATTGAGAAATTCCATTCCATTAATGAGATACGAATGTGAACGTGATTTCAGATTCATAGTGAAGCCACGGTTGACTGATCACAATGATACATTAGATCTGTCGTCCTTTTGACGTGATACATATATATTGGAATCTTATGTAGTCTTATCTACTATCCGTCTCCGTTTCTTTTTCACAAACACTGATTACTCGGGGCTTACAGCCAAACAAGCTTGCTTTCATGTAGGTCCCGTCATATTTTTTCTTTGATCAACCCATCTCGATTTCGAATTTGACCAGTTATTACATATAATTACTGTGTTGTCACCATGTATATTGTTTGTGTTTTGCACATTGTTTACAAGGTGAAAGAACTTGTTTGATTTCTGTTATAATGTCCATAAATGAGAAGTATGGAAATAAGATGAATTGAATTGATATAGTATAAGTTTAAAAGTGATAGGTGAATGACTTTTTGAGTTAACCTCTGCACAACATTTGAGGAGAAAGAAATAAAGAAGAAAGAATCAGTACAGATACAATACATGTAGGTGATCCGAGAGGATACTCGGATCACCTAAAAATGACTTCTGTAAAGTGCTGTATGAATGAGCAGGGTTTGTTCGGTTTTCTTGTGTGTGTGTTACTGTGTGCATATATCAGAAACTGAGCATTTTATGAGCGCGCGAGTGTGTGTAGGCATGGTAGGTGGTATGATTGTTATCTTTACTAGTCTCTAAAATGATGTTAGAGGCATTTTTTAGTAAAAGTTGGGAACCGGTCTCTTTTACCTAATTTGAGTATGCTGAATCTGAAAAATCCGGTTCCCAAGCGAAATTCGCCGATCTTGACCATCTAATTTGCATAAACAAAATGGCTGCCAAGTCACAGAAATGATCAGTTTCAGATACGAATTTACTAGGAATTCTTTGCAAACCAGCTGAAAAAAAGTAATTTGAGATGTTTGTACAGAGAACATAATTACCAATAAACGTTTCTCAGGTGGTAAATAGTATATTTCTTTCATAATCATGCAAACCAGGACTGAAATATGCAGATGAATGTATATATATATATATATATATATATATATATATATATATATATATCCTATATATATGTATATATATATAATGTGAGAAATAGTTCCCTGGGTCCCGAACGTACGCGGTGCCGCATTGTTGGATGCATATAGTTGAAAGAAATTGGACTGAGGCGGGACGTTGCTCTCGAGGAGCTTTCGAGAGCAACGTCCCGCCTCAGTCCAATTTCTTTCAACTATGTATATATATATATATATGTAACCCCCACGCCCCTTTTTGTCTCAAGGGGCGACCAATGTTGTACAGAGGCGGATAAATTTTGGTCTGGTCTGTGAGCTTCTCTCTGTACTGGTCGGGGGTTAGCTAATCACATAGACACCAATCATCAACAAATTTCGAAATGTCAGAAAGAGACTAAATGTTGTTTCACAACAGCAGTGAATATAAAATGCGGGAGAAGGGTAAAATTTACATGGATAATGTTAATGCTGCTAACCGCATATTCATTCACCGACCTGCCTTCTCGTATGTCTGAAATATAGATACTTGATAACAAACACCAATTACTTTCAATTGAACACATCATGTACCACTCTACTCTTCTACACCTTTGGAGACCGTTTCATATTCTACCATCTTTATCTATGGGAAAGGGAGGGATTTAGATAGGGATAAATTATGTTAGTGGGTGTGGCCACTTATCTCGACATCGGCATGGTCGCGGGATGAGGTTCTCGTCTGTATGTCGATCGAGCTCGTCCAAGGGCTGGGGCGTCCGTTGACCGGCCTGCCTTCACTGCTTCCTTAAACAGTTCGTCACCATTGCTGTCCGCGTCCCTGACTGGACGCTTCAACATCTCTAATGACATCAGTCGACTATTTCGAGTTCCCGTTACACCCCACATTGGTGTAAATAAAAGTTCCGTTTTGTCGTGCAAGTACAGTTTCTCAACTTGTCGTTGTCCACCGGTTGACTCATTGACTCTTGGGCAGTCCAACCAAGATCCTCATCACATTCACAGCGTCGATAGAGTTTAGTTGATTAATATGGAGGGGAGCATGATGTGCAAGGGAGGGGATCTTCTGACTCTAACTCTGTTGTCTCCAACTATTCAAAGTTCCTCAAACTTCCAAAATATTTAGCAGCCTTTGCTTCACTACACAGAGTGAAGCCGCTCCCATCGTGCTTGCAATTCTAACTTCCTCTCCTTTTCTATTTGCTCAAACTTGGTCTTTTATAACAAATTTACTATTGGAATTCTTTCCCGAAAAGTATTTCATTGGCTAAATCTTATTTTGGGGTGTGATTTTCACTGGAAATTACTTTCTTATTGGTCAGATCTTCCATTAGCTCCTCCCATTCGTTTCTGTGGAACTCCATTTTGCATGATTCATCTCAATTTCTTGTTTAATTCGCCCACTGTCTTTTGGTTTCTTTATTTCCTTCTTCTCTGTAACCACTGGTCAAGACTTTATTGTTTCTTGGATAATAAAATCATAAAACAAATGAATGTTAGTGTCCTTATGACGTCCAACGTCATCGTCATCATTTTTCTGGGTTGTTGTCCCTGAATTTGTTTTTGGAATTCCTGTCTGACCTACTGCACTAAAGTACATCAAAATAAAGGAGAAGTTCTGGCTGGAGAACGACCTTCCAGCTCAGAGGGTCATTCATGTTTAGGGATCAGAGGGCAAAAACACGTCATTCCCGTAATTTGGATTGGAGCTTTGGGGATGGAGAGTGCGGAGAACTGACCACTAGCTGGAGAAAGTATAGCCAATGCCAAACTCATAAATTCCTAGGACCAATAACTTTTCTTGAGAGAGGAGAATTGACAAAAAAAAAAGGAAAGTCTAGCTGGAAGCAAAATAAAGGGTCTCAAAAACTCCAAGAAGGAGAAAAATGATTCATATTGACGTCACAGGGTGACTTGGAAAACACCTGTAATGCTCCTGTTTTCTTTAACTTTCTATTCTATTCTTTTCTTTATTATATGTGGTAGTAGCCATATGGGCTACATCTACATATATAATTATATATGTATATATATATATATATATATATATATATATATGTATATATATATATACATTAACACTTGTACTTATACATTAACAATTGTTACAATTTTTTCCTTGAGAGGCCAGTTAAACACTAAGTATGTAGATTTTAAAGATTTGAGGGTTTAATAGGAAAACTCCGGTTCCCCAAGCAAAATTCACCGATCTTGACCATCTAATTTGCATAAACAAAATGGCTGCCCAGCCGCAGAAATTGTGAGTTTCAGACACGCATTTTCTAGATTTTTTTTATTTTATTTATTTATTTTTTTTTTTGGGGGGGGGGGGGTAAACGAGCTGGAAAAAGTGATTTGAAATCTATGTACATAGAATGGAATAAGCAACTTGAGGGATAAACGTTTCTCAGGTGGTAAATAGTATATTTCTTACATAATTATGCAAATTAGTACTGAAATATGCAGATAAATATATATTAACACTTGAAGACTTTTTATATTTTTTTTTTCTCGAGAAAGCAGTTAAAAACACAAGATATATAGACTTTAAGGTCTTGAGGGTTAGATAGTGACCAGAATCCCTTCTCAGTGTTATCAAAATAAATGCAAATATTGTAATCGGTATGCAAATTATATGTAGGCTTCATGAGTTTTAGATGCATGCAGTTCATTCAATAGTCTATATACCCTGGTAAAATTTTATTTTTTCAAATCCTCTAACAAGGTCCTTTTGGATTTTTTTTTAAAAGAATTCAAGTTAGGAACCCGATTCTTAACCAAAATTGATTGTGCTAGGCCAAAAAACATGAGCAAAAAAAAAAAAAAAACACACACACAAAACAAAAAACGTTCTTTTCAAGCGCTTGAACTTTAACATCTTATTGCATAATACATGCAAAGATAGCTGCAATATTGCCATAAAATCTTTAATTCCATGAAAAATATTTGTAGTACATTGATAATCGCAAAACAAATTGATAAAAACTCTCTCTATGCGGATCATGACTCAACTTTTTAAGAGTGGGGATGCCATCGATCAATGCCATTTTGTTCATGTGCAACATCCTTTATTGTATTGTTCCATTATACAAATCTGTAGCATTAGCACGGAAATTCTATTTCCCAGTTAACCAGAGCATGGTAATCATATATATACAAATGATTATATTTGATTATATATAGCAAACATTCGTTTATAGGTTGAAATGGGATAGGTGGTTTTATTCTATTTTCTCTTGAACAAGTTGAAGCGTTTTATTTTTCTTGAAAGTCGACGAAAAATACCTTTAATATCACAACAAACGTTACTGATGCCCAAATGAATAAACAAAATTATGTTGTAAGTCTGTTAGATGAGTTAATTATCTATACATAAGACTGAAGAAGGACCCACTTGAAAGTTAAGCTTGTAAAATAGCACTGTATGGGTAAAGATCAAGAAGTTTAAGATCTCGATCTCCAAGATCTCAAAAGGCGCGGCCAAATTGGCAAATTATCGAAAAGTTTAAGATCGTAAGTTTTTCAAGTGCGTGAGACTGCAAACTTTCTGAGAAAGTTCCCATTACAGCTAGGGATATTTCATTTTATAATGCTGTGATCGCCAAACTTCTCGATCTCTTGCCAGTGTGACCGGACAACAAAAGATCGTGAAGACTTCGCGATAATAAACTTTGCGATCTTTTGCCACTCTGACCGCGCTTTATCATGATAAACTTAAATAAAGATGTTAGAATAGCAGTGAGGAAGAAGAAAATGGGGAAAAAAAAGATGCGCGGCACTCATCTACCTATATTTGATCCGTATAGGCCTACATCTGTTATGAGAATATAACTTAGTCAACTTCCAAGACAGTTTGAACTGTGAAATTGCCTCGGCCAATGCAATCTGAGAAATAAGGGCTTTACACCTTCCTGTTCCTTTTTATTTTTGTTTTCAATATACGTAGATAACATGCCGCCAGTGATAACCACCAAGTATGATGCATTTTAATTTATTCCCAACTGGACGACGCCACGCTCCCTTGTCTGTCTGACTTATGATATATCTCACCAGGTGTGATTCAAATCATAGAAATGACACTCTCAACAAACAGGGCATCTAACTTCAAGGGCCAGTGGATTGTAAGAACTAAAGAATAATGGATACTCGCTAGAAACCATATTAAAACATACAGGATAGATTCCACTTCGTAATAGTCGGCGTTTTGCCTCTCATTATATGCTTTATCAAGTATAGTTTTTAAATATCCACGTTTCATTTGAATTTCTGCCCAAGAATTAGGATATGGATCTTTTCATAGAGGACCTGGGTTTTCCACCACCTTGCGAACATGAAGTTACTTTTGTTCCCTTGAGAGATGACATCAAACCTATAGCTACCTTACAGAGGCCTTCTTCCGTAGATACTGAAGTTGTGCTTTTTCTGCCAGACTGATACTGACAGTAGCACTCTTATTAAAGCAAGTGATCAATGACTCACAATCATCAAGGATGCTGCTTTTACGAGAAGAAAACTAAAGGGTTCCAAGAACATGGTTGTTATCAGTCGTCTTTATAGGAATAAACTTATATTCGATTCAGAAGATGCATCACACAAGCTCGTTTAGCACAAATATGTTCCGCCATTTTACCGACAAAAGTATACTGAACTCTCGCGGAAGCAGTTCAACGACAATACTCCTGTATTTAAAAAAAAAGAAAGATTATAAAAAGAAGAAAATCCTGCTCATTGTGCCACACCTGATCTTTCTTCCCCAGTAGATAATGGGTGGGAAGGTTTTGATCTACAGCCTTTCTACAGCCTGTACAACTGATATATCTAGCTCCAATCCTGCAAAGTTACTTTGAGATGATTTCATGTGCATGCGAAAGCAAAGCAGAATTTTTCGATGCAAATGCCACAAATCAGGCGGCCTACGATGTACAGCAGTGTGTGCATGTTAGCAACAATGTGATGATGCGAACCTTGCATGAATGTCGATCAATTTAGCTCGATTGAAAGAAATAGACTTTTCGACTCAGATTATGTTTCTTTTCAGCCAAAATATAAAGGTGTTGATGACTAGATTTACAACGTTCATCCTTCGTTTCTGCTTCCGACACTGTCCGCGAGATACCAGGATTTTTCTTACATTTTTTTTTTTTTTTTGCTTGAGCCTGCAGAGTGGGTGAAAAAAACATAAATTATGACGAGATTTATGAAAGTTGCCACTTGATTTTAAATTCAACAGATTGAAAATGATTATAAATCAATCTATCCAATGAAAACGACAAAGTACATGCAGGGAAGGATAAAGTGACATTGCACTTATCCATAGAGTAATGTATAGTGATGTGATTGCCCGATAACTTATGAACAATTGATGACATAGCTATTGTCTTTGCACCTTAATTTCTGAAATTATTACTATTTCTGCATGTCTAGGGAGATTTTATGAAAATTAAAACATCGAAACACCTTAAAAAGCAATGAATTGGCGGCCATTTTGTTTATGCAAATTAGATGCTCTTAGACTAAAAATTTCGCTTGGGAACCGAAATTTTTGGATTCACCGTACTTGAATTATAGGAAATAGATCGGTTCCCAACTTTTACTAAAAATGCCTCTAACAGTCACATTTCCCCCAAATCCCACTAGACTATACTGGGAACCAAGGGGGAAGGGGGAAATAACAATTTTGTTACGACCAAAATCACTCTGAGGATGATCGCACAAAAGAAACAATCAACTGATGTTCAGGCGGTTTATTAACAGTGATATTGTTGGTACAGACTGGTAATCGGCGTCACATCAGTACAACAATGATCAATAGAAACAGTTATAAATCGGTAGTGGAATCACTTACACGTATTAAGTAATCCTTTGAAAGTGTCCAGATACGATGTTCGATGCACAGACGAATGCTCCTTGACGCACCGATGAATGATTCCTCCGACGTAACTCCAGAGGCGCAGGTTACGATAGTCCACGGTATAAATCCGGGGAAAAATCCACGATATATGTTCACGGCGAAACGTGCAGAGTCCAATCGTTATGACGACCACGTCCAGTTGATGCGTTGAATGATGATTCACTTAATAATGTTCAGCTAAGAATCCAGCCCATCACAGCTTTGCCGTAGCAATGTCCACTGACAGAAAAATATGGAGTCTATCTCCAATGTAGGCAAATTCATTCTCTGCAGGCAAAATGTCTCCCAGGCCTTATCTCCACAAACATAACAGGTCAGCAGGTAACACAGGACTGACTATAACAAGTCGCTTCAGAGCCAGAAGTGACGTAACTCTCAGAGCAGAGGTGTTGGGTACTCTGCCTACTGCAGAATTTCTCTAGCTTATATACTATCTATTCACCCCTTCTAGCACATTCTGTAACTCTCTCCAACCTGGGGCCACACATTCTAGCTAGTCCAAGTTCCAGGAATCCTGGATGACTCACTGCCTAACTATGTACAAAACATCATTACCAAGAATAACTACTGATCACATTGGGCTACAGGGACAGTGCCTCACTCAGCCAAACATGTAAGCACTTCCCAGAACATTCTGGAATGGGTGAAATCATTCTGGATTGAGTGAGCTATAATGTATTTCCTGTTACATGCATGTACTGTATATCTATATTGTGTACCACCTAGAAAATTCTCCACTGATCTGGTCAGCCTGTATATCTACACCACATAGAATGTTCCCCATTAATCTGGTCAACTGTGTACATACACATTAAAACAGCCATGCATACAGTACATCATACATATATGTACATAACTACTAGTGTGTACATTTGTGACAATGTCTGTTTGGTCGTAGGCTGGAATTTAACAGGATGGGAGAAGTGAATATAAAGGAGGTTTTTACGTTTTTATGTTGTGGTTAATTCATTTGTACGGTATGTAGTTAGGAAGAGCAACTAGGGGGAATTGTTTGTGGGATGAGTTTTATTAGGTGATCTGAGTATCCTCTCGGGTCACCTTCTGTTTCTGTACGGATTCTTTCTTCTTCTTTTTCTTATTTCTCCTCAAAAGTTGTGCAGCGGTTAGCTCAGAAAGTCCTCTTCCTATCAATTTCAAAATTATACCATATATGTATCATGTCCCAAAGACGACAGATCTAATAAAATCATAGTGATCAGTCGACCGTGACGTCACTTTGACGTCATTATATGAAAACACATTCTCATTCATATCTCATTAATGGAATAAAAATTTTCAATGAAATTTACGTCACATAATAGTTCAAGTCAAGTTGATTGTACTCATGTTCTCAAAATTCATCTATACCCTTAAAACATGCGCGTACGAGCGCGATGAAATATTTGTATGCTCTAATCGAGCGCAAAATTTTTTGCACACGTTTCAGACCATTTGGACCATTTTTTGAAAAATTGAAAAAATCGGACGGACGCGTACCCGCACGCATAAACGCACGCACAGCTCATATGCAATATAAATTTCCCATTTTTTTCACTTTGATCGGATATCTGAAATGTCAAGAAATATTTCTATCAAGTTTCAAGTCAATCCGACTCAATATGACGTCATAAGGGCCCGTCAAAGTTGAAATTCCGCGCGCGCATCAATGGCGATATGCAATGCAACTATGCCAAAAAAACGCCAATTTTAAATCCGATTTTACTCGTCAGAATGGACGGTGACCTCCCATTTTCTTTACATATTTTAAAAGCTGATGAGTTTTACATGTCATTTCATGGGTTGGTGATACTGAAAAAAATGATTAAAAGATATAAAATTTCTTGAGAAAGTAAAAAAAAAGTAAATTTTCAAAATGACGTCATCAAATTTCAAGTTCACTCGAGCGTATCTCACTTATCCTTTGCCGATTTTCACCCAAATTTCAGTATGTTGTAGCTTATTAAATGGTCTTTTATAATATACTAAACAAATTTAGATTTGGATTAGATGACGGCATCACCTCGTAAAATGGATTGAAAGTAACCTTGTCAAATTTGACCAGTTTACGTGTTATCTCTATGGGAGTGCAGTTTTTCTGGAAATGAAAATTGACATGACTATCTTTTTCGAGCACTAGCTCACTTATACTTCAATGAATTTCTCCCAGATTTTAATATGTTGTAGCTGAGACTTTGGGCTATCGGTGTTATGCCCTTTGTTATTTCAAACGATGTCGGGATCACGTCAAAAAACTTGGTTGAACTTAAAGCTTATCTTCGATGTATTGAGATATTTCTTTCTTTCTGCAACTTTCTTTGCAATAACTCAAGAAAAACAGCCCATATCACCACCATATTTTGCACATGTTTAGTTCATGTCAAGTACATTATTTCATAAAATAACAACTACTTGATCAGACGCCATCTTGGGTATGTAGATTAGGGTCAAAGGTCATAATCGTTTCATCCTGTATCTTGTTGAATACTAGACAGAAAGATCCGTCTGTCCGGAGGACTCCTTTACATTTTGCCATTTACGCTGTCCTCCGTAGTTGATCTGTGCGCTACTGCTCCGCACAGGAGCCGCAATCATTTACTTCGGTCTGTATACGGAGGGGATCCGTGAAGCCAGACGCAGTCTCCGCGGAACATTCCCCGACGGACAGATACAGACCGATCTTTCGGTCAAGGTGAATACATGTCCTATCTTTCCCATATTTTGCACACGTAAAGACCATGTTACAAGGATCATTTCACAAAGTAATTACTTTTTGCTCAGATGCCATCTTGTCTGTGCAAAGTGGGGTCAAAGGTCATATGTAGTTCTTTTTTTTAATCTTCGTTATGACGTGTTATCTCTATGGGAGGGAATTTTTCTAGATGTGAAAATTGACATGATTGTCTTTATCGAGCACTAGCTCACTTATACTTAGGTGAATTTCTCCCAGATTTTAATATGTTGTAGCTGAGACTTTGCGCTATCGTAAGTGTGCCCTTTGTTTTTCATAAGGTGTCGGGATCACGTCAAAAAACGTGTTTGAATTTAAAGCTTATCTTCGATGTATTGAGATATTTCTTTCTGCAACTTTCTTTGCAATAACTCAAGAAAAACATATCCTATCACCCCCATATTTTGCACATGTTTAATTCAGGTCACGTACATCATTTCATAAAATAACAACTACTTGATCGGACACCATCTTGGGTAGATAAATTATGGTCAAAGGTCAAAAGAATTTAATCCTGTATCTTGGTAAATACACGTCCTATCTATCCCATATTTTGCACACGTAAAGACCATGTTACAAGGATTATTTCACAAAATAATCACTCTTTGCTCAGATGCCATCTTGTCTGTGCAAAGTGGGGTCAAAGGTCATATGTACTTCTTTCTCTATCTTCGTTATGACGTGTTATCTATATGGAAGGGAATTTTTCCAGATGTGAAAATTGACATGATTGTCTTTATCGAGCCCTAGCTCACTTACCCTTTCTCTTTTTGCTCAGATGCCATCTTGGCTGTGTAAATTGGGGTCAAAGGTCAAATATACTTCATTCTGTATCTTCGTTAGTGTATACGGAATTGTGTACCATAGATGGCAGGTCTGACTCCCTTTTCTAAATGATAATCCAAACATCACACGGCCAATGTCCACTAAACACAGATGAAACCGGTATGGTCATGCCTATTGGGATCAGGACTCAAATCACTGATTTCCGAACAGATCGGATCACCTAATTTGTCAGTGTTGACAAATTTCAAGTCTAGTTTAAGATATGATATACTTCCGTTTTCTTGATATCAATATCAGATCTATGGAAGATCTTCTAAGATGTACCTACTCAAAAACTATAATATGAAAATGACTTTATTCTGGTTCGTTTTGTCTTCTGTCCTTGTAGTGTGTGTGTTAAGATACGTTGGACACTTCTGATTTTTCTTTCTGGTGGGGTAGGCCTTTGAAAAAAAGCACTTAAGTATTTTTTTTTCTTATGTTTCATATATAATAAAGTGTATTTCTAAAGAAGTTTTTCATATTCCAATATCTCTCTGTATGATATCGGGTGTATTCACTGTCCTTCAGGCTTCCAGGTTGTATCTCTTTTCTCTTTACTCTTGTGTCATTCTATTCCTAATTCTGTCAGTTCTTCATCTCATATTGGTCAGAGTGACAAACTGCTTCTTTGAATGGATCCTTTCAATTCTCGTATGGAGTGTCGATTTTGAAAGGAAGAAATAAGAACATTTAGAATGATCAATTTCTATATTACATACATTTCTTTTAAAACTTATGGGAGGACTGTGACTTCTAACTGGATCTAACACGTACCAGAAATGTAGTTACCTCTTCCTTGTAAATATTCAGATATTTACGAGTGCTCCTCGGGGCAAATTTATCAAATCTCCACTTGCTGAACATAGGTCATATAGACAGCTCTTAATTTGGAACCATGGATCAAAGCTTTTTTAAAATTCGTCCTTTATATCTTATAACTCCTTATTACTCCTTATAATTCGTCTCTTTCCTCTCATTGTAGTCATTAATAGTCATCTCGTTATCGTTTGTGCCAGCTTTCATACATGTACCATGAAAATGGTGACATGTACGTAAGTCTGAATAAAGCAGTATTGCAAATGATTATTCTAGTGCCAGTCGGATTTTTTTCATTTCCTTTACAGCCTTCTCATTGACAGAGATGCTTTAACTGAAGCTAATTGTTTTGTATTGTTTTTATTTCTGAAGTCCCTACTTGCTATGTATTTTATATGAACGATACTTTTGGTTAACGCTGATCATTTATTTGTATATACTATACAATAATTGTACTCAGGACCATCAAAAATGACTATTCCTCTCAACGTGTCATTCTGAATAAATATTTCAATAAACAAATGAATGGAATGGATATAATTCTACACTTCAACACACCCTACATCCCCTACAGTAGAGTATAAGGGAATAAAATGATGATGGTGTAGGTGCGTGTTTGTATTTCTGCAGAAAAAAAAAATCATTGGTCAAGTTTATGATAACTTAATTTGCATGAATTTTTTGTTCACTTATTTTCAAGCTCTCTACTTTGTCTGTTTATGTTCTATCTTGAATTGCAGGTTTGACTCTAGGTGATTCTACGTTACGTCCAGCAGCTTGACAAATATGTTTCGCAAGGTCTTCTTCTTTACTCTTCTGTCTTTGACTTTGGGTAAGATAATGTCAGCTGAACGTGTTTCTCCATATTGTTCGTGGGGCAAAAGGGCTATCATATCTGCACTGCATTTTACACAAGTTTGGTGAAGACATATAACTTTGACTAGGAACCATCTCGGCACAGATTCTTGCAATTCTTGCACAGGTTAACATTACCTTGGAATTTTTCTTGCTAGTGCCATGATAGGCATGACAAACCAGACTTTCAAAATCTAAAAATGTTTTCCAGCAGAGATCGCATTTTTATGTGCATGCCTAAGCAGATATAATGTCACTAAAAATCTGATGATTAAGAATGTCGTTGCAGTTTATCATTACATTTGAAAACACACACACACACACACACACACACACACACACACACACATATATATATATATATATATATATATATATATACAGTGAAAACTTTGAGCAAAGAAAATAGGTTTCCTCGCCGATCTGAATGTGTACCCTCGCCTTTGATTATTTGCTTATAATAATGTAATTGAAATACATTTCCACCCCTAGAATTGATCTACCGTACAATATCAACGACTTTTATTACCTACAACGCATATCAAAGACTTCCAAATAAGCGATGCTAGCCATTTTTTTTATACAGGTCGAATTTGATATGTTATGTTGAGAGTAGAATAATAGTGCTGTATGATTCATTATACAATGAAAAAAAAAGACATTTCCACCACTAATATTCATCAAACCAACCATTTGCAGTGGATATTGTTCAGTCAGTACTACTGTTCTACTACTGTACACTGCATTATGTTATGTACAACTGCACTTCCGTTCACTTGTACGATGTCTTCACTCGGAAGAACTGAAGCACAATTATCGATGAGAAAATCGCTGACGAGGGTGAACATCTCATTTGATTTAAACAACAAGCTCGAAAATGTCAACATTATGAAATATTTTTGAAATCATAGAAATTATTTCCTTTCCGTTGATAGGCTAATACTTCTTTCTTCTGACCTGATCATTAAATTGCACAGTAGAATAAGCTCTGTGAGTATTGCATCCTCTAAAGTCAAAAGTGTCAGGCAGAGACCAGAAATATCTTAATTAATAACGTATCACACTCTCCTAGAGTGAGTCTAACGATATATGCCAGGGGATGTTTTACAAAGAAATAAGTTTCACTATATATCATATAGCATTCGCTACTTACGAAGACATTTGTAAGTTGTACGCACAATCACAGAAGAGGTTCATGTGATTGGTGATTTCATAGAAATATGTTTGTTTGTTTTTTTATAATCGCGAAAGTTATTTCGTACCATAATGAATTCAATTCAACTGAAATGTTATTTCCGATGAAACATATTTATTGTTGCACAAATACAATAAAAACAAAACGTACAATGTATTACAATAAAAGGCATACATTATGAAGGTAATTATTCAAAATAATTAAGTTAACGGAAAAGAGGGACCCACGTAAAAGACAAGTCTTTATAAATGTGGGCCACTCAATACATTAAACTTACAAAAAATAAAAATAAATGTAAAGGTACGAAAACATACACACACACACACACACACACACACACACATAGGTTCCAGACTCATACAGTAAACAAGAACGTATGCCGACAGACAGGACAAAAAAATGAGACAAACAGATGGGACAGGTTCGAGGAAAGAAAGGATGTAGGGAAAAGAAGAAAAGGAGGGCTGGGAGGAGAAGAAGAATATCGAGAGGATGCAGAGGTCTACAGCACATACTGAGCTATTGCCAAAAACTGTTGATTTCATTGACAAGATAACTGTCATAAAGGAAGTGTTAGAAATAAAATGAAAAAAATAATAATAATAATCCGACTATCATTTCAGAATCAACCACAACTGTCTTTAATTTTCCCTTGAATAAAGCCGTGTCACACCTTTCCCGGTAAGCTAAAAACGTTAATGTTGCGAGTAAGGATTAGAAAAAAAAATTCTAGAACAATTTGTACTACCCGGAGGTTCACGCAGATGACTCGCACATGACAGTACTTAGCAAGTATCTCACCCGTAGTCGCCCGGAGGTGCGAACGCAAATCTCTCTTTTTTCTTCTTCTTCTTCTTCTTTTTTTACCCGCAACCTTATTTACGCCCTGTCATACATTTCCGGGCAGCGAATACTTTTTTCGTACATGGAAAACGCTACAGGACATGAATTATTCATAAGTTTAGCTAAAATTTTGAAGTGCGCAAGCGCGTGGACTTACTAAATTTCTATGGCTTGGCCAATTTCTACAGGATGAACGGACTCACATTTTGTACATTATTTACATACATGATCACGTGTGATCATAGTCTAGCGGGCGACGTATTTTTAGCCTAAATCAGTGATTGCCAGTCAATAGAGGGCGCGACAGTGTAGAAGTCAATGGACTTACTACTGACTGCAGTGCCGTATATTAAGAGAGTCTGGCCAACTCATAAATTGAACGCCATGTCGTTACCCAGCGTACAGTGGGCTTATGGTTTTAGCTTTGGGGTTAGCGCAGGCGTCCCAAAGACGCAAGGCACTGTAGTGTTGCTTGACTTTATTTTATAGAGAGAGAGAGGGAGGGAGAGAGAGAGAGAGAGAGAGAGAAAAAAAAAGGGTGTAGGTTGGGGGGGAGGGACATTCATTCATTCCATCCATGTTGAACAAAGCCAACAATCAATCATTTTTACACATTCAAATAAACACAAGCACACAGGTATATGAACAATAGGGACGTAATTCCTGAATATAAATATGATAAATTATTGCTGTATAAATAAAAGAAAAATTCACAGTATGTCGTGTCGTAAACTTTCACTAGACTGTAGGCCCCTATGCTATATTGTATATTTAGCAAGTTGTCCAGGGAACAAGATTATTGTATAACAAAATGATAAAGCATATTTATTGAAATCGACATACCAGCTGGAAAGAATATTTTGATTGGTGAGATTTATAGACCACCAAACTGTAATCATACTGCTTTTTTTTGATGTACTGAATTCCGTATTGAATTCTGAGTCTTTGTATAATAAACATTGTTTTCTAATGGGGGATTTCAATCTTGATTTACTGCAGTATCACGGAAAGCCCTGTTGCCAGGATTTTGTGGACACTATGTTTTCATTTGCTTTTACGCCGTGTATAACTAAACCTACCAGAATATTTGATTCAGCGTATACAATTATTGATAATATATTCACTAATATTCATTATCCAACTGATCAAGGTATAATAGTTTCGGATATGTCTGATCATTTCCCAGTGTTTGCTTCCAGTCCATTTATACTAAATCGCTTTAAGCCTGCAACTTGGGAAATGAATTCTACAGCTCGTGTTATGTCTGAACAAAATATTATAAGATGTAAGGAAAGTCTGTTAAATGTTGATTGGTCAGTGGTTCTCAATGCGAATGAGCCTAATGATGCATATGATAAGTTTGTTGATCTGATCGCTCCTCTTTTCTCTTTTCATTTTCCGATAAGATCACAATCTAAATCAAATCATAAAAAGATACCACGATCCCCCTAGATATCGAAATCTTCGTTGAGGTCTATCAATAGGAAAAATAAGCTCTTTTATATATTCAAGTCTCAAAAAACTGATGCTGCTAAAAGCAAATATACTAGTTATCGTAATGTTCTTACTTCTGTGTTGCGTGAGGCAAAAAAGAAATATTTTTTCTTCACTGTTTCTTCTCCATGAGAAGGACATTAAATCCACGTGGAAAGTTATTAATAACGTTCTTCAGAAGAAACGAAATAAATCGGATATCCGTAAGATTTGTCTAAATGACATCGAGTTAAGAGATGATAATAAAATCTCTGAAGCGTTTTATTCATATTTTGTGAAGGTTGGATCTAATTTAGCTGATGTTATTCCGGAAACGAATATACCTTTTTCTACGTATATAAGTCATCGCAATAATCAATCTTTGTTTTTTATGCCTGTATTAGAATCCGAAATTGTTGACATTGTAAATAATCTTAACGCCAAAAAAAGTACTGGTTATGATGGAATTTCTAATTATCTTCTGAAGTATGTTGTACATGAGATTGTTGTACCTCTCGCCCATATATTTAATTTGTCTTTACTGAACGGCATATAAGTGTCTACTAGGATGAAAATCACTAAATTTATCCCGATATATAAAAAAGGGCCGAGAGGACGAACTGGGAAATTATCGACCAATATCGTTATTAACTTCTTTTTCTAAATTACTTGAAAAGATTGTGTACACACGTGTATTCCGATTCTTAAATGACTGTAATGTAATAGATGAAAATCAATTTGGATTTCGTAAAAAGCATTCCACAATTCATGCTATTTTACTCATGATAGAGAAAATTATCAAAGCGATCGATGCCAAGTGTCACACAGTGGGTATCTTTCTTGACTACTCCAAGGCCTTTGACACAATCAACCATGAAATACTATTATACAAATTACAACACTATGGGATTCGTGGGAGGGCCTTGGAGTGGCTTAGAAGTTACCTTACTGGAAGAACTCAGTTTGTTAGTTTGAATGGCCATGTGTCCAGCTCACAGCCTATAACGTGTGGGGTACCGCAAGGATCCCTTTTAGGTCCTTTATTGTTTATTCTTTATATGAATGACTTTCGCAGTTCGTCCTCTCTGCTCTATTTTCTACTTTTTGCCGATGACACCAGCATTTTTTATTCAAATCGAAACCCTCATGTTTTACTGAATTATAATCAGTAAGTGGATTCAGGCTAATAAATTGTCATTGAATTTGACCAGGACAAAATTTATGGTTTTTAGCAATATAATCAATATTTTACCGGGTAAGGTGGTTGTAAACGACGTAGAATTGAACCAGGTGGAATATATAAAATTCCTTGGTCTTTATATTGATTGTAACTTGACATGGAAAGTTCATGTTGATTCTTTGCGTAAATTACTATCAAAAAATGTAGGTGTTATGTATAAGTTAAAACAGTATTTTCCTAAACATGTTCTGCATTCATTGTATTCTACTCTATTTTTGCCTTTAATATATAGGTTATGGGATCCTGGCATGGGGAAACTGCTGTACAACTAGACTTAATTCTTTATTATTGATACAGAAAAGAGCTATACGGATGATTAACTTCGCCACATTTCTCGAACACACTAATGTCTTATTCTTTTCCAGTAGAACACTTAAGATCCAGGATTTATATCATTTGAATATCGGGTCATTTATGTATCAATTAAACTCAGGTGGTCTCCCTGATGTGTTTTCTTCGATGTTTGTCAAAAATACTGAAGTTCATTCTTACCTTACTAGACAAAAAGATTCTTTTCATCTTTCTCCTGCACGAACCGTATCTGCTTTAAAAACAATAACCACTACAGGACCTAAATTTTGGAATGAGTTGGATAGAGAAATAATCCAATCTCAGTCTCTTTATTCATTTAAGCATAAACTTAAACTAGTTTTTCTGAATTCATATCTACAGCTATTCTTCAATCCTCCTCGACATTCTCTGTTCATACTTCACATTACTGACATTATCGATTATGTAACATGTGCCTCGCTCGTGATTTCTGTATTATCTCCTGAACTTCTTTTGTAGTCCATGGGCCAGGCCAGATATTGGTACCATCTGAGGTGGCAATACCTTTTTGGTGTCATTTTGTTTGTCGGACATAGATAAGCTATGATAGCATTTCCAAATGAGTAGCTTAGTCATAGTAAATTAATTTTAAACCAATTTGGTTTCGTTGTTATATCCCTGTACTTCTGAATCGAGACCAACCGCTATACAAAGAAGAGCACTGTCTTCTGTATGTTCATAGGTGTTCTGTTGTAAACGCGGTGCGCTTAGTCTTTATTCAAGGCAGCGAAGGGAATATCCAAGGGTTATGATGTCCACAGTGTCATTTTGTTTGTCGGACATAGATAAGCTATGATAGCATTTCCAAATGAGTAGCTTAGTCATAGTAAATTAATTTTAAACCAATTTGGTTTCGTTGTTATATCCCTGTACTTCTGAATCGAGACCAACCGCTATACAAAGAAGAGCACTGTCTTCTGTATGTTCATAGGTGTTCTGTTGTAAACGCGGTGCGCTTAGTCTTTATTCAAGGCAGCGAAGGGAATATCCAAGGGTTATGATGTCCACAGCGCTTAGTCTAATATTCAAGACGGCGAAGGGAATATCCAAAGCTTATGATACAGTGTATATCCCTTTATCTAAAAACAACAACCAAAAAAAAAAAGCAATTTCTCGTGAATTTTAGCGTCTTTTTCAATTATTTATCATTTCCGGTGAAAACGCTACGTTGAAAACGCTAATACCACGCCAATGTCGCTTTATTTCCATCCAACAATGAAAGATTATGCAAAAACAATGTACCGGTACACTACAATACATTATAATTAATAATGTTGTAAATGAACAGAGTGATTTTTGTTTAAAACTGATGTATTTGTTGAGAGGGTGGTATAAAAACAGTATAGATAATCCCTTTTATTAGGAACTTTAGATATGATAACAGTACATTGTTCTAGATAAAGACTAAGCGCACCGCGTGACAGCTGTGGACATCATAACCCTTTGGATATTTCCTTCGCTGCCTTGAATAAAGACTAAGCGCACCGCGTTTACAACAGAACACCTGTGGACATACAAAAGGCAGTGCTCGTATCTGTATAGCGGTTAGTTTCGATTCAGAAGTATAGGGATATAAAAACGAGACCAAATTGGTTAAAAATTCATTTATTATGACTAAGCTACTCATTTGGAAATGCTATCATAGCTTGATAAGCGTATCTATGTCCGACAAACAAAATGACACCAAAAAGGTTTTGCCATCTCGGGTGGTACCAACAACCCATTTTTCGGCTCTTGGCCCATGGACTATTGTACACATTTGGTATCTCTGCTATTGTACACTGCATCTGACTTGTACCTCGCTCGGGTGATCACGCAACTCTCAAGAAGTCTGTGCCGCGGACATTGTTTTCTTTGTTTGTTTTCTTTTTCTTTTTACTTTTTGGCGTTTATATTTCTCCAATTCACAAATTGTCATTCCTTTGATTACATAACCAAGTAAGAAATAATCTCACATCCGCATCTGGGAATCTACACCCTACAAGCAATGCTTCTATGTAGATCCCTCATATTTCACATGTTTTATTGTCTTATAAGCTGTACTTGACAATTTATCCAGGCTTTTGTATTGTGATGTTTATGTTTTATGTATTTTTGTTGAAATGTGGAATATGGAACAATAAAAAACAAAACAAAACAAACAAAATATATATTTACAATTCTAGCTGTACTGTGCACAGACGATAGACGAATTTCAGTTTTACTGTTTCGCACATAATAAGAATAACCATCAATTACCATCCTATTTAGTACCATAAACTGACATGAAGGCCTACTAGTATAAGTAGGCCCTAATTCAAGAGGAATACACCTATGTACAATGCATATACAACATGAAACGTCATCGGCAAGTGCATATAGTGGTATGTAAAATGATCTCAAAATGTTTAAAAATAATTTCAAAAAAGACCTGCAATTGAACAACTGAACAAGCACAAGTACCTGGATAACATAATAATCATGACGGATATCCTCAGTGACATCCGTACCAAATAATTATAAACTATGATCAGGATCACTGAATGGATATGAAATTAGTTTAAAAAAAAATGAAAATGTCCAAGTGGCGACCGGTATACCTCCGCCATATTACATTGTTCTTAGCAGATGCAGAGTACGCCTTGACAATGTTACACGACAGTTTCACATAGTATTATTGGCAGAAAAAATTGTCACAAAATTTAATGCGTCGAGTGTTTACTTTCCTTGAACTAGGTGTAAATGGATGAGTTTTATTTAAAAGAGAAGTATTAAGGAATTTGAGCATTTCTTACTCGTAAGTTGACCAATCTATTTTCAGGGCAATACTTTAAGCGGTTATTCAACAAATCTGCGGAAATTACTGTCATTTTAGTATTTTCACTTGACCTTTGACCATCATGGCCAAAATCTTTCCCTATGAGTCATTGTGTAGTAATGGTGGCATGCAAATACCGCGTTTGCTTTCAAGTTTGTGCATTGGGTATAATCTCCAAGGTATGGATGAACTGGGTAATAATATTTCAACAATAGATAATAGAATTTTAACATTTTACCTGACATCGATCCTTGACCTTTGCCACCTCCTATGACCCCTAACCCCAACCCCCCCCCCCCCCCGAAAAAAAAAAAATCACAAAAGAATCACGGTCGGGCAGTCAGAAGTTTCGTCTGGAAATACATGTAGGCCTACTCACCTTCAGAAAATTGTATACAGATATGGGGGAAACGGCAGTATTTTAAGATTTTAACCATTATGATTTTGACCGTGCACTTTGAACATGTTTACACAAATGTTATATGCTAAAAAAACCTTCGTCCACTCCCACACGCACACAATCATGTCCATAGGCGTACCCAGGATTTTTTAGAGGGGGGTGTTCAGTGGCGTACAGTGGGTCAAGACATTGGGGGGGGGGCACCTCATGGAAGCAACATCAGATTTGCATAACTGTACAATTACATGCGAGCGAGCGGAGCGAGCGAGCTTGAAAATTTTGACATTTTACAGTCCCAAACTGCCGTTTGTAGCTATATATAATAATATATGTATATATATATATATATATATATACATTTATATATAAATATATATATATATTTCCTTTTGAAATTAAAGGGGTTGCACCGGGTGCAACTGCTGGCAGTTGCTGGCAGTAACATCAGGAGAATGGCATAACGATTAAATGCGAGCGAGCGAAGCGAGCGAGCTTGAAAATTTTGACATTTTACTGCCCCCAAACTGCCGTTTGTAGCTATATTTTTTTCGCTTTAGAAATTAAAGGGAGGGGGCGTACCGGGCGCAACTGCTGGCAGTTAATGACAGCAACATCAGGAGAATTGCATAACAATTAAATGCGAGCGAGCGAAGCGAGCGAGCTTGAAAATTTTGACATTTTACAATCCCCAAACTGCCGTTTGTAGCTATATTTTTTCGCTTTAGAAATTAAGGGGAGGGGGCGCACCGGGCGCAACTGCTGGCAATTACTGACAGCAACATCAGGAGAATTGCATAACGATTAAATGCGAGCGAGCGAAGCGAGCGAGCTTGAAAATTTTGACATTTTACAGTCCCAAAACTGCCGTTTGTAGCTATATTTTTTCGCTTTGGATATTCGGGGGGGGGGGGGGGCGCATCAGGCGCAACTGCTACTGGCAATTACTGGCAGTAACATCAGGAGAATGGCATATAACGGTTAAATGCGAGCGAAGCGAAGCGAGCGAGCTTGAAAATTTTGACATTTTACAGTCCAAAAACTGTCGTTTGTATAGCTACATGTATATATTTTTTTTCGCATTGGAGGGAGGGGGCGCCCGGTGCCCCCCTGGATCCGCCACTGGTAGTCAAGGGTGTCGGTTTATGTTCATGATTGGGGGAGGTATGACCAGCGAGGGGGCGTCGAAGTGACCAAGCGGGAGAAGGATGTCCAAAATCTGCACTTTATATAGAGCATCCCCTAATTTGTTTGTGTTTGTGAGTGTGTGTGTTTCAAAGAGATGGAAAAGTTAGGACATAGCCAAGGTCAAGTCTTATTATTGGCAATGCAAGGCATTTTAATTTAGACTAGTATGTAAAGCAACACTGCAAAATCAATGATCAAGCTTTGATAGCAAATGTGTACAACCTATCAAACATCACATTGCGCAACATTGCAGCGACTCTTTTTGCCATTCCGATATTCTGAGTACACTGCGCACATCCTGCTTGTATTCAAAATGCCAACCAGGAATCACGCTGAATCACAATCTTTTGTCGTCTCCGGGCTTTTTGAACAATGTTATACCTCTTTAATTATATGATTAAAAGAAATCTTAGAAAAATATCTTTTTTCTCTTGATCATCCTTTCATGTCGATTTCAAAAGCAGTTTACTAACCCTTGAATTACCATTTTCGTAGGTTTTTTTTCTTTTTTTCCTTTTTTTTCTTTTTTTTTAACCAGCGGATGGGGGGGGGGGGGCACGTGCCCCCATGCCCCCCGTAGTTACGCCACTGTCAGTGGCGTATCTAGGGAAAACGGCGCCCGGGGCAAGCGCGAAAATTGCGCCCCTAATTTCTGAAAAAGTGTTCAACCCCAACCCCATCCCGGTAGGGACTTTAAAGAAGTCCTCATGATATGCTTTTTGAGGGTGATTTAAATGTAATAGGCAACCCTAAAATTTGATATATTTTGGCGAACGAGCGCAGCGAGCGGGCCGAAAATTTTTATATTTCAGCTTTATACATAACATGGAATTCTTGTCATTTTTGGTTATTAAATCTTCGAATTACAATTCTAATCAATATAGTGACGGCCTTATAGATAACTATTTATACCAACAGTGTTCAACCCCAATCCCATCCCGGTAGGGACTTTAAAAAAAGTCCACTTGATATGCTTTTTCGAGCACTTAAAAGGGTTTCTTTTGAGGGTGATATAAAATCTGATAAATTTTGATAAATTTTGGCGAGCGAGCGCAGCGAGCGAGCCGACAATTTTTGTATTTCACCTTACAAAACATGGAATTCTTGTCATTTTTTGGTTATTAAATCTTACAATTCTAATCAAGATATAGTGACGGCTTCATAGATAACGATTTATGCCAACAAACTAAGGACTTGGAAAAATCCTCGAAATTACTACGAGTGAGTGAGCCGAAATTGTTATATTTCCACGTCATCATTACGTTTTGTTCTTCTTTTTTTTTTTTTTTTTGATAAATCTTGGCGAGCGGGCGCAACGAGCGAGCCGAAAATTTTTATATTTCAGCGTTACAAAACATGGAATTCATGTTTTGTTTGTATCTTGTTTGATTTGGTTTTCTGCCCCCCCCCCCCCCCCCCCCCCCCCATTCTCCTTCCCCCCGTCCGGGCGAGGGTTTTTTCTTCTTCTTCTTCTTCTTCTTCTTTTTCTTCGTCGGGTTTTTTTCTTCTTCTTCTTCTTTTTTTCTCGTTTTTTTTCACGTGCCCCTCTTGCCCCCCCCCCCCCCCCCAGATACGCCACTGTTGATAGTTGATACTACTAACTTAGCATGCAATGTGCCTATATAGGCTGCAGCGCAGCATGTATTGTACACAAATAATATTATGCATCATACACAATTTACGGGATACCGCGTACGGTATAATACCAGTAAACGGTGAACATTATGCGCAATGTATCTTCGCGATTCGGCCAGAAAGCAAAGCAGGGATCGGGAATGTCTACTGTTTGCGCGTCAGCTTCGCGCGCGGTGCTGTAACGTAGCAACACGTACTGTACACGAGTTCTTTAGTGCGGTATAATATTATGTAACTCATAATGTATCATCATCCACACAAACATTAAGATAAAACAAGGAAGAGAGAGAGAAAACTGAACGCAAAAGAAAGGAAAGGCGGAATTCAAAAGGAAAAATAAAAGCGGTAAAGACAGCTTTTATTTCATTTGCCAACATCTAAACATTGCTGAAGAGGGTGTTGAATAGCTCAAACACCTCCCTTTTGCCCAAGGGAGGTGCTTTGATACACCTCAAACACCCCCATTTTGGCAAAGGGGGGTGTTTGAACACCCAAAAACAACCCCCCTTTTGGCAAAGGGGGGGTGTTTGAACACCCAAAACACCCCCTCGGTACGCCCTTGATCATGTCAAGCTTCATGGCCAAAGGTTTCAAGAAAAATTGATTGCGAATGAAGGACAGACAAATGTCTCAGGCGACACTTTGTACGTTATAGCGGTGACATACAATCTTAATGTGAATCAAAACTTGGATAGTCTGAAAGACACCGCGAGGAATCAAAAGAAAAAAAAAATCATATAGTTTTCCGCGTCACACTCTAAGTTCCCACTTCTTTCCTTCGTTTTGGATCTGTCGAAAGCGGTGCATCATCACACTTGAGCCAGGTCGATTAGCGCAAACACCATGCTGCGCAGGAAAGGCATGACGAATTTTCAGTTTATTGCAGTAAGATATCAAAATATCTTTCGTATACTTCAATAAATTAGACAACGGCAAGGACACTGCACCGCTGACTGATATTAGGGATGTCCCAAAGGCAAGCAATATTAACGCGTAGCTGCGCATGTTCAACAATGGGCACTGCGTATGAACTCTGCTCACGCCCGCGTGATTGACTTTGGTAACGACATGGCGCCTGTAGATCACGGGACCAGCTTTTGATCAATCACACACTTCAAAATACATAAGCCGAAAACCGAGTTGGCCAGACTCTCTTAATACAGTACTCTCCGCGTAATCGGGTATCGCTAAATAAACGGGTATCCGTTTAATTGGGGTAAGTATTGTCAAAGTCAGTACCAATGCACATTAAAATTACCTGATAATCGGGTTGCCTCTCCGCATAAATGGGTAAATAATATTCTTCTAATCTAATTTCTACCCACATTTTATCGCAGATATGACACTTTAAGAAATCATGAATGTCAAATTTTCCACGGCTGATGGCATTCTCTGCTTAAGCAAAGAAGACGATCATTTGCGGGAGTGATTAAAAATGAAAACACATGTACCAGTACCAACTTTGCCACACGTAAACGAATATGCACATGTAGCGTGGCACTCACAATCTGCATATAGACAGACTGGAGTTGAACACACTTGCGCTCCGAATGTGCCGTCCGAGCACGCGTGTTAAGCATACAGTGTAGGCGTTTGGTGCAGTGTACAATGCATGTACACACACATTGTGTGTGTCCAAGGTGAACGAGACGTGTTCTTCTGTTAATCGGGTACTCCGCTTAATCGGGTAAGAAACGCTCTGCCCGAGCCTACCCGATTATGCGGAGAGTACTGTAAACGGCACTGCTACACTGTCAACTGTCGCGCCCTCTATTGACTGGCAATCACTGATTTAGGCTAAAAATACGTCGCCCGCTAGACTAGTGTGATCATTGCGTGCGTACGTACGTGCTCGCCATTCAGTTTACATTCAATTCGCAGTTCATGAGCGCCCTACGTCGTAACCCCGCTGGAAATATGCGGGGAGCTAGCGGAGAGCTAGAGTAGGGAGGTGCCGGCGCGCGTGTTTTTTTTAGACGGCACAGATTGGGGAAACTAAAAATCTATCGGGGACCCTATCCCTAAACCTAACCCTAATCCTAATCCTAACCCTAACCATCCAAACCCTAACCCTAACCCTAACCCTAACCCTTACCCTAACCCTAACCGCTAACCATAACCATAACCAAAAACCCTAACCCAACGTTTTTCCCATAGGTTTAACACGCGCCATGCCCCAATCTGTGCCGTCTTTAAAAAAAACGCTGCCGCGCCCCTCCCTGGCTAGAGAATCGTGATTGTCAGCCAGGGCAGCCAGCGTGGATAGGAGAGCAGGTACATGCCGTAGTTCACGTGAAATGTACAACTTTACAAGTCACGACTTCTACAACCATAGGCTTGTGGAATTGATGCCACATTACCACTATTCGTACATGCATAAATGACCAAATAAGAGCTCTTTCGAAATCTTTTGCAGGATCTTTTTTTGTGTGGATCTGGTACTAGTATTCGTAAATACACCGCTACCACAGTTGGCCTACTCCGTACCACGCACTACTGTACTTGGCTATGATTTATGAAGCGGACGTGTATTCACAATCGACTTCTCAGTGCTACCAGTGAACGTGGTGACTCGAGATCGAGCATCTCGAGTGCACTTTCGAATTACAACGATAATCATAGATCGTTACAAATCCACATGTAAACTAATAATAGTAGACCGAACTTCAGTAGAGTCTCGTTCTGTGTTTTCAAACTGATCAGTTAATTAGAAGTACGTGATATGTCAGCGTGATTGTATCAGACGTACAAGGTGATAATTGTGTGCAATGTGATGTGTGCTCTCGAGCTATCGCAAGGATGCATGTTGTTCATTGAGATCGGACGAACCTCGTCGTAAGTGCAGTGACATGTTTACGCTAGAACGTATGTACATGCACAACACACACACGCACACACACACACACACACACACACACCAGAGATGCCAAGTTAAAAAAAAAAATTATGAGTGAGATTTTTATGACTCGGCATCTCGGCCCGCGAATGTGCGCGCGAGCGAGGGTGGGAGGAGTTTTTTTACCCCTCCCACGGTAGGGAGCTTTTTCAATTTTTAGCTCTTATGGTGCGATCAGGTGCATACATAAGTGACTATTCTTCTTATTTTGAAAGAGAAAAGGGAAATAAACTTTCAATTGCAATTATCACTTTAATCCTTTGGGCTATGCTCATTATTATAGCCCCAAGTTAGCAGACTTTTCCCAATGGCAATGCGTGAGAAAAATGGATGCCATGCGTGAGATCGTGAGATGGCCCCTAAATGCTTGAGTCTCACTCAGTATGCGTGAGACTTGGTAGCTCTGACACACAACACACGCACACACACACACACACACACACACACACAGGTAGCTACTAGGCCTACTACTCGCTGCATGTGTACACAGAGAGTAGGGCTGTGCGAGTCTACGTCTCACTAGTCGAGTCCATTCATTGTGTACAAGTTGGCCAAGCTGAAGTCAATGCGCTTGCAAGTAAGCGCACTTCAGTCTTTCAGCTCAACTTATGAATAATTCATGTCCTGTAGCGTTTCCATTTACGAAAAAAATATGCGGGCTTGTTGCGTGTGGGGATTTCCCAGCATACCCAGGGGCGGATCCAGGGAGGACCGCAACCGGCGCACGCCCCCCCCCCCCTTTATTTTTTGTTGAAACAAAAGAATAAAAAGAAAAAAATGGGGGAGGGGGTGCATGCGCCCCCCCTTTAATTTTGTAAACGCGCCCCCCTCTTTACGGAATTCCTGGATCCGCCCCTGATGCCTGACAATTTCTGGGGCGGACAAGGATTTGGGTGAGTCAGTGCATGTGTCTTACTTGGTGGACGCGTTCTTCTAATTGAGTTCTTCGGGTACTCTATGTGACCTGCATGATATTCGCGTGGGGCTGACAACTCAGTGAAGGAATTAATATGAAGGAATGGCAGAAGTCCAAGAGAGTGTCATTATCTTGGCCGCATATAGAGACTGCTGCGAAGTACCTGCGGGGAGTTGCCGCTGCCGCTAAGGGCCTGGTACTGACGTTCTGCGTGGACCTCCTCGAGGTTTCCTTACCTCGAGGTTAAGCTTCGTCGTGTGGACGCGCGTCGAAGTTAGGGGGCAAGAGTTTAAATTCGAAGTTTCCTAACCTCAAAGTTAAGGATCGTCGTCTGAACGTAACTAACAACTAGCTACCTCCACCGGCGTCTAAGCAAACTATAAAGTAGATTGTTATACTCTCTTTTTATTTATTACGCATTGGCACATATTGCACAGGGGTATTAAACTGTTAAAGCACTTACTTCTTATCTTTTCAGTACATATGTTTCATCATTTGTCGTCTTCCAGGCAGAGGAAACTTGATACACGTCATCGCTACTATTGGAGACAATGTCGAATTACCCTGCTGCTCCAATCTATCGGTTCCCGAGGTCATGTGGACGCTTGGAATCGATGACTCTGAGTTGATTAGATATAGACCAGGAAAAGAAGGCCTGTTCAACCTGCCTCGATTCGACTTAGTGCGATCAGACGACGACATTATGTCTTGTAACCTGATCATCACAAATGTATCTTTCCATGACCGAGGAAGATATAAATTCATCGCCACCAAGCCATCAGATTTGCCCATCGCATGTACAGTAGATTTAACTGTTATAGGTAAGTTTAAATATTTGCAGGTGCCCATTCTCCTGCAGTTTTAGAAGAAAAAAAATAAAAACACTTCAAAGTTTTCATGTGTCAACGGGCAGATGTTTTTCTTTTCTACGTAAGAGGAAAAAAAAAGGCAGTGCATATCAGTAATCATACTTCACACCAAGGAGGTATTCGCTCTTTATACCTTGTCGGTATACTGGCCATTTATTCCATTTTTATTATTACATCTTAATTCGTGCAATTGTGGCTCCATTAACCGTGTAAGCTTAACTAGATCAATGCGATCGCTTCATTTGTGCCATTTACACACACGCTGAAATGCTGGCACACTACGTATTTAAAACAATTGCATTGCAAATGTGCACGCAATCAAGCATGTTGATGGACAGCGCAATACAAAAGCGTAAAGCGCTCATGATCAGCACTCGATCTCAGATCTCTCACTTGTCTCTTGCACCTAAATTCATACAACAGCAAATGACAAAGATATTTCTATTAGGGGTTATATATAAAACAAATCATATATTTTTTTTTTTTTCATTCCTGCAAAAAAACAGAATATTCATTTCGGTGAAAGGTGAAATTATTGAATCATTTCAACTTTCATCTCATGTAATTTTCTGTCCATTGTACTCATGGACATTCATTATTTGTATACGCAACATCCTTTTTTAAACACAGTTTGATGTATATTTCGATCGTTTGCCGATTAGTAATGCACAGTATAGGTAATTGCAATTTAGAAGGAATTGTTTTGTTTTAAAGAGATTTGAGAGTCACACGCAAGTTTGAAAAGGCATTACTATCGTTACTTCTCCTATACATTTTTCATCTTTCTTCTCGTCTACTAGGTGAAGGAAGCCTGACACAGGTCATCGCTACTATTGGAGACAAAACCGAATTACCCTGCTGCTCCGACCTATCGGTTTCCGAGGTCATCTGGAAATTTGGAATCAATGACTCTGATTTGATTAGATATAGACCAGGAGAGGAGAACCAGTTCAACTTGCCACGTTTCGACTTAGTGAGATCAGGGGGTGACGTTATGTCGTGTAACCTGATCATTTCAAATGTATCTTTCCATGACGGAGGAATATATAGGTATATTGCTACCAAGCCATCAGCTTTGCCTATCACATGCATGGTAGATGTAACTGTTACAGGTAAGTTTGTGTTAGGAAAATAACGCTAGAAACATCTCAAAAGTTTTGTGTCAACGGGCAAATATTTGTTATCAATTTTTTTAAGTTGGTGCCACAAGCAGTATAAATCAATAATCATAGTCACACCAAGGATAAAATTGTTCTTTATTCCTACTTGGTCCTTCTCTTGAGCTATTTAGTAGCACGTTGGGCAAGTGATATTGTCAATTCCTTTTGGAGAATCTAGGTGAGTACGTGATATTTTGAACTCCCATGAAAAAAAAAAACAGTGGAGGCGGAATGAAACAAAAACAATACATTCAATTGTACATTGAACTGAAATCAGACACATATCAAACGATTTCAATTATGATGAAGAATGTCAGCATGTCAGCAACAAGTAGGCCTACTATATATTTCAACTTTGAGAAAAAGAACGTATAACGGTTTTATAGCCTTTGACAATTTTAGTGACATAGATGTTGCATTATTAAGTTTACAGCAGCTGCTGTATTAAGCTCACCTATATCACACTTTGTCGGTGCATTTAAAATGAAGGGCCGGTCATCGACGAGGTATAAGCTTTATCTAATATTATAATTTTGTCTCTGATATCATGGTCCAGGACAATCATCTTCTGCCAAACCGCTACAGCTTGTTTTCTTTTCAAAGAATAAACGCGTTTTTAACCTTTTTTACACACTTTGATATATATTGTGATCGTTTGTGAACTTTTCATGCACATATAGCCCAGTAGAATTTGGACGAGTTCAAGTTCAAGTTCAAGTTTATTTAACCAATTCACTAAACATTTGACATTTTACAAAAGGATACATCATTAAGAATAATGAATGGTTTGGGACCCCAAAAGAAGCAGAGCATGTAAAAAAGGGGTCCCGGATAAACATATAAAACAAAACATACTAAAGTTCTAATCATATTAACAAGAAGTATAATAGTAACATATTTACATAGGACAGATGCAACACAAGCACACACACACACACACACACACACACGCACACAGACACACACACACATTCAATCACACAAACACGTGTCACAAAAACGCTCATGCACATACATGTATGGACATGAAATTGCAGAAAGATACTTTCTATTTTACTATACTTTTAAATTCAGCTTCCCTAGATCGATTCTTATTTTACAAATTTCCCTCAAGAAAGATGCGACATGTACGTTTAAAGTTGGATAGTGTTGAGGCTGACCTAATTCTCAATGGCAAATTATTCCATTCTCTAATACAAGCATATACAAATGAATTTTGGGCAGTTTGAGTTGTTACGAAGGGTTGATGAATGAGATTACTTTTACGCGCATTATAAGCATGAACGGTAGAATTTAACACAAACGCATCCTTCATGAAAGATTTCGGATCACCTTGTGTCTTTAACATAAAAATCAAGCAACTCAAGATAACTAATTTTTCAAATGGCAAAATATGAAGTTGAATAAACAATGGCAAACTTGGACTTCTGTAGTTTGAATTTGTAATATACCTTACAGCTTTTTCCTGAAGAACAATCAACTTATCTTATGAGTCTTATAAATATTTCCCCAAGCTACATTACCATGATTACAGTACATTAAATGAGGCATAATTATGGCACTATACAGAGTAATTAAGGTTTCTTTTGGTAAATAGAGACGTAACTTGGATAAGATACCAACACTACGAGAAACTTTAGTACAGACGTAACTGACGTGGTCTTTCCACGATAAATATTCATCGACTATAACGCCTTGGAATCGTACATTATGGCTTCGATCAATCTGGTTACCGCCTATTACCAGTGGATCAATGTCATTTTGGATTCTTTTCCCTCTTAATCTAAATACAACATATTGGTATTTACTAGTATTCAATAATAGTTTATGACAACAAAACCATTCAAATATATTACCAATTTCATCATTTACAGAGTTCTTTAAGGGTAAGAAATAGTTGTGGTGAGCAAGTATCAAAGCAAGTGTCGTCTGCAAAAAGCGAATAAGTAAACACGCTAGATGAATTGATAATGTCATCAATATGAATAAGGAACAACAGAGGGCCTAGGACTGACCACTGTGGAACACCACATGTTACTTGCCTCGACTGTGATTTAACTCCATTTACCGCTACATATTGTTGTCTATTTTGCAAGTAATCTTTAAACCAAGCTAGAGCTACCCCACGAATACCATAATGCTCAAGCTTACACAGGAGTATCGGATGGTCGATAGTATCAAAGGCCTTCGACAAATCTAAAAATATACCAATAGAATACCTGCCACTATCAATAGCATTAACGACAGTATTCACTAAATTCAAGACACCCATGCTCGTGGAACATTTTTTTTCCGAAAACCAAATTGCTGTGGAATCAAAACACTATATGATTGAAGATAATAATCCAATCTTTTATACACAATTTTTTCAAGGATCTTTGAGAAAATGGGCAACAAAGCGATTGGTCTATAATTTTCTATACATTTGCTATCATTCTTTTTAAATACAGGGATTACGTTTGCTAATTTCAATTTATGTTGAACAATTCCTTGTGAAAGAGACTTGTTGAAAATATCACACAAGGGATCAGCAATATAATGTATACAACTCTTTACAACCATTGGAGATACATCATCTGACCCACATGATTTTGATGGGTTTAGGGCAGTAGCAAATTTTATAATTTCATGAACAGATATTGGAGTAAAATACAATGATGAGGAGTGACTTCGCACTGATAAATATTCTAGAAATGAACTTTTGGCAGCAGGTATATCATTGGTCATCTTTGAGGGCAAATCAATAAAATATTCATTAAAATATTCAGCTTTATGTAAATCCGACTGAAGTGTAATGCCATTATGGTACATTTTACTCGGAATTAATGGTTTCTTCCCCCTCCCTAATAATTCATTTATGTGATACCATGTCTTCTTAATATCATATTGAGTTGACCGAAAAACATTATCATAATACCTCTTTTTGCTCTGTCGAACAGTAGATGTCAACAAATCTTTATGTACCACATACTTTTTAAAGTTTGCATCACTTCGATCTTTAATAAACCTAGAGTACAACTTATGCTTCTGATTATTAGATTTCAGGAGGCCTGGGGTAATCCATGGTTTTCTATATTTTTTTCTTTGACTTCATCTCAACTAAAGGAAAAATTGAATCAGATAATATTAAAAAAGTATCAATAAACTGTTTATAAGAGTCATTAGCATCATACAAATTATACAAACAAGACTAATTAACGTCAGATAACTTTTGCTTAATTTTTGCATTATTCTTCTCTTCATTAATAACACGCCGAAATATTTTACCTTTGCTGTTAACAGCTGTAACAGCATCACCTTTATTGATGCTAAAAATGGGCATATTTATGGTCAGAAAAATCTGAGCACAGAATACCAGAATGAAAATGGTCTCTAACACAGTTTGTAACGATATTATCAATTAAGGTTGCGGTTGAAGACGTAACACGAGTAGGTTTATTAATTAGGGAGAATAAACCATATGAATTCACAAAGTCAACAAAATCGTTAACTTTATTATCTACATTAATATTCAATAAATTTACATTAAAGTCGCCCATAATATATATTTTATTATTTTCTGCACTCACAATTTCCATTGTATCATCAAATCTATCAATAAACGATCTTATATCAGCACCAGGCGCTTTGTACACACATCCAATAACATATTTAGTGTTTGTAATATTCGCTTCTATAAACAAAGATTCATAATACAAATTTGTATCAGATAGGTCACTTCTCAGCCGAAAATCAATTCCCTCCTTTATATAATATGCAACCCCACCACCTTTTTTATTCAACCGACATGACTGAATAAAAGAATATCCAGGGATGTTAAATATAGCTACATCTGTTGAAGGTTTAAACCAAGTTTCGGTTATACCAATCACAGTAAAATCATATTTTATACTGGATAAAAACACAACAAAATCTTCAAAATTTGTATAAAGGCTCCTAGAATTAACATGCAAAAGAAAGAGTTTTCTCGTAACTTTAAAGAAGATTCGAAAATTTATTTCAGCGCGAAAGGAAAATCTTACGCGAATTTGAAAAGGCAATAATATCGTTACTAGCTCTCCTGCTACATGTTTCGTCTTCCCTCTTACAGGTGAAGGAAATCTGTCACACATCATCTCTTTCACTGGAGACAAAACCGAGTTACCCTGCTGCTCAAACCTATCGGTTCTCCAGGTCTTCTGGAAGCTTGGAATCGATGACTCTGATTTGATTAGATATAGACCAGGAGAGGAGAACCAGTTCAACTTGCCACGTTTCGACTTAGTGAGATCAGGGGGTGACGTTATGTCGTGTAACCTGATCATTTCAAATGTATCTTTCCATGACGGAGGAATATATAGGTATATTGCTACCAAACAAGCAGCTTGGCCCGTGACGTGTATGGTAAATTTAACCGTTAGAGGTAAGTTTACGGGGGTGTACGTCACGAGACCGACACCCACGAGTCATACAGCCCACAAGTCATACAGCTCATAAGCAGGCGCGCCGGAAGCAGTTTTGGATGGGGGGGGGGGGCAAATATTGGAAGGGGCTCACGATAGACCATACATATGTTACAAATATACACATATATATATATAACTATATATATATATATATATATATATATATATATATCCGTTGGGTATATATCCGTCGGGAATATATGGTTTGTTGAGGGTCGAAAAGTGCTCAATGCTGTAAAGCAGAGCATATTAGGCGTACCTGTGTTTTGGTGCCTTGTCTGCTACCGGCGGTTTCACGCTGTCGCGATCTTCAGGCAGACTGACAAAGTGGTGTGTTTCTGTGCTCATGTGGCGCGGTGGATCGGTTTGACGCATGGATGGTTTTTCTTTTCCGGTGTCTGCATTTGGATATAAGTTCGGACCTTTTGTTGAGTGCATTTTTGTTTCGGATGATGATGGCCTTCTCATCGAGGCAGAGGTTGCACATGCCTCTGCCTCGATGAGAAGGCCATCATCATCCGAAACAAAAATGCACTCAACAAAAGGTCCGAACTTATATCCAAATGCAGACACCGGAAAAGAAAAACCATCCATGCGTCAAACCGATCCACCGCGCCACATGAGCACAGAAACACACCACTTTGTCAGTCTGCCTGAAGATCGCGACAGCGTGAAACCGCCGGTAGCAGACAAGGCACCAAAACACAGGTACGCCTATATATATATATATATATATATATATATATATATATATATATATATGGGTGAGAATTTTGAACGATGTACAATTGCCAATTTTCGTACCTTATGACATTCTTTCCCTTAGAACACGCCAGGATGATCTAAGAAACCAGATTTTTTCATGTCATCTCAAAGATTGGTAAATTTCCTTTCAGGAAATATATGGTTTGGTTGACTTTTGCCTGATATTTTTCATTTCACAAGGACTTAAAGCGTAAAAATACGGTAAAAACGCTATTTTCACAATAATTTTTGTTTTTCAAACTAGTGATGTGCATTTTTAATGGTACGTGGCATCTAATATCTGACCATGTTCTGGATCTGACATATCATGGGTATGTACCACAAAATTATAAGAACTTTATGAGCACGTATAAAATTACAGAGAACAATTGAAATATCAAAGTCCTATACAGACGAACGTCCGTGATGCTTTTATTTCTATCGCTGCTGCAAATTCTACTTTGTTGTCCCAACTGTAACGTATACGAAAATTTGGTGTTCCACCTAATGAACATATCCTGCAAAAATTGTACGTCTGCTGGCTGTACATGGGACGTAATATTCTTTTATGCAAAATTATACTCAGTTTTCGTCACGGACGTGCTTCCGCTATTTTCTAATAAATATCGTAGCCCATGAAACGTTATTGGTGATATTGTTCTGAGTCGTAATCAACTAAGATCTAGCAACACGACAATATGTTTGTTTTGAGTTTCTGTCCATCCTTTGTCAAATAGGAACCGAAATTATATTTTTAGACGAACCTCCAAGAAAAAAAGAACGTCCGTGATGATTAAAACGTTTTCGAGTGGGACACCATCTTGCTTTGATGGCGAAGGTGCATTTTACCTTTGGCTCTCTAGCTGAGGAGCTGCATGCTATTTTTGGAGTGGACAGAGGTTCGTCCGCAGTTTTTTGACCATGCAATTCACCAAAAACCAAGCAAATAATTAACATTTTCTCTGAAAATTCACCTCCTGATCCCCCTCTGAGCAATACATATGTTGTAAGGATGTCAAATTTCATATAATTTGCATTAATAATACCTTTTCAAATTTTTGAAAGAGTTAGGAAGGCTAGGTACTCTCTGCCGATTAGTTATCCGTCCTGGAACATGACCCTAGTAGCAGAACGAACGTCCGTGATAATTCCAGAGAACGTCCGTGACGTATGCAATCCCTCCGATAGGGATAACTTGTCCCGAAAGTGTCCTGTATTCTTTAAAACTTTTGGCTCGAATAGCGACAAATAAAGTTTTACAAAGTAGAAAATGAGTTTAGAGCAGTAGTTTCAGAATTTTTAAGGCGTTATATGATCATGATGAACAAACAATTGAAAATTTACTCACAATTTTACGCTTGCTTTCCCTCTAATTATACAAAAAACAGCTAAACACTTAAACAAAGTTATAGGAAAATGGAATTTTGCGTAATCTGTAATTTCTGTGCGTTTAAATTTCTTTCTAATGAGGTTCTGGAGACAATTTGTACTGTTACAGGTTCTGAAAGTTTCGCTCACGGACGTTCTGTCCGAGAAAGGAAATTTCTGACAATTACAAATATATCACTGCACATAAGATTAATGTTAGTTGAAAATATTACCAAATCACCGAGCCGCTCATACCCGAAAGTAAATAGCGTTCAGCACTCAATTTACCTGTAATAACAAACGGAAAACGTTGTTTTCACGGATGTTCGTTGGTTGAATAAGTCAGTGGATTACATAGTAGGAGAAAGAGGATCAGTGCCACTTTTTAGTGGCAGGTGCTCTAAGTGTTTATCTTTTGAGTATGGTAGCTGCCGTCTCAAACAGAACACATCCAGTTTTGGTCTCCATAACGGACGTTCGCTGTAATTGTTATGATATCAAATGCCTTAATTCATTCTTATTTTTCTCTTCATGACGATTTTTCTCTCATTCCTTCAATAGCCTGAACATGCTGCGACCAAACAGAAAACAAAAACAAAACAAAACAAACCAAAACAAATCCGAAAAGTGCTACGCAATCACATTCAGGATAATAACGGAAGTCTGTAATGAGCATGTGTTGAATAAGAAACGGAAAAGTTTCAAAAGGACGTGGAAGCAGTTGAATGAAAATGACTGAGAAACAGAGAAGGGATCGAGCTCCAACATACAGAGAAATGAATTGCCAGTGCACTCCCGTTATACCAAATTCCTGTGGAGAAGTTTTCGTTTGTTTGTTTATGTTTTTTATTCATCGAAATGCCGTCACAAGCAAACAAAAATCATGCAGTATACAATTATTGTCTGATGAAAACACACAAATCCTCCGCTTATCATCACATGGTGTTGTTTTATACTCATCAATGAAAAGCAATATTCATTTGTAATTTTTCCAAGAGTTTTTTTTTTTTCATCTTACATTTAAGAGACAGAGAGATCGTCAATTTGTCTGTGCTTTTGTGCTTACTTTGAAAACACATGTTATAAAAAGTAATGATTAAGAATAGGTTTAAGGTTGCACTTTGATACGTTCGCTCGTCCAAAGATTCGTTGCTCCGATGTCCAAAGGTTTGTTATTCCAAAATGAAAAAAAAAAATGTAGTTAATTCAGGAGGTTTGTTATTAGAAATGTTCTTCAAAAAATATATACTAAGGATCATTATTTTTAGGTCCGTTCTTCTAAAAGTGGAATTGGCCTGATATTCGTTTAGGTGAAAACGGTTATTATGAGGTTTTGAAATTGGAGGATTTTAGTTGTTACCTTGTTTCTCCACATTTGGATGAGCGAACATAATTTTTCATGTTCCAATTAATAAGCCTTTCGGTTAACCTTCGGAGATTCCTATCATTTACCGAATAAAAAAGCTTCATAATTATACGAACTGTATCAATTTTCGTATTGACAAACTGTATGAATAACGAGCCTCCGAAGTGACGCGCTTCAAAAGGTTTGTTATAACAAACCATATTGTATAATATCGAAGTCACAAACATCCATCCAAGTTATATGGACTTATTGTGTCTTGTTATGACGAAACTTCGCAGTATCGAACCTATTATCATTTCTGACTAATATAATAACACACATTCTCCTCGGTAACAGTGTGTAACACAAAGAGCAAACACAGAGGGATTTCTTCCTAACGTATTCGTTTGCCCTCCCCAGCTAAACTTCGTATTTCTATAACGGAGCACATTTCTGTTGTTTTTCTATATTAATTCTTTGTCATAATTTTAGCTGTTACCATGTTCGTTATATAAAAAGCAAATTTTGCATTGTAGACTTTATATAACAAGTTTAGGACCTGAATATTTACTTCATGATAACGAAATTTTGATAGATATATTCGTTCTCAAGGATGGACTACGTCACTGAGATTACACGTACGTTTGTACGTTCATTACTAGAGATGGAAAAATTGTTTTCTTTGATTCCTCAGTATGAGAAGATAAACAAGCTTATATAATTGAGAATTGGTAATATCTATTCAGGATTTTGCAAAGGAGTTTGTTCTTGACATGAAATTGCTGTTTGTTGTGAGTAGAATGCGTTTCGAACTCAAGAGAGCTGCATTGTTCAATATCTTGTTTGTTCCGAACGTCCGTGAGCTACATGCGAACCTCCGTGATGAAAACTATGCTATGTTTGTTGGGTTATAGAGACTGCCCAGATGAGATACATCTTAAAAAGGTATATTATTATTTGGGAGTGAGGATTAAAGTATGGGATAGTGAAATAAGAGGTGAAAATATTGAGTTTCTGTAAAATGCGCGTAAAGTTAAGAAAGTGTTTAGCGGAAGAGCAATATTTCCACAGAAATGACGAATTTAGTTAAATCATCAGTTGTCTACCATTACGTACAGGTTAAGAGTACAAGCTTGATATTCTGCAATCACGTACACATGTCCCTTAAGATATTTCGTTTGGATTTTGAACTGAATCAGATCTTTGGAAACTATGTTAAATGGTATTCAAATGTATGTGCAGTACTATTCCTCACGGACGTTCGCTGCTCTGGACACGGTAAACTTCAGCGGTGAATAAAAACTTGTTCCTCTGGGAAAATCCTAGTATAATTGTGTTCATATTAAAGCTTGAGTTATACTCTTTCAGGTAAGATGAATGATTTGGAGAATTTCCTACTTTTTAAATTTTGCCTTGTTTTCGCTCAATTGTACATCGTTCAAAATTCTGACCCATATATTCATATATATATATATATATATATATATATATATATATAGTTATATGTACAGTGGCGTACCGTTGGTCGAGACATTGGAGAGGCGGACACCTTGTGGAAAAGTAATTTTGAGTGTGTGTATTGATGCTTGTGGGTGTGTGCGTGCGCTGTCAGTCTGCAAACTTAATGGGACAACAATACATTACGGAATGTGATACATTCAACAACACAGTCATTGAGCAACATTAGGCGTTTTCACATCAGCCCGATGTTTCGAAATAGCGCGCTTTTTTTTCTGACTTGGGAAGTTAAAACATCTCGAGCTTGGATTTTTTTTTTTCGGGCTGATGTGAAAACGCCTATTGTAAGTTTTCCTTACATGGATTATGTAATGACGTTGTGGAACGACAAATTACTGTCAGCAACATCAGGAGAATTGCATAACAATAAAATGCGAGTGAGTGGAGCGAGCTCGCAAATTTTGACATTTTACAGTCCAGAAACTGCCGTTTGTAGCTATATTTTTCGCTTTGGAAATTAAGGGGGCGCACCGGGCGCAACTACTGGCATTTACTGGCAGCAACATTAGGAGAATGGCATAACGATTCAATGCGAGCGAGCGAAGCGAGCGAGCTTGAAAATGTTGACATTCTACAGTCCCAAAACTGCCGTTTGTAGCTATGTTTTTCGCTTTGGAAATGAAGGGGGAGGGCGCACCGGGCTCAACCGCTGGCAATTACTGGCAGCAACGTTAGGAGAATGGCATAACGATTAAATGCGAGCGACCAAAGAGAGCGAGCTTAAACATTTTGACATTTTACAGTAAAAAAAAAACTGCCGTGTGTAGCTATATTTTTTCGCTTTGGAAATTAAGGGTGGGGGGGGGGGGAGCGGCCCAGGCGCAACTGCTGGCAATTACTGGCAGCAACATCAGGAGAATGGCATAGCGATTGAATGCGAGCGAGCAAAGCGAGCGAGCTTGAAAATTTTGACATTTTACAGTCCAAAAACTGCCGTTTGTAGCTATATTTTTTCGCTTTGGAAATTAAGAAGGGGGGGGGGGGGCGGTGCAGGCGGGGATTAAAACTATTTTTCCGGGAGCACTACCTACGTCAGGTGTCACGTTTATAGTAACAAAAAGGACGTTCTAGAGAATGGAGTCACAACTGTCTTATTGCCTTTGCTAGATGTTCGAAGCCGCCGCTCAAAAATATTTGAAGCATGTGCCAAACAGGGGCTGCCGGCCAGATACGAAGACAATTGACTCGTGTCTCATTGCATAATCACCAGCCACTTTCAAAGGAAGATAGTCTCTGTGATGGTAATTACTTTTCGCTATCTCTTCTCATAAAATGTAGTTGGTATAGACACGAGGATGCGCGAATACAAATCGAGCAAAAAATGCTGAAATAAAGCTGAAAATTACTCGACTGGGCATACCCGGGCACTAATCTGATATATCTATCAATAAAGAATTATACTTGAAGATTATTCCATATTATTTTCACTTGTGGAAATTAAGCGGAAAAATGATAAAACCAGCTTTCTAGGATGGTACAGTTTCAAACATTTTCACATGATACAGCTCTGATTTACTCTTTGCGCAAATTTCTGGACGGAAGTGACTTTTGTTTTACATGCTTTATCAATAATTGAAATTTCATTTCATTTACTGAATGAATAAGCAAAATATGGCCAACATTATGATAACGTTCAAAATGAATCTTCAGATTGCTCAGCAAGACAGCGGCTTGGAACATCGATCTTTAAAGGCACAAGTGCACCTGTGGAATTCTTTTGTACATCAATAGAAATCTGACAACTGTTTGAATAATTACAGCCAGTTGAAACTCCAGTGTGTATAAAACCTCCTTGGTAACAACTAGCGGTGGAAGAGGGACGTATGGAAGATTTTTTTCTCTCTCTCGGGGGGGGGGGGGGGGGGGGGGGGGGAACACGTATAAACATTACAAACCAAAGAAGAATCTTTTAAAAGTTGCTTCAAAAGGAGGGTTGGCATGGGCCAGTTGTGCCCGCCTGTAAATCCGCCAGTGCTTAAAGCTAACATTTTTATATTTACACGATTTTCCATAGCCAAAGGCCTCTAAAAACTGCAACGGTTACCGTTCAATGCGGTTGAGATAATCTGCTCACACGCAACGAAAAATGAAGTTCTAAACATATATGGCCTTTTTTACGATCAGTGGTGTAACTTTTGTACTTGGAGGTTCAAAATTTCAAACAAAATATTTTTTTCATTATTCTGTTTGATTCCTGATTGAAAGTATTCAAATGTTTGAAAAAATAACATTTCAGACCTTAAAGGGGAAGGCTAGTAACTGATCAGTGGGAATCAGTGGAAATGCTGGGAGATGATTGTTCCAATCCTTATGGGATTCATTCAAGAGTTCATTGTATATCTATTGTTGTGTGAAAATGATTTCCTTCAGAACGGTCTCATATTCAAGTAATGTGCAGCTTAATGCTCCGTTACTGACCAGGGACACTAACCTGGAAGCATTAAACTGCACATTACTTGAATATGAGACCATTCTGAAGCAAATCATTTTCACACAACAATAGATATACAATGAACTCTTGAATGAATCCCATAAGGATTGGAACAATCATCTCCCAGCATTTCCACTGATCCCCACTGATCAGTTACTAGCCTTCCCCTTTAAAGCTGAAGGGTTATTGGTGTAATTTAAAGAAAACCCTGGCACCTGAAGTAAATCTAAGCAAAATTTTGCTTTCATGAATTGCACCATATTGACAAAACTCTGTAGTCAAACTTCACCATGCAAAGTTTATATGGTTAACAACAATATATAGTTTGTAAATCAAAACTATTTGGGGGTTGAATATAAAGTGAATAAAAAAATACATGAGATTTATAAATTTTTGCTAAAAATACCAATTGACATGTAATTTTTAAGATATTAACTATTCATTGGATGGCAGGCCAGGTCAAACTCTTACCATAACAAGTCTTTAAGAAGGGTTACCTTCCTATGTAGATTAAATGAAATTCCAATCAATTCTTTAAAACTTGGATTTTTTCACACATGGATGTTTCGGAGGTGACAGTTAACATATTAGAATGTTTCGGTGGTGACATTAATATTAACACTCACTTTTTTTAGAATAAGTGACAATAACACGAACACTTCTTTTTATCAATGTTTTTAATGATTATAACTCGAAAACAAGAAATTAACTCCTGTTTCAAGCAGATAAACCACACAGAACAAGTGGTTTTTTTTTACACTTCATTGATTGGCATGGGTACCAGTAGTTTGCCTTCCGTTTGGACGAAGGATGTAAGCTAAATATTGTCATCTGAAGAAACACGGCATTCCATTTCCTACCTTAAATTGACATGAGTGTGTGATATCATTTTAGTAATGCTTCTTTGCTCTCAGAACATATTATTCCACAACACCAGGGAAGAATCACTTCGATTCGGAGGTGACATTCAATGTTAACATTGTGTTGAAATATTAATTTACAGTAAGAATATGACGGACATAAGCTAGATATTGTAACCTGAAGAAACATGGCATTCCATTTTCTACCTTAAATTGAAATGAGGGTGTAAGATCATTTTAGTAATGTTTCTTTGCTCTCAGAACATTTTATTCCACAACACCAGGGAAGAATAACTTTGTTTCGGAGGTGACATTCAATGTTAACATTGTGTTGAAATATTCATTTACAGTAAGAATATGACGGACATAAGCTAGATATTGTAACCTGAAGAAACATGGCATTCCATTTTCTACCTTAAATTGAAATGAGGGTGTAAGATCATTTTAGTAATGTTTCTTTGCTCTCAGAACATTTTATTCCACAACACCAGGGAAGAATAACTTTGTTTCGGAGGTGACATTCAATGTTAACATTGTGTTGAAATATTCATTTACAGTAAGAATATGATGGACATAAGCTAGATATTGTAACCTGAAGAAACATGGCATTCCATTTTCTACCTTAAATTGAAATGAGGGTGTAAGATCATTTTAGCAATGTTTCTTTGCTCTCAGAACATTTCATTCCACAACACCAGGGAAGAATAACTTTGTTTCGGAGGTGACATTCAATGTTAACATTGTGTTGAAATATTCATTTACAGTAAGAATATGACGGACATAAGCTAGATATTGTAACCTGAAGAAACATGGCATTCCATTTTCTACCTTCAATTGAAATGAGGATGTAAGATCATTTTAGTAATGTTTCTTTGCTCTCAGAACATTTTATTCCACAACACCAGGGAAGAATAACTTTGTTTCGGAGGTGACATTCAATGTTAACATTGTGTTCAAGTATTCATATTCATAGTATGTCCCCCCAAAAGAAATTTACAATTAGACTTTTGCATTGATAGCACCCAATATGATTAAATCAGCTAAATTCTGATTTCGGGTCTTAAATTATAACATCTTAGCTCTATTTTGCAGAAAGCCCCAGTCAATTTGGTTAAGTGATCTCAAAGAAATGTGGATTGTTATAAAGGATGTCAGGAGTCCGATTCTTCCAAGTTCACCACTTTGATGCTCCTGGAACTGCATATTAATGTGCAAACACAATATACAAAACTTGGAGGGAAGGGATTCCTCACATGCTCTACAAAAATCCTTAATGCTCTTTGACCTCTGAAGCAAATTAAATGGGGTGTTCTGTAAGGTGCGGGCAATGAGTTATAGTTTCAATCCCTCAAATTGTATTTTAGATTGATTCACTATCTTTAAAGTTATCGTTGCAGAGGGTACCACTGAATTTTTTTGGTGGTGACATACAGTATGAATACCAAAAGCAAAAATTCTTATTTGACTTGTTTACGTTTTTGTTTGCACATACTTTTATAAATAGATTAATTCAAGGATGTTCATGAATTCTTCATCATCCTTGATAGCCACCATACAAATGTTATGATACTGGTGAAAGGTCTTTGGTTCATCTGGGATAAATTTTCTATACACCAGATTCATTCAAACTGTTGACATTACTAAAATATCATATTTTACGTATCTTTCTGAATTGCTTGAAAATGACCTGCAAATCATGCATATCAGTCACTTTTGAGAGTAAAAAGTATAAGATAAGAAAAACCATTTTATTGCTTTTGAAGTGACACAACGCAGAGACAACCCAAATTCTCAGGTGTTAACTATTTAGTGAACATTCATGTCTTTCGTCATGGCTTTAATTTTCAAATATAAGCTCTTTCTTTCAGTTCTTACTTGTTATTTTGTTTAGTTATTCTCTTTCATGATAATGGATACCAGCTCATATTTTGTTTGAGATTGTAATTCATACTCATCTTTAACAGGTTTTTACAGTTTGGTTAAGACAACAGTTTGTGTTTCCCATCTGAAGAGAGCAGCATAATGATTTTCTGTGCACTTGAGGGAAAAATTTGTTTTTGTTCAGTAATTTTCCCCATCAACTTCACAGAAGGTCCCGGACACAAACTCGTCTCAAATAAACCTATAAGGGACCGAAACTGGAAAAGAACAAGTTCACCTCAATAGACATGAGGGTTGAGTAAATACAGCAATATTAGTAAAACACATCAGTGAGAGTTTGAAGAAAGTAAGGCAATCCGTTCCAGAGTTATGGATTTTTGAAGTTTCTGCTCAGTCAAAGCTGAATGAGAAGACTTCTATAGCTTGTGATGTCACATGTGTACAAGGATATAGAGAAAGTATCAAGAAAATTCAACATACTGTATTTTCACTTTTCTTGCATAACAAAAGAACACATGACTTCTCTCTTTTGGAAGGCAGGATGAATAATATTGCCCTAAAATACGTCAGTAGCAAGTTGAAGAAATGTGCACTTTTTTTCAAAAAGTAAAGTTTTGTGAAATTCACTTATATTTTCCTTATATCATACACTGTCGTAGTCGTCTCATCCAGCAGTGATTGCGCAGATACTTCAAAAAACCATGTAACTTTTGAATGGATTGTCCAATTTCCCCCAAACTTTCAATAATGTGTTGTACTAATGTTGTTGCATTCACTCAATCCACATGTATATGAAGGTGGACTTGTCCTTTAAGAAACCAATTTCTTTTCCTTGAAATTCCAGTACTTAAAGCCAAATTCTAAGATAAAACATAATAACAAAACGAGGAAAAAACCTCATCAAAATTATATTGAAATAGAACTGCAAATCTTGTTTTTGGATCAAACATTGGAGGGGGCTCAAGATTAGACCATGCATATGTTACACAATATACACATACATACACACACACACACACACACACACACACATATATATGTAAAGTGGCGTACGGTGGGTCGAAACATGGGGGGAACCATAAAGTAATTTTGACAGGCTGTATGCTTGTGCGTGTGTGCGTGAGCAATAATGGGACTACAATACATTACGGAACGTGATACATTCAACAACGCAGTCATTGAGGAACATTGTAAGTTTTCCTTACATGAATGACGGTGTGAAACGATCGACAAATTATATACTGTCAGCAACATAAGGTGAATGGCATAACAATAAGATGCGAGCGAGCGAAGCGAGCGAGCTTGAAAATTGTGATATTCTACAGTTCCAAAACTGGAGTTTTAATTGTAGCTATATATTTCGCTTTGGAAATAAATGGGAGCGCAGCGGGCGCAACTGCTGGCAATTATTGGCAGCAACATTAGGAGAATGGCATAACGATTCAATGCGAGCGAGCGAAGCGAGCAAGCTTGAAAATTTTGACATTCTACAGTCCCAAAACTGGGGTTTGTAGCTACAGTATATCTTTCACTTTGGAAATTAATTGGGCGGCGCATCGGGCGCAACTGTAGCTATATCTTTCGCTTTAGAAATTAAGGGGGGGGGCATCGGGCGCAACTGCTGGCAATTACTGGCAGCAACGTTAGGAGAGTGGCATAACGATTCAATGCGAGCGAGCGAAGCGAGCGAGCTTGAAAATTTTGACATTTTACAGTCCCAAAACTCCCGTTTGTTACTATACCTTTCGCTTTGGAAATTAAGGGGGGGGGGGGCATCGGGCGCAACTGCTGGCAATTACTGGCAGTAACATTAGGAGAGTGGCATAACGATTCAATGCGCGCGAGCGAAGCGAGCGAGTTTGACAATTTTGACATTTTACAGTCCCCAAACTCCCGTTTGTAGCTATATTCTATCTTTCGCTTTGGAAATTAAGGGGTGGGGATATCGGGCGCAACTACTGGCAATTACTGTCAGCAACATTAGGAGACTGGCATAACGATTCAATGCGAGCGAGCTTGAAAATTTTGACATTCTAGAGTCCAACAACTGCCGTCGTAGCTATGTTTTTCGCTTATAGAAATTAAGGGGAAGGCGCACCGGGCTCAACTGCTGGATGCGAGCGAGCGAAGCGAGCGAGCTTGATAATTTTGACATTTTACAGTCCAAAAGCTGCCGTTTGTAGCCATATTTTTTCCCTTTTATTCATATATATACATATTTATTTTATTTTATTTGTTTATTCATTTATTTTTGTTATTATTATTACTTTTTTTTGGTGGGGGCTTTTTTTCTTTTTTTTTTGGGGGGGGGGGGGGGGGCAAAAAATCCCCCCCCCCTGCCCCCCACTTCCGGCGCCTGTGCTCATTGTTAAAAAAAGTGAAAAAATGTAAATTTGCCCTAAAACGTACAGTCTAGTAATAAAAAAAAAGAGTGAGAGTGTGTTAGTTGATTTCTCCACTTTGAGACTTATGTTACTAAAATAAATGAAACTATTGGTGTACATGATATGGTTTCTCTTCAACAGAAATGAACAAAAAATCTTGTTAACAGTGTTTTGTCACTTCCGAAACAGTAATTCTTAGTTTTTATTAGATCTTTTATTAATCTCTAGAAAATTCTCACTTCCTGTTGCCATATTACTATTTTCATCCAACAGAGATTCCTGTCAATTGGACAGAATCAAACAAAATTGCTTTGTCTTCGAGAAATTATCAAATATAATATGCTTACTGTTTCGGAGGTGACAATTGTTTCGGAGGTGACAAGTGTTAACGGAAAATTGTAAATTGCTCCGAAATGAAAACAACAGACTACATTTCTACTACCTTCCTTCAGAGATAATGTGAGGGGATATGTTACATTTTTGCAAATGTAACGTATAACCGATGTCAAGAATAAAAAAAAAAATCAAATACATAAATCTGTTGTCTCGGAGGTGACAGAAATGTTAACGGAAAAGTTACATAAATTTATAAATGCTCACCAAACAAAAAATGATAAGTTATTTGAATTAAATAATCTTTGGATCAAAGTTAAGTCAGATTTATTATTATTCTGTTTTCATGGAAATTAGCGAAGTTGAATTTTATAATTGTGAAAAAGAGCTAACTCAAAAAAGGGGTTAATTGTTAACGGAAAATGTCACCTCGGAAACATAAAGTTTGGACAATTTCAGTCTTTAAAGAAGACAAAGCAGAACCTGGTAAACATAATAGTTCTTAATGCTGGATACCTGTCTATCACAACATCAACAAAAATAATGAAAAGGAATAAACGATTTAATATGCTAGCTCTGACAAAAATACTATGTCAGAGTGAGTACACCAAAAGTGTCGGATTTCAAGCATGTAAATGCCTGCCACATCTGAAAAAAAAAGAGAGGAAAGTTCATTAAGGTACCCAAGGTAGACACTGTGGGTGGTAAGTTTATGAGAAGAAATAATGCATATCTGTCAGTGTATAAGAAAGTTATACACCAATTAGTGCCAACACTGTGTTTTACACCACTGATTGTAAAAATGGCCATATGAGAGTTAGAATTACTAGTCTTAGCTAATAAATTTCCCTATACATACCAGCATACTGTACATTGCAAGATAACATAAAAAAGTACATGCCACAGCAAGAGTTCGCCAGAATGCCGAAATAACACTTAAAACGCTATTATACAGGAATGATAAGCTAGCCCAGAATAAATTTGTTGTGTAATACAAATAACAACTTTGCTTAAACAATCTCTTACATGAGTATGGAAGAAGCTGATCTAATTGAATGATCTAGCCTGTTCCATTCAAGTACAGAGGATACGATTGGGCTGCACTTGTGACAATCAGAGCGAAATCTTGCCACACGCAGATTTCCACTGTCTATTAGCCTTGTATGATGTTCATGTACATTACTAGGCTTAACTAAGTGCACCTGACATGCCTGAAGGTACGAATGTGCTAAGTTATGGACGCATTTATATCATCATAACGCGACTGAAATCAAAATGTTTGTCTAGTGTCATCCATTTAAGACTTTTGAATAAATCAGCCGGCGGTGTGTCATTATGTTTTGTCCAAAATTATTCGTGCTACCCTCTTTTGAATTTTTTTCTAGCTTAGTTGTGTCGGATTGAAATCTGTTTGTCCAAACAACAGAACAGTAACCAAATTGAGGTAACACTAGACTATTATAAAGTAATTTTAGGGATTGTTGGGGCAAAAAGGCCTTCGCGCTCTTTATCATGCAAACACTTTTTTTTTGGGTACGTTCACATACATTTTCGATTTGTTTAGACCATTTCAGTTTATCATCTATTAAAACACCTAAACATTATGAACTGAACTCTTTTAAACAGACTACCATCTAATGAAATTTTCAATTTTTCCGAGATTAGCACGGGAGCCGATAATCATGACAGAAGTTTTGCCAGTGTTAAGGACGAGACGATTTTTCTTAATCCACCCCATTATTTTGTTTAGTGCAACAGTTATCTTTTCTTCTAAAACCGCTGCTGCACTGACAGTGAGGGTCGTATCGTCAGCGTACATATCTAAAACCCCTTCTGAAGTACACTCGGGTAGACTGTCGACATAAATTGAAAATAAAAGGGGACCAAGAATTGACCCTTGAGGTACACGTAATTTAATAGTTGAAGGGTGGGACTTGGCTCCTTTGAATTGCGTCACTTGCTGTCTGTCACTTAAATAGGATTTGAACCAATCTACAGTCGTCTTGCTACACCCTACACACTTTAATTTATGTAAAAGTAGGTCATGATCTACAGTGTCAAATGCCTTCCGAAGATCTATGAAGGCAACTCCAGAAATCTTATTATTATCTATATTCAAAGACCACTGATTCACAAGTTTTGCAAGAGCAATTGATGTGGAATGAAATGGTCTAAAACCAGATTGATTAGGGTGTAGTAAACCATTCGCATTCATGAATTCGCTCAGTTGTTGATGTACGGTCCTTTCGATAATTTTACTCACGGTTGGTAAGATTGAGATGGGGCGGTAGTTACTTAACGAAGAAAAATCTCCTGCTTTAAATATCGGTACTACCCGAGCCTTTTTCCATTCACGTGGAACAACTCCCATAGACAGGGATTTGTTGATAATATCGCAAAGAGATTCTGCAATAACATTCTTTGTCATCTTTAAAAGTTTGCAGCCGATGTGATCTTCTCCGGTTGCTTTATCTGTGCCAAGAAGCTCGATCTGTCTCAATACAAAATCTCTCGTTATCTTACTTAAGTTAAACTGAGAATGAGGTGGAACAAAGCCTTTGTCCTCATCTAATATCATTTGAGAAGTATTCCTCTGCAGATCTTTTGTAATTTTAGTAGCATTAGATATGACAAAAATTGTTGAATGCTTCAGCAATACTTGCGTTGTCAGATACTTCTGCATCATCAACCTTTACGGCATTGGGAGAAATGGGTGATGATTTAGGCGTGAGTTCCCTCAAGCTCTTCCACATTTTCTGACTGTTGTTACGATTTTGTAAAATTTAGTCAGTGTTATGCTGTTTTTTTCTTATTCTCATGAGATGAGTAACTTTGTTTTTTAGATATTTGTAGGTGTTCCAATGATCATCACTATTGTTAGCTTTAGCAGCTTTGAGAATTTTATCACGTTCCGTCATGAGCTTAACAACCTCATCAGATATCCATGGACGTCCATGTTTTCTTATCCGCTTTTTGCGCAAAGGTATGTGTTTGTTGATAACATTTATTGAAAAGAGTCAACCACATATCCCACGCATCAACAGCGTCGTCTCTATCTTTTATGACCTGCCACGGAACACTTCTCAAATCACTATAAAATTCCTCCTCATTAAGATTTTTGAATGAGCGAAATTCCGCACATTCAGATTTGTGATGGATCTTTGCACTGAAGTCCCGAATAGCATATACCAAATAATGATCACTAATGCTAGTCTGAAATATTCCTCATTCACTGTAAAGTTCTTTGTCTGATACAAATATCGAATCAATCAAAGTATATAGAAGGAGTATTTGTAACTCTTGTGGAAGTATCAATTAACTGACTTAGCCCGTACATATTTGTATAAAACATATCATGTTGGTGTGGCATATTACAATTGAAATCACCTAATATAATACAACTCATATGTTCCGAGAGAGCAGAGTCCAAATTCCTGTCTAATTCGTTAAAGAAATTAACGTGTGAATTCGGAGGTCTGTAAAATTCCCCTACAAGGATGGAAAGCTTATTTGGATAATGTAATTCAAACCAAAAGGCATTATAAAGTAGATGTATTAAAATCGTCTCTTATTTTATAGTTGAATCTTTTGGAAATATACAGCCGCACCGCCACCATGTCTTGTACGGTCTCTACGTAATAGGACATAATCATCGATATGCAATTCAGAATCATCAGTCATGGAATCACAAAATGTCTCATTCAAACCGATGACCGTGTTATATGTCTCAGAAGTAATCTAAGTTCATCAATTTTAGAAATTAAACTACGAATATTCAAATGGGCAAATTTTAGACCCCTCTTTCTGAGAGGAGGAATTGAACCATTCATCAAATTATTAATTTGACTTTTGATTAGTTCATGTCGTCGCTCCTGAAGAGCATTTTGTTCTTCGCCAGTGTTAACATTCTCATTGCAATTCAAATTTTCGGTACAAACTTTCAAAGCACTGTTAAAAATTGGTTGTGATTTTGACTTCGAAAAACGAGATATATGACCCCATTCCTTGTCATTGTCGGAACGGTGTGTGACCCCAACGGACCCAGTTTCGGGTCAGTTCTGACCCGGATGTTTTAAGAGTGTACTATCTTTAACACATCGTGCATTTTTATTTTGATCTCTATATTGTGCTCGTTCGCCGATTAGTATAGATGCCGTCACACAGACAGTAAGATAGAAAATAGAAAAATTTATTGCAGCTGACTAACAAGATACCCTCCAGGAAAGACACAAAATAATTCAAAGCTTTGTTGTTTAATAATCGGAGGGCTTGTTCTCTCTCACTGATAAAGGGGAGTGTGTCTGCATTATCATCATGATTACATTTGACGTAAGATAATGATTGAGATTATCGCATAATGTACAATGATTCATTTTTCCCTTCCTGCTGCTGCTGCAACTCACAAATCGATGGTTAGTTTAATGGAAGATTCCTAAATATCGAATATGCAGTTGGAATGGCAGACAATATTGACAGATTTTCAGGTTGATTCACAAATTGCCAATTATATTCTACCACGGTAGTAAAAACATTTTTGTCAATCCTGTTAGAATCACATTCAACGTCACAAAACGTGATGGGAACGGTGCCTCGGGCTAAACTTATTACACCGTCATAACGACGGTAGTAGTAGTGTAACAAGCATGCTACTGCGATACCAATGTTGCAGCGAATTGTAACGATATAAAAAATGTCATTTTAAGACGTCATCTACGAGCGAGACACCATGGCCCGAATTCACGAAGGTGGTATAAATGAAACCATGGTTTAAACCATGGACAAAAACCATGGAGCGCCAAGTGTCGCATGGAATATTTCGTTACGAAATCAGTCATTTCGTCGATGAAATGATTATTTTGTCACGAAATGACAACATTTTGTAACTTAATGAACATTTCTTCTACGGAATGATAATTTCGTTAACGAAACGGGCATTTTGTCGACAAAATGACCAATTTCGTAACAAAATATTCCGTGCGACACTTGGCGCTCCATGGTTTTTGTCCATGGTTTAAACCATGGTTTCATTTGTACCACCTTCGTGAATTCGGGCCCATAAGTTATACAACTTGCGAGATAGGTTTTTCTTTAAAAAAAGAAGAAGGTGGAACTATACACTATAGAGCTAGAAATTCGTAAAAACGGACTACAAGCTCAAAACAACGAAAGTTAATTTAGCCCCATTATAAATTGTCAAGCTCATGTATTCTTTCTCCAAGTGTCTACCTCGTGACCTTTTATTGCCTACCTCCTGGACTGTAAACATTCCTTGGCATGATTTGCTTGACGTCGAATTCTTTGTTCTTGTTAACTTAGTGTCTAGCTAGTGGAATGTACAAAGTAGGATTCATGAGCTATTTAAATCATGTGCTGTAAGACTGCTAGGCAGCATGACTCGTGGGCTTTACAATACTCGGGAGTGTCGAGCTCGAGACTTGCAGCCAGTTTTAAGACTTGGCTACTTGATACAAAATTCCGCAGTATGACCGGTACTGGTACCGTCTTCTTATCTTATGAACAAATACTTGAGAGCAAAAAAACATTCCGCTCTCCAACAATTTTCTCAGTAAGTTTGTGTATCAACACTATAGATCTAAGCCTTGACAAACACTTAGCAATAATATAATTCATAACGATCGCTTGCCATGATGGTTATATGACTTAATGTAGATGATATGGAGGTGATATCTTTTCCCTGGCTGATCCAATCAGATTAGCTGCACTGTCTCGAAAAAATAACGACCATGTATAATGCTGCTTGAACAACAACTAATTGCTTCAATTGTCAACAGTGCGCATGACTGAAATTCTTATCGTTTCGTAGACATGGTGAACTGATTAGCTATACAGTAAGTGCCTGCAGCATAAATGCAGGCTCTGGTAGAACGAGGGTCCCGTCATGTTTATTATGTAAGGACACTTGTTGCCACACGGATTGTCGCCCCCGTCACGGATTGTCGTCTGGCGACAATCCGTGAAGCTTGTACAGTTCCCAATTTTTTACCTCGATGGCGACAATCTATGATGGCGAAAAATTTGTTGCGACAAGGATTGTCACCCCGTCAAAGATTGTCGCCCCGGGTATGGGTATTAGGCTATGGGCTAGTGGGGGTCAACCTGCACCCCCTCTGCACCTTACATTCATTGTTGTTTCTATGTAGCCCTTGGTCTGGAGAGTCAGAAAAGTGATGCTAACAAAAAAGTTGGGTCCCAAGACCCGCCCCGTGACGTTTTGTGACGTCACTTCCGGAACGACCATTTCGCGAATACGGGGGAATAGCATTTGGGTATTATCCTAATAAAGTGGTCCACACGCCATGCCTTTATTTTTTCATTGATAATCAAAGATTTTGGTATTTCGAGATTCCACAGAAGATGATAAATATGATGCAAAGCAAAGTTTGGCAATATAAGACCTCAGATTGTCGTCATCGACAACAAAATGGGCAACGATGTCGACAAAATTCAACAAAATTTTACAAAATTTGTGCAATTTTCAAGTTTTACCCTTTAAGTTTGTATATGTTTGTGAAAAAAATTTGTTTAATGACTTGAAATTTGGTCGGGATATTTAATGAATATCCCTTTTTACGAAAACAACAGATTTTGACATAATTGATATCCGATCTTCTTCTGTAGACATTCGAGTGCGCATGCGCGGTGTCTGGAAATAAGCCTCCCAAATGCCTTTTTTGATGTCCAGTATCAAAAACGAGTTACAACGCATCTCTTTATCATGTAAATTTACAAATTTATTCATATTTTGCAATCAGCAATCACCTGATTGAATAAAAGTTGCCTTAAGATGGGAAATCAAAGATGACCATGGTTCTTTTTGATTATGACGTTGGTCACGACATCGAAGATGACGACGACGTCAAAGACTAGAAATACAACATAGCAGGGATTCGTTTACAAATCTCCATTTCAATTGATTTTAGCGATAAATTTACAGTAAAGCAAATCAAGATCATTAATTTTCAATTCTACTTTCATTTTATTTCTTTGCAGTAAGCTCAAATCCTGCTTAAAGGGGAAATCCAGTCTAAAAATAAGTTAGTCTGATAAAAAAGATTAAAATCTTAAGAGTTCAACGGTAAGAATTTGATTGTAATCTAATGAAAAATAAGGAAATTACTATTTTTTTATATTTTTGCTATTTTCTTCAAAACATTTCTTGTACAGTGGATAAGAATATGCAAATGAGTGACGTGACCATGCCATAACCTCACAATTTTCCATTGATCGTGTTAAAAAAGAAATAAAGAAATTTCAATGTTTCAGTCATTGAGGTCTGACAAATGATGTTATTCCTGGTTGCATAACTTGGTAATAGTGATGTTTGACAGATCAGGATTTTAGCCTCGAGCATAATTGCGTTTGAATGAAAAACTGGAAATGCAAAAATTTTATGTACAAACTATATGGCAAGATGTGAGGAGATGATACGCTCATTTTGTAATTTGCATATTCATATTGACCGTTCAAGAACTATTTACTCAAAACATAGCAAAACTTAAAAATGTCATAACTTCCTTATTTTTATGCGATTTCGATCACATTTTTACCATTGAACTCGTGATATCTACTCTTTCTTATCGGACTAACTTTTATTTGGACTGGATTTGTAGTTTCACAATTGAAACACTTATCTCAACTACGCTGCACTCACTGGTACAATTCTAAATACTGTATCAGGCATGGGTAATATTTGGACCTGATTTTTCCTCTATTTTCTTCAGAAATTGCATCTACATTGAACTTGTTACAGAAATGACACAATACATGATGCATAATAGAGACAATGGACTTTTAGAGGCCTAAATTACTTTAAATTTTGGGTTTTTTTTTTACTTGGGAATGCTAACTTGTGGGTTCTTGGCGGTTCTGTGGCATAGTGGGTAAAACTTTCGACTCCCGATCGGAGGACCCGATTTCGACTCACGATTCAATCGCGATGTACATTTTCTCGATGGTAATGATTATCTTAACATCATTATCTGATTTTGTATTTTTGTATTTTTTTTCACATTATTTCGAAAATTTCGAAATATGGACTTGCAGGTCATCGACAATGAAGTGGGCATACATGAGGTTGACAAACTTAAAAGTCTTAAAAGTTCTCACGCTAAAACATCTAAATATCCATTATTTGTGGTTAAATCACTAAATGAAATTAAATCTAGTCTGGATATTAGATAATTAGCAATGTTTAAGTGTTTAATTAAAAAAAAGAATTATATTTCAAGCCTTTTCTGTAGACATTTAATTCAACACTTTTGTCAGATGGCAGCCATGGTGCCATATGGATGTCCAGAAGTTGACGCTGATTCACCGGGTGCACTTCACGATTTCGGCACCCACGAATCATACAACCCATGAGTCATAGAGCCCGCGAGTTATACAGCCTGTGAGTCCTACAGCCCACGAGTTTGAACCCCTTGAGTCTGACACTAGGCAAGCAAGGTCCACGAGTTGACACGTAATAAACAAGACCCACGAGAAAAACACTTTTACGGCCCAGCAATGTAATATCGAACTCGTGGATCGTTTTTAACTTGTGAGGGTTTTTTTTTTTGGGGGGGGGGGGGGCTGTTGCTTACAAAAGTGTCAAATTCGTGGACCTTGTCTGCCTAGTGTCAAACTTGCGAGCCTTGTTTGCATACTGTCGGACTCATGGGCCTTAATTGCCTGCTGTCGATGTCATGCTGTACGAATCGTTTGCTGTATAATTCGTGGGTGTCGAACTCGTGGGATGACAACGAATCACTTTGCCATCCTTTCAAAGTTTGAAATTCTTTTGAGCTCTGAATCGAATTCAAATGTCACCATCATTGTCATTTTACGAGTGTATAGGTTTAATGAAATCATTTTTGATCCTGTCACTGCTTCTATGCCAGTATCGGGCTTTGATACATCAGCTATGGTGCCTTTCAGGACGTCCTCAAGCTGATGCGGCATCACCTCCCCTGAGGTGAAGTCAACAGAGATCGCCTTAGATCTTCATCCTGCGTCTGTCCATGATCTTCATTTTGGTTCGTTGCTAGCTTCCATATTCTCAGTTTGATAATTGCTGCGGAGGACATGCTGTTCAGAGACGTCTCTGAGAAGCCAGATCAACAGTTTTGCTTTTCAGATTGTGACATAAATCATTTTACCGCACTTAGACTGTATTGTCAAGAATAGCAGAGCATTCACCTCCAAATTCTTCTGTCACCATTGAAAGCAGAGCAAAATATTTTCAGTTCATCCATCACCTCAGCTGTCCCATTTCATATTTCATCCCTTGTATGTACATCATTTCTAGAACTCCACGAATTTACTGGCTGTAATACCACTAGTGCCTTTTAGGTAAGGGGAAGGTAAAAGCAATGTCGAGGCTGATGAGTCATTTCATGCTGTATTTCCACAGCTTGGTGAGTCTTAAGGTGTTATAGCTGAGATGATGATGAACTGGAACGATTTACCTGTGCCCTATGGTAACAGAAGAATTAGGAAGGTGAATGCCCTCCAAACTCTTTACAGTCCAAGTGCGGTGAAATGGCTAATGTCACAAAGGCAAAAATAACTTTGATCTGGCTATGATACCGCCCTGCTGAAAGGTTTTAGAGCAGCATGTCCTATGCAATTATCAAATAAGAATATGAAAGCCAGCAACAAACCCAAACGAAAGACATGGATGGACAAAGGATGAAGATCTAATGCGACCTCTGTGGACCTCAAGGGAGGTACTGCAGTGTCAGCTTGTGGACATGCATCCTGGAAGTCATTGTGGCTGATGAATCGGAGCCGATACTGGTATGACAACAGTGACATGAGTAAAAATGGATTAATCCAACATATACCGCACTCAGAAAATGCCCCCTATGGACACTGGAACTTGATTTGGTTGAGAACTCATGCGCAAATAAATATCAGACACTGACAGGATAGGGAGATGATTCCGCATCAGCTTGGGGACATCTTGTTAGGCACCATGACTTATGAATCGGATCCCGATACTGCTAGTGACAGTGAAATTAGTGAAAATGAATTCATTCAACCAATAGAATCACAGAGTTACAATGATAGTGATATTACAATTGAATTATAACAGTGTTCATGAGCAAACGAGTGTCAGACTTTGGAGGATAACTTCAGTTGGTAGATGACTTCATCAATTTCAACATGTAGGTTTTAAGCCAGTGGTAATCATTTGAAGCATTTCGATGTTGGACTCTCAATAATTTCATCGCAAGTAAATCATGCTGGAAAAAATACAGAACAATTAGCAAATGATTTTTATGAAACATATAACTAATTCTACTGTGAACAATGTTGCATTTAAAAAGTTTCTTTATACTTTCAGATGGAATGAAAATTCTAAAAAAAGGTATCACAAATATAATCGGTTAGTGTTGACTATAAAGTATGAATGCTAATAATATTTTCAAAGCATAAAGTTAAGAAACCTGACTAAACAAAGAAATGCTCTTGAAAAAAAGGCTATGGGAATTTGAGTATCTAACCGCAACCAACTTTTAGCATAGAATAAATGTATTATATGCCTCATATGATCTATGAGATTAAACACTTATTACTGAACTATCATTGTCTAATAACCATTTCAGATAATGTCCCATGAATTAGGGAATTCCTTACAATAAACATGCCTTTATAGTCACATTAAATAATTTGTCGTGGTAAATTATGATAGAATTATGTTGTCATGATCATCAGAAATGGTGACAAGAGAACTGTATAGTTGCCTGTAATTTCTAATTTTAAGCCAAATTTCTCTTAGTTATTTTTTTTGTATTTTCTTTAATACAAATTGTAATACTTGAAGATTCTGATCTTTGATGAAAAACTGATTGCTAGACAGCAGAAAAGAACTTACGGCGGCTTGTTTCACACACCTTGCATGCACACTAAACATCTTGAAAGACTTTAGGATTAATAAAAACTCATACTAAATTCTCTTTAAAGGATTCGAGTTTGTACATGAGAAGGCAAAATGCAGATGTAATCAAAATCTTCTTTTCCTCATAGGTAATGGTGTTAATCTTTAAGGGTCGTCTTGAACTAATTGCTAAAGTCAGTTGAATTTGGTATTTAGACGAAACTACCATGTGAATTTTGTCATCGACGCCGCTGTCTTTGCCGTCATCACTGAAGTCAAATGTATATCAGCAGGTGTTTGATGATTTTAACAAAAATAATGATTAATAAGTTCCGATTTTACTTGAAATATACGAGTTAATATATCAATTTACTAGTCACCAAAAGGGACATTTTGTTGGTACTTATTTCGCACTGAATCACTGAAGTCAAATGTATATCAGCAGGTGTTTGATGATTTTAACAAAAATAATGATTAATAAGTTCCGATTTTACTTGAAATATACGAGTTAATATATCAATTTACTAGTCACCAAAAGGGACATTTTGTTGGTACTTATTTCGCACTCCTCCTGCCCTCTTGAACGTCTACAGAAGAGGCCAGGATTAAAATAATGGCTCATTTGTTCTTTTTTAATCAAAGATGGCTAGTTATTTAAAGGAAAATTTCAACTTCACAGACATGTGACATGTGGATTGAGTGAATACAGCAATATTAGTAGAACACATCAGTGAGAGTTTGAGGAAAATCAGACAATCCGTTTAAAAGTTATGAATTTTTAATGTTTCTGCTCGCTCAATGCTGGATGAGAAGACAATTCGTTTAAAAGTTATGAATCTTTAATGTTTCTGCTCGCTCACTGCTGGATGAGAAGACTTGTGATGTCACTGTCATGTGTAGAACGATATAAAGAAATTGATATAAAGAAAATTCAACATATTTTCACTTTTCTTACAAACTAAAGAACACTAAACTTGTCTCTGTCAGAAGGCAGGAAGAATAATATCCTTGATAAAAGTCACTGACATGTCGAAGAAATATTCATGTTTTTCAAAAAATAAGATTTTGTAGAATTCTCTTTATATTTTCCTTACATTGTATATACCGTTCTACGCATGTGACATCACACACTGTAGTAGTCTTCTCATCCAGCAGTGACAGTGCAGATACTTAAAGAATTCAAAACTTTTGAATGGATTGTCCGCTTTCCCGAAACTTTTACTGATGTGGAATTCTACGTGTCCTAATATTGCCACATTTACTTCACCTACACGTACACGAAGCTGGTCTTATCCATTAACATCCAGACTAAATTCCAATTGATATAGTGAATTAACAACAAAGTAATTGTGACGTTATGTATGCTACGAAGCAACCTCTGCAGATCGGCACACGAAAAAAACAAGTCCTCAGTCCATAGTTTGAAACGGTGGTTAATGTGCTGTGGTGTGCACGTGTTATTCTCTGTCCTTGCTTGTACAGTTACATCTCAGAATGTACACCTTGCAAATCTTCACTGTGTCGGTACCCTTTAGCTACACCTTGGTTACATTGTACTCGAACAGTTGCACCTTACAGTTGCACTTTGCACTTGCACCTTACACGTTCAATAACATTGGACTTAAGCCGATTAGCGTGAATTTACTTGCAGAAATCACTGTCCACAAACACCCTGGTCTGTGATTTTTGAGGCTGGCAACCAACGCCCCCTATCGACCGAATAAGTCAATCCAGGCAAATCCCCGCTTCTGACGTCACTGAAAACCAACACATACTTAGAACTTACATCCCGGCCCCTTAAATGCGGAGCTACAGCATAGCATTTATCAAACAACAATTTTCTTCACCTCTTTAAATCATAATTGTAGCTGAGGTATTTACACTGATGCATCAACTGCATTCTCATAACTCCTTTAAACAAACAAACAAACAATAAACCTTGCAATGTATACCCTTGCCTCCAAAGCACAATATCTAACATTTTGCTTATTCATACCTTTTGTGTGTTTGTGTTATATGGCTGTATGACACTATGACTGTTCCTCGGTACAAACATTCACAGCATCTCAACTACTCTGTATACAATAGGCTATTATAAACTGTTGTCAATCTCTCTTTCAGACTGAACTTCTATAATGCGTGTAAATGCTGAAATTCAAAAACATTTCAACTCCTTTCAGGATTGGTCACACAATAGGCCCTACCTTATTATATATAGAACCAAATTAACACTAGTTTGCTGAAACTAATTCTGCAATTGTCAGAATCTAGTCTTCTTAAACTTAAACATGTCAGCTCTGTATCTTAAACTCCTGATATAATGTAAAGGCTTATGGTGTAGCTGCACAAACTCATATTCATCAAGAGTTATGAAATAATGCATACATAATATAATATATGGAATGGCATATGGAATGTTGCTTATTTCACAACTATACCACTAGTCTCAGTTCAATGCTGATTGACAGTTCAGAGTTCACTGTTCCTTCTCCAACTGGCATGTCAAGCATGTCAAACACATATCTTTGGTTTAGTGTCAATTCTACTCTCACAAATCCAAATGTCCGCATTTCGCTCAGGGAATTGTGGGTAGTTGATAGTCTTGTTTCAAGTCACTGTTGCTCCTGAGTATTCATTACTTCGCGACAGACAATCCAACACTGATCCGCTTCGCTTTGGACTCCCTCCAATATCCGTATGACAAACATCCACATGGCTTACACACTGAGGCGGCGCTAGGCTCGCACCTCTGAAACAATTAAATATCAAACACAAACTGATTCATATCAATCACTGAACGACACTTCCTGCTGCTTCCAAAAGGCAAAGCTTTGTCACAGGTCTCTCCAGGATACCCCTGCTGTGCTTTACCCTGACGGATCTGACGAGGTTGTCCTTGCCAGGAAAGGTCTCCATTACCCTTCCCATCAGCCACTTGTTCCTGGGTTGATCGTCCACGATCAGCACGAGGTCACCGAGCTGCAAATTCCTCGCCACCTCCTGCCATTTCTGTCGCTGCTGGAGTGAAGGTAAGTATTCTCTCACCCACCTCCTCCAAAAGACATCTGCGAGGTACTGGATCTGCCGCCAGCGCCGACGACTGTACAGATCTGTCTGCTGGAAAACGTCCGGAGGTAGAACATTGCTTGGCCTCAGCAGGAGCAGATGGTTAGGTGTTAAAGGCTCAGCATCGTGCACATCATCCGAAGTTACAGTCAGTGGTCTCCCATTGACTATCGACTCTACAAGGCACATGAGAGTCACCAAGCCCTCATCATTCAATGTCTGCTGTTTCACCACTGCATTCAAGACCTTTCTCGTCGTCCGAATCTGCCTCTCCCAAGCTCCACCCATATGTGACGCTGTGGGCGGATTGAACCTCCAGTTGATTCCTTGTTGCAGCAGGTGGTCATGAATTTTCCCTTGATTCCATCGTTTCAGGCCCTCTCTCAGCTCACGCTCTGCTCCAATAAAATTTGTGCCATTGTCAGACCTGATGATTTCTGGCCGTCCACGACGTGAGATAAATCTCTGCAAAGCATTCAAGAACGAATCTGTATCCAGTGAATGCAGTACTTCAATGTGTATTGCCCTGATGACGAGACATGTAAAGATACACCCGTATCTTTTCACCAGACTCCTTCCTTGCTTCACCATGTAGGGTCCAAAGCAATCCACCCCTACATGACTGAATGGTGGTTTCTCTGCTGCTACTCTGTCTGCAGGTAGGTCTGCCATCTTCTGCTCTACTGGTCCTGCTCGAAGCCGCTTACATGTGAAACAATCGCTCAGCACACGACGAACTGCAAGACGCCCTCTGATCACCCAGTATCTCTGTCTGAGTAGGGACAGCACATATTCCTTGCCTGAGTGGCCTGACATGATGTGATAGTGTCTCACCAACAGCTGTACTACATGGTGATTGGGAGGCATAATGACAGGATGTTTTGCCCTTTCCTCAAGTGGTGCATTATCCAGCCGTCCTCCGACACAAATTAGTCCTTCATCAGTCAGCTTGGCATTCAGCTTGGACAGGGGGCTGGATTTTGCAATCCTTCTTGGTGTCCTAGCTTGTGTAGATTGATCTCCCTCCAAGATCATGTACTCTTCAGCGTATGTCTGTAGCTGAACATATTTGACGATGGCCTCTTCAGCGCCAGCAATATCACCTGTATTCAGTGGCACCTTAGCATAAGAGGTATTTCCTTGCCTCTTACTTCTCAAGAACTGCTTCAGCCTTAATATCCATGCAACTGCTCGTTGTAGCTTATACCATGAGGAGTGGTAGTTGAGCAGTCGATCCACAGCATCTGGCTGGCTTGCCTCTGTTGCAAAGACTTGAGTGTCCTTCTTTCTCTTCACTTCGGGATCATCCTCTGCAATAGTCCCAGGTGTAGAGGCATCCTTGGGCCACACATTTTCATCTTCTTGGATGAATTTTGGTCCAGTTAGCCATCTAGTGTTTGCCTTTAACTCCTTCGCTCCCATACCTCTCGTGACATCATCTGCTGGATTGTCATGGGAGTTAACATGGTGCCATTGTCCTGGATCTGACTGGTCCCTGATTGCTGTAACTCTGTTAGCCACATAGGTGTTGAACCTCTTATCCTCATTCCTGATGTACTGTAGAACTATAGTACTATCTGTCCAGTACACAGACCGCTTGATAGGAAGTTCCAGTTCTGCCTTCAGCTTAGCATCTAGCTTCACAGACACGGTTGCTGCTGTCAACTCAAGTCGAGGAATTGTCAGCTTCTTAAGAGGAGCTAGATGTGACTTTGCCAGAATTAGACCACTATGAACCTCCCCATCAGCATTCTTGGACACCAGGTATGACACAGCTCCATATGCCACCTCTGATGCGTCTGCGAAATGATGCAGTTCACACTCAACTACTTGCCCAAAGTCATGTGGAATCACACATCTGTTCACTTCAAATTCAGCCATGGCGGGCAATTCTCGTAGCCATCTATTCCATTTCTCCTTCTCAGCATCTGGAATTGTCTCATCCCAACCAAGCTTGAGTCGTGTGAGCTCTTGCAATATCAGCTTAGCCTGGAGGACAAGTGGGCTGACATAACCAAGAGGGTCATAGATGGATGACACGACGCTGAGTATCCCTCTCCTTGTCTGTGGCTTGCTCTTTGGCTGGCACTTGTACAACAGGCAGTCTGACTCAACATCCCAACTGATACCGAGGGCCCTCTCTACTGGTAGGGCATCATGATTGATATCAAGTCCCTTGACATCTTTGGCTCTTTCTACCTCTGGAATGGATTGCAGTACAGCTGGGCTATTGCTGATCCATTTGGTCAATCTGAATCCACCGCCTTTCAGCATCAGCGTCAAGTCTGCTGCAAGCTTCTTTGCAGAGTTTTCACTCTCTACAGATACTAGACAATCATCCACGTAGAAATTATGGAGGACGGTCTTGGCTGCTTCATCTTGACTGTCATCTTGATTGTGTCTGGCAATCTGACGTAATGCAAAGCCACATGCACTCGGGCTCCACGTGCCACCAAATGGGTGAACACACATGCGATAGACTGACAGCGTTGCGTCCAAATCCCCATCCTTCCACCAGAGAAATCTCAAAGCATCTCGTTGTTCTGCGGGCACCTTCACCTGGTAGAACATGGCCTCTATATCTGCCATAAGAGCGACTGGATGTTGTCTGAATCTGAGTAGCACTCCCAACAAATTATTGGTCAGATCCGGCCCCTGTGAAACAATGTCATTCAAGGATACTTCTTGATGTTTGGCTGCGCAATCAAAGACGATTCTGACTTTGCCTGGTTTTTGTGGACTCATGACTGGATGATGAGGTAGATACCACTTGTGATCATCTTTGGAAGGACTTGTTCCCCGTGTCTCCTCATTCACCTCTTCAGCATAGTTCTTCTCAAGGATATCTGTTATGCCCTGCCGGTACTTGTCATGCAAGGCACCATCTTTCACTAGTCTCCTTCTTAGAGATTTCAAGCGTTGTTCTGCAGCCCATCTGTTATCAGGAAGGATGGAGGTTTCTTCCTTGTATGGTATCGGTAGCTGAAAATGCCCATCTTGCAGCTTAACAGTGCCTTCCCAGAGACTAAGCACCTTCTTATCATTGATGGACATCCCTTTCTGCGTCTGAAGCATCTCTGATCCCTCCATCTGCCAGAACTTGTGAACTTGTTCCTCGAGTTGAACATCACTGCCAATGAAATTAGCAGTAGCACTATGCAGATGTTCTGATGCCTTGCTCACAGGTCCACTCACTGACCATCCAAGTTTGGTCCTGACTGCGTACGGTCCCTTATGTCCTCGTCTGATTTCGAGGGGGATTAGAGCCTCTGGAATATCTTGTCCAATCAACAGACCGACTTCATGCTGAGTGACCAAAGGAATGTCAATTCCCTGGAGATGTTCCCATCCTTCAACATCCTCCACCTTGGCGATGTTCGTCTGTTGAATATTGATAGACTCTCTCGTGTACACACAGGGTAGCTTGACGACCTCCGTTCCCTGCCCAGAGTCTATGAGCAAACTGACCACTGATGTTCTGACCCTGCTGTTCACCTTCTCCAGAGTAGTTAAGTTGAGGCTCTCTTTCTTTGAGTCAGCATTAATCTGCTTAGCTAAGCTGTCAGTGCAAAAAGTGCTCGTTGATCCGGAATCCAACAACGCATAAGTTTGGACTGCTGCAGTTTTTCCCTGTGCCCAAACTCTCACCGGTGCTATTGGTAGTACACATCTCCTTGTTCCTGAGGAGCCTTTTCTGATGAACCCATTTTGTGCCGCCTGACTTGTGTGTGCTTGCGTTGAATCTGATGAAGGTTCATCTTCGGCCTGTGACAAATTCCTTGCAGCTGGCGGTGCATCCTCCTGTGTGTGCAGGAATTTAGTGTGCTTTCTGTGACATCCTGTCACAGAACACCGCCTATTCAGTCGGCAATATCTACTGCTATGGCCCGGTTGCAAGCAGTTGAAGCACAACTTGTTGTCTTTAGCGAACTCAAACCTCTGCTCTGGTGTCATGGCCTTGAACTTGTCACATCCGAACAAAGTGTGTTCTTGTTTGCACTTAATGCACTTCTTTGGTTGTTGTGTCATTGACGTTGCCTTGCCCATAGCAACTGTAGAATAGCTACTCTTGTTGTTCTGTTGCTTCTTGAAATTTGGCTTTGCTGCGTCTGATTTAGATTGTACTGTTATCTCACCAAAAACAGGATCATTCACTTCCTCTGCAGCGGCCGACACGAATTTCACCACATCAGTGATGTCAGGACAGCCGCCTTTGTGTCTGATGTCTTGAACAACCTTCAACCAACGTCCCTTCAGGTAGAATGACAGTCTATCCACCACCTTGAGTAGTTCGCGCTGGCTACTCATCTCTCTTGTGAGATTCAAAGCGTTTAAGGTCTCGACGCACGTCTTCAATTGGTCACTGAACTTCTGGAGACCTTTCTTGTCACTAGCATGGAATGGTGGTCCGCCAGTCACCTGCTTCATCCAAGCATCCGCTATTTTGTGTCTACTGCCAAAGCGTTCCTCCAACAATTCTCTGGCTCGTTGGTATCCATGATGCGGGACCATAACCATACAGCACTGAATGATTCCTTTAGCCTCGCCTTCGCAGCACTGGAACAACTTTATAAGCTTGGTCCCATCGTCAAGTGCAGACTCACCAATCAGATTGTCGAATGAACGCATAAACTCGAAATAATGCAGAGGATTTCCATTGAACTTCATCAGTTCTGCATTTCTGAGTGAGACTGCATCGATGAGTCGCCTGTTCTGATGTAGGACATCTGATGAATCCACTGCCTGTCCTTCATTCTGTGCAGGTCTAGATGGAGGTTTCGGATAAGGGATGGTGGCATCCTGATCGTGATCATCTCGCACATTACTAGCCGTCGCTGGTGGAGGGTCAACACTACTCTTGTGTCGACTGACATGTGACCTTTCCTCTCCACACAAGCTGGAATAGACATCTTCTTCCGCCTTTGTAACTTCAAGCTGCGTCTGCAGCTTCAGCAAACTTCGCTTCTGTTTGAGCTTCAGCTCCTCCAATTCAAGCTCTTGGAGTCGTCGGAGTCCTTCAGCCTCCGCTACTAAGGCTGCCCTTCTTGCCTTAGTCTTAGCATGTAGACGGGAAGCTGAACTGGTTGATGAACTCGCTACAGACTTGGCCACGCCATCACCACAGTGACTGACGGAGTCTTCCGGGTTTATGGTATCCTCGAGCTGTACGTCGCTCATCGTTGTAACTTAGAGGAACTTGCAACTTGGTAGACTCTGTTATTGAACTTTATGTGACGTTATGTATGCTACGAAGCAACCTCTGCAGATCGGCACACGAAAAAACAAGTCCTCAGTCCATAGTTTGAAACGGTGGTTAATGTGCTGTGGTGTGCACGTGTTATTCTCTGTCCTTGCTTGTACAGTTACATCTCAGAATGTACACCTTGCAAATCTTCACTGTGTCGGTACCCTTTAGCTACACCTTGGTTACATTGTACTCGAACAGTTGCACCTTACAGTTGCACTTTGCACTTGCACCTTACACGTTCAATAACATTGGACTTAAGCCGATTAGCGTGAATTTACTTGCAGAAATCACTGTCCACAAACACCCTGGTCTGTGATTTTTGAGGCTGGCAACCAACGCCCCCTATCGACCGAATAAGTCAATCCAGGCAAATCCCCGCTTCTGACGTCACTGAAAACCAACACATACTTAGAACTTACAGTAATGAATATCTAAATTAGCATTAGAACTTGTGCTAACTTAGTTTGTCGACCTCCCTAATGCCCATTTCGTTGTTGACGACCTGCAAGTCCCTATTGCCAAATTTTTTGAAAGAAAATAGTAAAAAAAAATCAAAATAGTTAAGGCCACACTGCGTATTAATCAAATGAATATCAATTTAATGAAATCAACGGAATAAACAAACAATCAGATATTGACGTTAATAAAATCATCACCAACAAGGAATTGTACATATTTGACTGACCCAATTACAAACATGACTGATGAGAGTTTACGAAATTTTAATGAGACTAAAAGATATCTAAAATAATCTCTGCTATGACGTAATTCTAGTCTTTGACGTCGTCTTCATCTTCGATATCGTGACCAACGTCATAATAAAAAAGAACCATAGTCACCTTTGCTTTCTCATTTTAAGGCAACTTTTATTCAATCAGGTGATTACTGATTGCAACAATTGATTAAAGTTGTGAATTTACATGATAAAAAGATTCGTTGTACCTCTTTTTTTATACTGGACATAAAAAAGGCATTCTCGGAGGCTGATTTCCAGACACTGCGCATGCGCACTTGAATGTCTACAGCAGAATATCGGACGACAGTTAGGCAAAAATCTGTTGTTTTCGTAAAAAGGGATATTCATTTGATATCCAGACCAAATTTCAAGTCATTTAATAAATTTTCACAAAAATACACAAACTTAAAGGGTGAAACTTGAAAATTTGCACAAATTTTGTAAAATTTTGTTGAATTTTGTCGACATCGTTGCCCATTTCGTTGTCACTGACGACAAACTGAGGGCTTATATTGCCAAACTTTGCTTTGCATCTTATTTCCAATCTGAGGAATCTAGAAATACCAAATTCTTTGGTAATCATTGAAAAATAACGGCATGGGAACCATTTTATTAGGATAATACTCAAATGCTATTCCCCCCATATTCGCGAAGAGGTCGTTCCGGAAGTGACGTCAAAAAACGTCACGGGGCGGGTCTTGGGACCCAACTTTTTTTTTTTTTTTTTTTTTGCTAACATCGCTTTTCTGACTCTCCAGACCAAGGGCTACATGGAAACAACAATGAATGATAGGTGCAGAGGGGGTGCAGGTTGACCCCTACTAGCCCATGGCCGATATGGGTATGACTGGTAAGTTACGCGTATGTGTGTGTGTGTGTGTGTGTGAGTGTGTGTGTGTGTTGTGAGCTGCATGGTATGTGCTGTGTATGATTTGTAGGTGCGTACAACAAGTGACTTGTGTATGAGCTTCCGTATAGTGTGTGTGTGTGTGTGTGTGTGTGTGTTTGGAGTAAAATAATACAATATGTAGAAACTGTGCATGTGTGGTGGTTGTATAGTGGTAGTGGTTTGTTTGTCTGTGTGTATACGTGTGCCTGTATGCGTACGTGTGTATGTGGTATATAGTGGCGTATTTGTATATCAAACGGTATGTGATGGTGCGTGTTTGTGGGCGCAGTTTTGTGCCTGCATGAGTATCTCAGGGGTTTGGTGTTCGTTCGTGGGCTACGTAAGCCCTACGTATGTGTGTTGTGTGTGAGCGCGTTCGTGTGTCTACGTAATGCCCCAGTCACACAGTGTCTTACGATGGGTTACTACCGCCGCGGATAGATACGGATAAGTGGACGCAGGGGGACGCAGCGTGGACGCAGGCATCCGCAGGGTCGTATGTAGGCGTATTATTGGCGTAACTAATCGTAACTAATCCGTAAAGAAATGCAAAATGACGGCGCCAAGCCTGCGATCATTTTTGAAATGTTCAAAATTTCGCAGAGGGACTCTACGGATGTAGACTTACGCAAGTAACCGTCATTAAACGTAACTATCCGTAACTGAAGGTAACTATCCGTAACTGAACGTAACGATCCGTAGCTTTGACGCAGACTATCCACAAATAAGTTTACCTCCCGTCCATTTGCGTTTATTCCCGTCCACTGTAAAGCCCCAGTCACACAGTGCTTTGCGATGGGTTACTTCCGCCGCGGATAGATACGGATGAGTGAACGCAGGGGGACGCAGCGTGGACGCAGGCATCCGCAGGGACGTATGTGGAAGTAACTGTCCATAACTCATCCGTAAAGAAACGCAAAATGACGGCGCCAAGCCTGCGAAATTTTGAAATGTTCACAATTTCGCAGAGGGATTCTACGGATGTAGACTTTCGCAAGTACCCGTAACCAAACGTAATTATCCGTAACTGAACGTAACTATCCGTAGCTTGGACGTAGACCATCCGCAAAAAAAATACCTCCCGTCCGTTTGCATTCGTTTACGTCCAATGTAAGTATCCGAAAGTAATCGCAAGTTAACTTATATCAACACTTTCGTCAGCTTACGGATATATGCGGACAGTTACGGATGCTGCGTTTTCCGTTTTCCACTCGCATTGGAACACAGAGACTCGTGGGAAGCCACACACCTCTTGTTGCGAAGCTGCAGCGCATTTACCTGAAGGAATGCTACAATACAGTCGGAGCAGTGGAGAGGCAGAACCGCATGGTCAAATTATGACATTTCTACCACAAATGGTCATTTTAGGTGGCACCCATATACTCATGACATCGGTTGACCCTTGGTGCTGAACTTTTTTTTCTTGCACTCTTCGAATATATATTTTTCGAAAAGGCAATATTTTGATTAGGGGATGGGGTGACAGCATTTCATTCACTTTTCTGGCCTGGAAAAGTGTGTGACAGCGATAAGTATATAATATTCTCTATGTCAATGATATCTCAAATTCTTCAAACATCCTCTCTTTCTTATTATTTGCGGATGATAATAATGTGTTTTATCTGATTCTGATTCTGATCGATTAATACAATGATACTTTCAACTGTGAATTAACGAAGTTGCTCCATTGGATAAGTGCGAACAAACTGTCAATAAATTCGCAAAAAAAAAAAAACTGCAAGAAAAAATGCTGTTCAGTAATTCGCTGGAAAATCTACCGAAAAAAAAAATGTTTTCCTGGAAGACACGGTCATAGACGAAGTCTCTTCCATCAAATTTCTAGCTCTGATTCTGGACAATAAACTTACCTGGGGTCTGCATATTGATTATGTATGTCGTGTTATTTCAAGCAATATAAATATAAACAAAGTTAAATTTTACCTTCCCAAAAATGTATATTCTGCATTTTTTCTACTTATACAGAAAGAATATTATTATTACAGAAAGAAAAAAGCTCTTCGTATCATTTGTCACGAATCATGGAGAAGTCATACTTATAATCTATTTTATGAAAATAACATTTTGAAAATTTGACCTTTATCGTTCGCAGTTAGGACAATTCATGTATAAACTCACCGACCATTCTCTCCCCCTTGTGTTTGATTCCATGTTCTTAAAGAATGAAACTGTTCATGCATATCCAACCTGTCAATCCCATGAATATCATTTGCCTTTGACTAGGACGGTTTTTGCAAAATCTTTATTCTCCTTTTCTGGACCATAATTCTGGAATTCTTTTGATGATAATTTAAAAGATGCTTTATTTTTTAATACATTTTTCTTTAAAGTTAAAGAATTATTTAAAAACTTCGTATGCAGCAAAATAAATAATTCTTTTTTTTTTTACTTTTGATTTTCAACATAGTTGTTGCGTCGGTAACCTCACTACTCTTTGCTTATCAGCGAGCCTGTGCCTCCAGTACCCAGGTTATGATCCACCATTTCCCTCCCCCCCCCCTCCACCTCGGACTTCCTACCTTCCTTACTATCTTTCTATCCTCTCATCAATCTTTCTTTACAAGAGAGCCGCTTTGTGTTTGTTAATGTGAGTTGGTATGTGTGTATGTATGTGTCTATTACTCTGTCTGGTTTTTTTTTTACTACCGTTAAGGGAAATTGTTGCTCTTTTTTTGCTATTCTATGTTTTCTGTATGAGGGGACAGCTTTCTACAAGCCATGTTTTTTAGCAGTCCCCTCCATTTCCAGCAATATTGTTTATGCATTCACCACAGTGACGTAACACTTATTTGTATCTCTGTTGAAGATTTACCTGTAATTCTTTTACGATGTTATTCTATTCATCGCATTGTGGTACTGATTTCCTGACATCTGTGTATTCGAGTGTTTTATTGTATTTCTAATTATTTTGTTTGATGGGAATGAAATAAATCAACTTGAAAAAATTAGAATGACTTTGGTATTTCTCTATAGTCTTACCCACTTTACGCTCCATGGAATCTGTATTACATTATATATATATATATATATATATATATGTGACCGTGCACCTCAAAACGAACATAAAGTCGCACACACTGATTTTGCGTGAGGACTGAAAATAAGTGAAATGGGTCAACCTAGCTGAACTTGACTTTTTCATATTTTCTGAAAGAGCGGGTCTTCTTTTACACTATGCTAAAATTTGGTATCATAAAACGGGCAGGAAAGTGTGTTTTTTTAGCAGTTTATCTCGAACATTTTTGGTAGAATAGTGTGATTAGGGGTGTCTTTAGAATCCCTTTTTCATTTCTGAAAAACCTTGTCCACACTCTTCACTTTCAACTTTAATAACTTTTGAAAAGATAGTGCTACTGCTTTGAAAGTTGGCATTAATTATGGACAGAATGTGTTTATGAGGCATGCTTAATTTCAGTTTAATTTGATAATGCCTTCATTGTTGTTACTCTGGTGGTTTACTTCCTGTTTTTTTGTCCCATTCATCGCACAGCCAGCACGGTTTGGTAAAGATTAAGCGCTTGAATAAACACTGTATTTCAGAGCTTCTTTTCTCAGTTTACACTTTTCCTGAGTCTGTGCTTTCTTTCCAATATTTAGATAGGTTAGGAGAGTCCATTTGATTTGAGTTATACATCATTTTAAAGCTTAAAGTCTGCTCTTTCAGAATATGGTCTTAACTAAAAATTCATGTCTGGCGACTTTTTGTTTGTTTTGAGGTGCAGGGTCACATATTGTACTTGGGTGTGGGAGGGGTGTTTGAATGTCTTGATGTCTTTTTTTCTGGAAATTTAATAAGCATTGCTTTATTATAAAAATCTTCTTAACATAACCCAATAAGTCATGAATATAGCTGCACAACGACAGCGTAACCACAGTTTGTCTATTCCTTGACTGTAAGTAATAATTTTCTTACTCTAATGTTTAACTTGTCGATCTATATTGTATTATATTTGTGGTATAATTATGTTATGTATTCTTTACATTTATGATGTTTATTCATATTTGAGTTGCGCAAATAAAATCTAAACCTCAAGTTAAAAATTTCATATATCTTTTATCACTGCAAAGCAAATTAAAGGATTACGATTTTTTTCCACAAATTGTACGTAATTGAATTTCAGTTTTCCCCAGTCATGCCAGTGCACAATGTAAGACAGTCAAATATGTGATAACCTTGCTGTCAAAATACACTGACTTAGCAGGGATCGTCACAGAAAACAATACTGTCCATAATTATCTATAACAATCTGTAACTATCCCTAACTACCCGAAAATATCCGCAACTCTCCGCAAGTGTTCAGAACTATTATGTGCCAATTCGTAAGAATATCCGCAAGTGGACGCAAGTATTCGCATCTGGTCGTATTTGTCCGTATCACCCGCACATACCGAAAACATACCGATAAAAAATCGGTATGTTCGATAAAAAATCGGTATGTTTTATAAATTTTCTAGTGACGGCAAAGGATTCGCGGGAGTCCGCAGAAAAAAAAAAGACTTTTTGGACGTAACGCCGGACGCAGAGCATTATGTGACTGGGGCCTTAGTATCCGAAATTATCCGCAGGTTATCGTATCACAACACCTAGGATCGCTTACGGACATTTACGGGCAGTTACGGATGCTGCGGACTAATGCGTCCTTTGGCGTTTTCCATTTTCATCTCCCATAGGAATAGAGACTAATGGTAAACTACACCACCCGTGTTGCTAAGTTGCAGCGCATTGTATTTGAAGGAATACTGCAACACAGTCAGAGTGATGGAGCGGCAGAACCGAGGCATGGTCGAGTTATGAAATTTCTCCCACAAAATGGTCACTTTACGTGGCACCCATATACAGATGACATCGTTGACCCATGGAGCTGAACTTATTTTTCTTACACTCTCTGCAATGCTCTGAATGTATGTTATTCAAATCACATTTTGGGTAGGGAATGAGGTTACATCATTTCATGTACTTCTCTGGCCGGGGACGATGTTGGGCAGCGCTAAACTACACTCAGCAAAAAGAAAAAAAAAGAAAAAAAAAGAAGGAAAGTAAACACTTTTTCAAGTTTATATTACTCATAGAATTTTTGGTGAAATGGTAACGTATTATATACCATATGAAAGGTAATTTAATTGGCTTTCAACTTAATGAGTCAGTAAAAAGGGAAACTTTACGCATGGGTGAACACTTTTGTTTTTCTCTTCCAAGGTACAAAAGTGAAAATTGCAAAAATTATCAAGTTATCATTCATGCGTAAATGCTCTTCCATGTAACAATAAGAAAAAGAGACACATTTGACACAATAATGAACATGGATTCAATTGCAAAATAATACCTATGATCTCTATAAATTCTTTAAAGCCCAAAAGATCAATAAATGCTAAAAATAATGGAGGAAAATGAAGAATGCTCTGTCAAATCCAAATTCACATGAAATGAGAGAATAAGCAATATTAACAAAAATGCTAGAATTTTGAATTGAATATTCAAATTAGGAAAATTGTACGTTATATTTGGTTCTTAAATTTGTCTTATGAATTCTTAAATTACTAAATTGAATGAATGAAATAAAGATATTCTGTTCATTTAGTCATCTTCGTGCCCTTACTCCCTATGTCACTTGAAGTTTGCGTTCAGTAAAAATTCTTATTTTCCGTCCTGAAGTTTCCCACTTTTATTTTGCTTGAGGTTAGAAAGAGATTAAGAGAATATAAACTTATTTTGCCATTTCTTTGTGTCTCTCATTGTGTTAAACTGGTCTTTTGTTATTATTGTTGTCTTAAAGGGCATTTGCAAATGAAAGACAATATGTCAATTTTTGCCATTTTTAGTTTTGTGCTTTGGAGGATAAAAACAAATGTGTTCACTACAGGGCCGGCACAGTGTTTTCAAAAAAAAAAAGGTCCTCAGCTCATCTCTCCCGTCCACTTCCGGGTTTCTTCAGCTAACAAGCCAAAAAAAAAAAAAGGGGGAGGGGTTCCTCAGCTCATTCTCTCCCCTCCCATTTTAGTGCCACTTACGTACTTCCGGGTTGAAAAAAGTGTGGGGGCCCAAAGTGATGATGACATCTTATGTATTCCTTTGTTTGGTGCACAAAAAGTGTGGGGGCCCGAGCCCCCACGGCCCCCACGGCTGCGCCGCCCCTGCACTCATGCGTAAAATTTCCTTTTATATTGACCTACTAGATTGATAGCCAATTAAATTACCTTTAATATGGTATAGAATATATTGATTTTCATGAAAATATTCTATGAAAATTTTGAACTCGAATGTGTTTACTTTCTTTTTTGCTGAGTGTATATAAAATGAGTAAGACTGTAGTTCTATAAAGTCTTAACCACTTTACACTTCATTTGATGTGTATTACATTTTTTATTTTTTATTTTGGAAATGGATGGGTGTTCTATTCGGGTGCTGTTCGTTATTTCGAAGGTTGGTTATTCCGAAGGTTCGTTTATTAAAAACTGCTGCAGGCGCTACTGTGGCAATGAAAATGCCTTCAGCGCTTATGAGCACGTGTTTAAACTTTTAAGAGGTCACACCAGCGTGGATCTAAAAATAGTATGGGTGTGTCAATTTCAGCGGTGACACGGGCTAGACGAGAGAGAGACCGAGAGAAAAAACATACGAGGAAGGTACCATCCCTAAGTGTTATCTGTCTTTGTTCATTTTTTTTATTAAAAATCATCTGTAATATTTTTTATTACAAACCCGGTACATTCCATCAGTGGGAACTACTTTGAACACCTGTTTGCACTTGTTATAGATGGTTTAGATGGGTTGGTTTCACTGCAGTCATATTCTTCCATCAGTCTTAACTAAATGTCTGTTGCGACACGGATTGTCGTCCCCGGCTCGTGGCAACAATCCTTGACGGAGTTGGCGTCACGGATTGCATGTCGCCCCTGTCACGGATTGTCGTCTGGCGACAATTCGTTAAAGTGGTTAAGGAACGCAATATTTAAGCGAGGTAAGGCAATAATATTGCGTGGGAACGCAATAATTATTGCGAGGGAACGCATTAATCCAATGAGTTTTTTTTTTTTCCTCATGTATCACGGCGCCCGCAAGGTGACATGAGGAAAAAAAAAGCCTCAATGGATTATTGCGTTCCCTTGCAACATTATTGCGAGGGAACGCAATAATATACTATTGCGAGGGAACGCAACAATATTGCGAGGGAACAATATTCAATATTATTGATTTTTTTTTTTCCTCATGTCATCTGGCGGGCACCGTATCACGGCGCCCGCCAGGTGACATGAGGAAAAAAAGCCTCAATGGATTATTGCGTTCCCTCACAATTATTATTGCGCTCCCTCGCAATAAAATTGCGTTCCCACGCAATATTATTGCGTTCCCTCGCAATAATATTGCGTTCCCTCGCAATAATATTGCGTTCCCTCGCAACAATATTGCGTTCCCTCGCAACAATATTGCGTGAGAACGCAATAATATTGCGAGGGAACGCAATAATTATTGCGAGGAAACATAATAATCCATTGAGGTTTATTTTCCTCATGTCACCTGGCGGGCTCCGTAGATGTAGGCATGTAAGTTATGTGTTAGTATTTCAATACGGAGCCCGCCAGGTGACATGAGGAAAAAAAAGAAAAAATAAACTCAACGGATTATTGCGTTCCCTCGCAATATCATGGCGTTCCCTCGCAAAAATATTACGTGGGAACGCAATATTATTGCAAAGGAACGCAATATTATTGTTGGAAAACGCAATAATATTGCGTGGGAATGCAATAATTATTGTGAGAGAACGCAACAATTATTGCAAAGGAACGCAATAATTACTGCGAGGGAACGCAAAAATTATTGCGAGGGAACGCAATATCATTGCGTGGGAACGCAATATTATTTGCGAGGGAACGCAATGATATTGCGAGGGAATGCAATATTATTGCGAAGGAACGCAATAATATTGCGTGGGAACGCTATAATTATTGCGTGGGAACGCAATACTTACTGCGAGGGAACGCAATAATATTGCAAGGGAACGCAATATTGTTGCGAGGGAACGCAATAACATAGCGTGGGAACGCAATAATATTGCGAGGGAACGCAATAATCCTTTGAGGTTTTTTTTTTTTTCCTCATGTCACCTGGCGGGCTCCCTATTGCAATGACTATGTCCAGAACGATATTATCCAGCAAAATGTGCTTCGAGGGCGGGCGACAATCCTTGCCACCAGCCGTCGTCACGGATTGTCGCCAGACGACAATCCGTGACGGGGGCGACAATCCGTGACGGGGGCGACAATCCGTGACGCCAACTCCGTCAAGGATTGTCGCCCTGGACCGGGGGCGACAATCCGTGTAGGTGCGATAATCCGGGGTCATCCCATGAGACCGACACCCACGAGTCATACAGTCCACGAGACCGACATTAAAAATAGGTCAGTGAGTCATACAGCCCATGAGTTCGACACTAAGCACAAAAGGCTCAAGAGACCGACACTACACAATTAAGGCTCAAGAGACCGACAGTACGCAAAAGAGGCTCACGTGACCGACACTAGGCAAGGAAAGAACACGAGACCGACACTAGGCAAAGAAGGTTCACGAGACCGACACTTTGCAAAGAAGGCTCACGAGACCGACAGGATGAACAGCACCATCTACATGTCAATTACAAATATGTACCTGTACAGGGTGTTTCATTAAAGGGAAAATTACATACTGGCGGGTGCAAATTCGTAACCCTGTCCAGCGAAAGATTGTTACTAATTAATAACAGCACCGAATATAATGAAATATATTTTTAAGTACAAGACATCACCATACTCTTTCCGTAATCAAAACGAATTACAGTTACCACGGCCTAAAACTAATTATTGTAAGAGATCTTACTATAATTGTGTGGAGATCTTAGTATTATTGGGTGGGCCGATAATGAAATACCTAACAATCACTCACCGAATGGGTAACAGGACAACAGCGCTGAAAGCACCACCAGCAGGAGTGGTAGACGCCTGTATCAGTAGTGGAATGCACTGGGGCACCAGAAGAGGTGAACAGTGTCCTTGTGGGTTGTATTGCACTCCCCAAAATAATAAGAAACAATATGGACAAACTCCGAATGTACTTAGGGTGTCCGAAGACGACAGTGTCCCATAGAAATATGTATAAAAGATCCAGCGGCAGCGTGGAGTATCCTCCGAGCTCGTTGAAGAGCGACGACTCAAACTGGCGACCTCGGTCTGTGGTTACAGTAGATGGTACACCGTGCCTGGCTACCGAGTGATGTATGAAGGCTTTGGCGACGGTCTCTGCTGTGATGTCACGGATTGGTATAGCATCTGCCCATCTACTGTACCGGTCTACACATGTCAGGAGGTATTGATATCCACTCGATGAAGGCAGGGGTCCGACGATGTCGATGTGGACATGTTGAAATCGAGCATCTGGGGTGGTGGTGTAAGTGCCCAGTGGAGCCTTGACGTGGCGATGTACTTTGGCTTTTTGACAAGCCACACATGACCTGCCCACTGGCGTACATCACGTTGCATATTAGGCCATACGAAGCTGGATGACAGCTTCTGTGTAGCACGAATTCCAGGGTGAGAGATGTCGTGCAGTGTATGAAAAACTGTCCTTCTGTGTGACATGGGAACATTAGGACGTTGGACTCCAGTTGAGACGTCGCACCAAATCTCACCAGTACCATCAGGCAGGGGGAGGCGCCTGAATGAAAGGGATGGTAACTGTTGATGGTGATGGTAACTAATTGAGAAATGTAGTCCAAGTGACGTACTTCACGGGGGGAATGACGGTCTGGCTTGGCCTGGAATGCGTATGTGAGTGGCTTGTGGTCTGTGAAAAGGATGAAAGGACGTCCTTCTAGCAGATAACGGAAATGCCGCACCGCTATTAAAGTAAGCTGCTAGAAGCTCACCACCAAAAGCACTGTAGCGTGTCTCAGCAGCCTTGAGTTTCTGAAAAAAGAAGGCGATGGGGTACCACTCACCGTGCGAAAACTGCTGCAAAACGCCATCTACACACTTGGCTGGGTTGATGACCACTCCGTATTCGGTCAGCCGCGCAAACAGAGCATGGAGGTGACGCTCATGTTCCTCAGGGTTCTCACTGGCGATGAGGAGGTCGTCGATGTAGGCAAAGACGAAAGGCAGGCCTCGGGTAACCTCATCGGTGAAGCGTTGGAATGACTGGGCTGCATTCCGAAGACCAAACGGCATACGAGTGAACTCCAACATCCCAAATGGTGTTGTGATGGCGGTCTTTGGGATGTCGTCAGGGTGAACTGTGTGCCGCGGCCAACACAAGCGAGGGTAGAGTCCACCGCTGGAGCGCTGGGTCGAAGAACTGCGAGGTCTTTGGTAGAGTCTGCACACCACGGACAGCACGCTAGCAGGACCGATGCAGCGATGTAACGGGACGCAAATCGCGTTGAATGCTGCGATGTAAAAATCCCCAGGTTGGAGTGTAGAGCCTGAAGAAAGGGCGAGTCGTAATATAAAAAGGAGCGAATATCGCGAGGTATAAATTCGAGGAAGTGTAATAATCCGTATTGAGTATTATCCGTATGAAATGACAGTCCACGGCGTCCAAGGTGTCGTTCGCGCGAAAAGACGTGGAAGGTAATACTAGTATACAGACGTGATATGCGGACGTGACGTGCAACGTTATAACGGGAGTGCACTGTACTCCCGTTACAACGAACACGGTTATAACGAGATTTCGTTATAACGAAGCAAAACTTCTGGTCCCAAAATTATCGCCATTAAAGTCTATGGTACAAAATTCGCTTATAACGAAGACGGTTATAACAAAATTCTCGTTATCACGAAGTCTTTTGGGCTGTATGACTCGTGAGCTGTATAACTCATGGACTGTATGACTTGTTGGCTGTGTGACTCGTGGGCTGTATGCCTCGTAGGTGTCAATCTCGTGACGTGCACCCGGCCCTCCCTGCTCCGACACAAGCGACCCGGGTTCGATACCCGAGCGTGGGCTGAACAATGTTGTGTATAGTCATACCGTCCCCTCCAGCATGAACCTAGAGTACGTCCATGCCTCCATCCAGCAAGAGGTATACACTCTGTCCCTCGAATAGGACATACAATGGAGGTCTCGTGTGAAAGAGAGTGACAACTTATGCAGGTATAAGATCCCGCTTCATTCATTTATCGCAAAGAGCAGGGTGTCTAACCGGTGGAGTGGTCCCGCCTCACCTCCAACTGGACCCAACTGAAGACCAGCACAGTGTAGCTGAATATGGGCTATCCAGCCATCCTTTCAGATAAAATCAACAACAAAAATTCAAGGAAAAAAGTTTACCACACGAAATTCCTTTTTTTTCTATTCACTTTTTCATTTGTTCATTTTTTTCAAAATAATTATACATGGATGACACACATAAAAGTTTTATAATCATTATGATTTTTTAATGCAATTCAAGAATTGTTAATGATTATGATAATTATAATTGTTATCAACTAATTTTTCGTATTATTTGTAGTAGTAGGCCCTAATATTGAAAGGCGGTAATGGTAGCCGTAGTACACGTGTTTTCCCGAAGAAACGCATTTGTATGAATCGTAAATAATTTCGACTTTGTAGAACTACCAGCTGACACCTACCTTCCATTTTAACAAGTAATGACATATTTTGTCCCTCGCTTTAATTACTCTACACAGAAGCAGTGGAACCTATAGTAACCAGCTTAGGAGAAGCCTATGTCGAGGAGGAGGGAACTTTGATCGTCTCTTGCATTGTGAAGGCATACCCACTTCCTTCTGTATATTGGCGATATGACGACAGTCAAGGTTCTGACTTAGAGGACATGGTAACTACTCGCACTGTCGGATCTGGCTTCGATGCTGCCATCGTCAATTCGACACTAGCTATCACCCAACGAGAGTTAAAGGGGAGGATCAGTGGAACCATTGAATGCATCGCGAACAATAGTCTTGGAAATGATACAAAAAAAATTCATTTTGATTTAGAAACTACGAAAGGTAAGTTCTGACTGTTTGATAATTTGAAATACGAACATCTTTTTTTTTCTATAATCTGAATTACTTCGGTAACATAATAGTCATTATCCCTTGAAAAAGGGAAAAGTCTTAAAAAGAACAACAAACTTTCTTTGCACTTATAACCTTTAACACGTGTGCTATCCTTAAAATTGTATTATTATTTCAAAATTTTACCAACTGATGAAAATAATGAATAACTAACTTTACAAAGATCTCTCCAAAAATAAGGGCTGACAGGAATTTTAAACCCGATGTATATATATATATATATATATATATATATTTATTTATTTATTACACACACACAAAAAAAATACATGCACAGCATCTTGGTCACTGAATGAAAAGTCACAAAATGTAACAGAATGAGCCTTACAAGTCTTACAAGACGTGGCATAATTTTCTTATGGAAGCTTGCTTACAACAGAGTAAAGTAATGTCCAGTCTAAGGAGCTAACTGATTTTATTCTGAGAATTAGCATAATCAGGAAGGATAGCATCCCTAAATACAGAATACACTCATTAACATCATTTTGACAAAACAGGTCTTCACTTTGACATATTGGTTGTTTAAAAATGTTATCCATTCAGTGGCCATTTTTGCATGGTAGAAAGTGCTGTTGTGTGGGACTTTTGATTAAATGACCAAAATGCTGTGGATGTCATTTTTTTTAAATAAAGATAATCACTTGCCATTGGGTCTGTGATTACAAATGAATATTGCAGCATAGCTGTGTACAAAAATTGTTTATTTCTAGGTTGTGCGGCCTTTGAGAGAAGTGGGTACTTTCTTTTGCGGTCCAGTATATATATATATATATATATGACATATTTTGCTCCGCCGACAAATGCTCAGTCGACATTTTGCTCTTAACATACCTCCGCCCACAATTGCTCAGCCGACAATTGCTCCTACTAAATTTGCCCCTAAACACGATATTTGCTCTACTGACATTTCCTTACGGCATTAAGTACTCTCCTGGCAAGTGCTTCATTGACTCTTCTGAACACTCATTCCTGTATAGAATTTATATTGAATTTATATTAAGCGCTTTTGATATATTGTATTCCATTTCTATGAATTTTATGTGAACATAAAAATGTGGCGAAAGATAAATGTTATGCAGGCATTATCTTGCACATTTTTTGTTTTCTTTCTTGATTAATGCTTCGAGAGAAATGAAATTGGAATGCAGTCAAATGAGTAAATATCACTTCATTCATATGTTTCATTCGTTGTAGAATCCCTAAATGTTGTGATAAAATAGTTACAAGTGGCCATCAAGCCAGTCTTCATAAAGCATAGAGACACACCGAATGTAAGAGACAAAGAAGTAGAAACTCGGGAAGTGTACAAAGCATTGTTGAAGACTGTAGCCTCTTCCAAAATCAGGGGAATACAGAAAATAGGCGGATTGTGGAGACTGTACATAACAGAGCAAGACGTTCGAATCGGTCTTATTACAAACGGGGTGACCATTCGTGATGCATGCATAGCAGTCTACGACACTAACCCCTTTTTGCCAGGAGGGAACGTAAATCTACTCGTTCCATTGTCAGTTGACAATTCTGTGAGCGTAGACGAGCTGGAGAGAAGGAAATACAAAGTAGAAGATAAGGTGATGCTACAAAAGCTACGAGTAGACGGACAATTGACAAATTGTCTGACAGATGACAGAGTCATCTTCATTGAGAGACACAAACAACCTGTCCCGAGACTTGTGACATTCGGAATTTTTCAAAGGAAGGTGTTTCATGCTAACCAAATTCCGAAAGACCACACCTCGGTTGTGTGTTCAAACTGTCTACAAAAGGGCCATCATCGGTCAGCATGCACAAGCCAGGTAGTGTGTCGCTTCTGCAAACAAATCGGACACTTCCAGCGGGACTGCACGACCTCCATCCACGGGAACAAGACGAACACCGAGTATGCCGAGAAGCCGAGGGGAACGTCGACAGACACGGCAAATTCAGCACGGCGCGGGGTGGCAGCCCAAGTGGGGAGTCCCAGCAAAGCGTCACCACAGCAACGCGTCGACCAGCTAACACTGCTAAAGAGGTTCCCGACTCGTGAAAAAACACCCCCGTTGCTAAGGCGAATAGAGAGAATAGAGAGAATTCATCAGCGAACACACAACGATACAAAATTACGCAATTCATACAGCACGAGCGTGAAGCCATTTCGAGCGCGGACAAACGTGACGGCACATGGCAACCATGGCAACCAATGGAGACGAACAGAGCGGAGGAGAGAGTGAAGAGAACGAGACAGATGATGTCTGAAAACGGATGCTTCAATAGAATCTCCAGAGGTGCCAAAAGCTGGTTGCCAAACAAAATCTGCCAAAGTCAAAAAGAGAAAACTAAAGGAGAAGAAACTAAAGAAAAAAATGAATCAACTTTGGGGCTGAAGTATGAATGTAATACTATATGATTCACTTTTCAAAGGTTCGAGGATTGCGCAATAAAACCGAGCGCAATACTTTTTGAGGTGGTGTAAGCACCAAAAAGCTGATGTGGTTTTTATTCATGCAGGAATCATACTGGACATCAGACTTCGAGAAGATTATTGAAAGTGAATGGAAAGGAGATGTGTTTTATCTCACGGGAGCAATCGCTCCAGAGGAATTGCAATCTTGCTAAGAGAAAATATTGATACAAGCATTGTTGGTATATTTACAGACAAAGATGGAAGACTGTTAATACCTAATGTTGTAAAAAATGAGGTTAACTATTGTTTTGTTAATGTATATGCACCAACTGAAAAAAGGAACAAAGATTCATCTTTTAAACAGCTTAGTAAAAAAGTTGGAGATATTCATAAGGAATTTTCGGATTTTTATTTTTTGTTAGGTGGAGACTGGAACTGTGTTCTAGATCCAACAAAGGACACACAAGTTGTTATTATAGAACTCAACATAGACTCAAGTCAATACTGAAACAAAACGGTTTAGTTGATGTATGGAGGAAGTTGCATATGAATGAAAAGCAATTTACGTGGAAAATTTTAGGTTTAAATATAGCTTCACGGTTAGACTTTTGATGATTAGTAAGGATATAATGAATAAAGTAGTGTCCACTGATATGCGTCCTGTTATAAAAGATTTTTTTTTAGAAAAACTAAATTGATTACTTAATTGAAAGTTAGAGGTAAACAGAAATTGGTTACAGACCAACCGTATATTTTGAGAGAGGTTAAGATATTCTATGAGGAATTGTATAAGAGAAATCTTGTTGATTCAGATTGTGTTAATGTCTATGTGTTAACGCAAAAGATAAAAGAGTTAAATGAAGAAGAGCAAAAAACAGTGTGAAGGATTCATGAATTTGAAATGAATTAAGCAGGCAATTTTTCTATGAAAAAAAATAAAGCACCCGGAATGGACGGCTTGCCTGTAGAGTTTTATTAAGTTTTTTGGAATGATGTATGTGATCTTTTCATGAACGCATTTAATGAAACATAATCTTTGTATGTATGAAAAAGGTCAGTTGGTGGATTCTCAACGCAGAGGGCTCATTACTTTGATTTTTAAAAAGGGAAATAGTGATGAATTGAAAAAAAAAAACTGGCGACCAGTTGCTCTCCTTAATTGTGATTATAGAATTATGGCAACATTTTTGGCAGTAAGATTAAAAAAGGTGTTATCAAAGATTATTATGGAAACACAAGTTGGGTATACTAAGGGAATATTAGGGGGTTTTAATGTTAAAATTGTACAGGATATGATAGATCATAATTATGTCTGAGAAAGCTGAAGAAGGTGCAATTATGATGGTTGAATTTTCTAAGGTTTTTGATGTTATGGATAGATTATTTATTTTGAAATTTTTAGAAAAGTTGAATTTTGGAGCAGAGTTTAGACACTGAGTAACAGTAATGTATAAACAAACAGTGAGTTCTGTGATTGTAAACGGTTTAATAACAGAACAATTTGAAATACAGAGAGGAATCCGACAAGGTAGTCCGTTATCGGCCCTTTTGTTTGTGATTGCGGTTGAGTTTCTTGCTAATAAGATACGTAAAAATGATGATATAAAAGGTGTATGTTTTAGGGATTGTCACTGTCAGTTTGAGTTGAAGTTATTGCAGTATGCAGATGATACAACATTTTTTTTTTTTGGACATTCTATATCTTTTAAAGTTATTTGAAAAGAATTAGATGTGTTCGGAAAAAGTGGCAGGACCGAGAATGAATAAAGTTAAACTGCTTTGTTATGGATTGGTCAGAGAGAAAATAGATGGAATCTGTCAGATGTAGGATTAAACATGGACAGAAGATGTTATACGATACCTTGGGTTTTTTATTTCACGAAATGAGAAAATCACATGTAAGGCAAACTGGGAAAACAAGCTGGAAAAAAATGCGACGCCTTATACGTAATTGGAGGAAAAGACGTTTGACCTTTATCGGGAGAGTGATAGTATTGAAAAGTTTGCTGGTTTAATAATCAAATAGTACATTTGCTTATGTTTGATTCAGTTCCCATTTATGAAAAGGTTGAATATGATGTGTTTTTTTTATAGATTTTTATGGCAAAGTCGGGTAGAAAACTAAGAAGGCGTGATGTTCAAATGATAGATTAAAAATGCATGGATGTGGAAAAGCTGGTGTTAAGTGTCAGATTAACGTGGACAGGGAGGATGGTTGATGACACGACAGCCATGTGAAAAATCCTTGCTCATTATTTTTTTTTTTGAGCCCAACAGGGTATATTTGCCTCCATAATTCAACATCTTGTATCACATTATACAAAAAATTGAGTAATAATACAATGAGCTTCAAAAGGGGTTTCTGAGATTATTAAGAAAAAGGTAACCACAAACTACTTACACAATATACTTCATTTGCTTTGGTAAATTATAATATGTTTTCTTACTATTCAGATCTTCCTCTATTCTTTTACAAATTTCTCTTCCAAACAAATGTTGCAAATTAGTTTCATGCTCATTATTGGTTTAACCACTTTGGAGGTTTAGATTTGTTATTAAATTGTGATTTTCAAGAGTATGATGTTAAGTCCATTTTTGGTAAAAATATGCCTTCGTTTCATATTGAAATAATGCGCGCCTGGTCTTTGATAGACAAAGAGAACTTGGGAAAGAAACCCCCTGTTGAAAAGAACGTTTTATGGCACAATCAAAATATTGTTTTCAAAAAGAAGCCTCTGTTTTACAAAGAATGGTTTGAGAGTGGTATTATCCGATTAGAAGACATTTTGTTGGGAGGGAGATACAAAACGGTGGAAGAACTCATGTCATTATTGAAATTTAGAAATAGTATTTTTATGATTCATTGATTCCGGACCGACGATCCTTCTAAATCACAAAATATGTTTTATTTTCAGCCTTTGGAATAGCACACATCGCCCTTGAAGAAGCACGTTAACTGCAACGTCCTAACTTTGACTACACAGATGATTTCATAATCCGTAGTCTTTCGTACAGTTCCTGCATTTACACTTCAAAGTCAACTTCCCAAATGCACATCTGCAGGCTGGCATTTGTACTTTTTACGTAGAGTCTATGTAACAAAACGTGACAATTAAAAAAAAAAATGAAAGCTTACATATAAAAAAAGAATAAATGCGGGAAAGTTAGATTATGAAGCTTCTGTGGAAATGAGTAACACATTTCAAAATCTTTGACATGCAAAACATGTCAGTCATAAATCCTTCTGATTCAGCTCTGAGTTCCTTGAAATACTTGTAATGATAACCTTCGGTCAAGGAACCTGAATCTGAAATAGACGAGAAATATGAACTAGATTTTCCAACCTTCATTGCAGATCTAACCACCCATTCCCTTTCCGTTTAATTTGTCACTTGTTAACTTATGTCTTTATGTTCTTGGTATATACGCAGATTCATCTTGGCCTTGGAGTCCACATACTCTTACTGGTATCATGCTTCTCGGGGCGACTCTTACTGTACTAGTTATTTGCATTCTTGTCAAGTGCGTTATGGCTATTACAAAACAACATAGAGGTTAGTGGCCTGATCAAACTTTCTTGCTTTCCCACAACATAATATACACTCCTTCAAAAATTACATATAGCAGTGAATGAATGCAAATGAAAGAAAGTAGTAAACTCAATTGCAAAAGACGAATATTATTTGAGGTATTCTACATATGGCACATCATAATACTATATTATAGTACTTGGAAATAATATCATGGAAATAGATAACATTATATACATCTATATAAAGAACTGAAAAATGCAAGAATTATACCCGGTTTTTCACAATCTATGAGGACATGTACCATATTACTGAGAATTGAACATTGTCTGCATGGGGATATTTAACGTCCATGATATTACCTCGTGCAGTCGTGAGACTATAAATATTCAGCACCGTTTTTATTTTGTTTTTCAACAGAGCCTGAAACCGATTCTTAGCTTGTTTCTAACATTTTTTTTAAAGTCTCTTTTGATAAAAAAAAGTATTGGTTGAAATGAGGATCCAGCTTCTAACTTTTTGTGAGTTACTTAGAATCCACTTTATGAAATGTGTAAGAACCTTCAATAATTACAGGAATTCAAAGTTTATTTCATGAAAATCGGGTTTTTATGACTTTGTTATACAACAACGTAAAACAAGGCGATCCTGATCAACAATGGGTCCCACCTTTTATTAGGTTTTTGTTCTTTTTATTTCATGAAATAAGCTTGGATTCCTCCAAAAATCGTAAGCTCTTTTATATTTATATGAGGTATCATTATAAAAAACAAAATCGGAAACCTGAAGTCAAATCTCAACCGAAAATATACCAACCTTTAGATCGCGCTGTCTAAGTCTAAAGGGGATGGCTAGTAACTAAATGTTGGGGGATGATTGCTCCAATCCTATAAGAGTATACATTATATGTTTGTTGTTGTGTGAAGGTTATCTGCTTCAGAATGGTCTCATATTCAAGTAATGTGCAGTTCAATGTTTCAAGGTAAGCGTGCCTGTACAGTGACGGGGCGACCATTAACGGCCTGTTAAAAGATCACCCCGTCACTGTACAGGCATGGTAACCCGGAAACATTAAACTGCACATTACTTGAATATGAGACCATCCTGAAGCAAAAAAAAAAATCTTCACACAATAGATATATATTGTACTCTCAAATGAATCGCTACAAGGATTGGAATAATAGTAGCCATCCGTTACTAGCCATCACCTTTAATTTTTAACTGTCCATATACAGTCACAAAAAACAACAAAAGGGGTTACAAAAAATGACAGATAAAAGTACCTCCGCCACATAGTTTTGCTGGCAGCGTTATGTTTCTGGGTTGTCCGTCCTTTAGTCCGTCCGTCCCTCCGTCCCTTAATCAATTTTGGGGGACAACGTAATTAAAAGGGACCTTTTGAGGGTGATTTAAATGTAATGAATTTCGATGAATTTTGATAGATTTTGGCGAGCGAGAGCAGCGAGCGAGCCGAAAATTTTTGTATTTCAGCTTACAAAACATGGAATTCTTGTCATTTTTTGCTTACCAAATCTTTCAATTCTAATCAAGATATAGTGACGGCCTTATAGATAACGATTTATGCCAACAAACTGAGGACCTTAAAAAATACTCTAAACTAGTGCGCGCGAGTGAGCCGAAATTTGTATATTTTTATGTCCCCGTCATCATCACGTTTTGTTCTTATCTTTTTTTTATATATAAATTTTGGCGAGCGAGCGCAGCGAGCGATCCAAATATTTCTGTATTTCAGCTTACAAAACATGGCATTCTTGTCATTTTCTGCTTATTAAATCTCACAATTATAGATAACGATTTATACCAACAAACTGAGGACTTGAAAAAATACTCTAAATTAGTACGAGCGAGTGAGCCGAAATTTGTATATTTCTGCGTCATCATTACGTTTTTTTCTTATCTTTTTTGATTTTTTTTTTGCGCCCCTCCCCCGTATGTTCGAAACCGTTGGCGTCCTCTTTTGATCCAATCGGCGATCGCTTCAGAACGAATGAAATTGCAGTCGTTGCTCCGTGTAACATTTTTCCTGCTAAATATAAAATGACACGAGTGAACACCATAGACCGTTATTATCATTTTGTCCGCGTCATCGTCAAGTTTTGTTCTTATCTTCTTCTCTTTCTTTTTATAAATTTTGGCGAGCGAGCGCAGCGAGCGAGCCGAAAATTTTTGTATTTCACCTTACAAATCATGGAACTCTTGTCATTTTTTGCTTATTAAATCTTACAATTCTAATCAAGATATAGTGACGGCCTGATATAGATAACGATTTATACCAACAAACCGAGGACTTGAAAAAATACTATAACAATGCTAAAACACTATTTACCCCGTATCTATGCAATGCCTATAGGCTTTTTCTATAAACTTAGTGTATACATGTACTGCCAAATAAAGATTCTCTGGACAGATTTTTAAGTTATGCGTTCAAAAGTCAAAGGACAAATTAAGTATTGAAATTTCACTTTCTCTCTCCATATCTCGAAAATAATTGAAGATTTCTTCGAGAAACTAGTACACATGCATGCACTAAGTGGCAGTGATTATCTGGGGAATGCTGGGGTCATGGAGTGAAAGGTCAGGTGCCAAAAGTTAAGGTCAAATCAAAATATCACTTTTCCTCTAGATCATTTAATGCCATGCATGCACGTTTTGCCTCTTGCTAGAGGGGACGGTGTTACGGCACATTTTGGTTAATTGCCCATTTTGGTAAATTAATAAAATGTGCAGGATATTGACGGCACATTTTGGTTAATTGCGCCTATTTTGGTAAATTAACCAAAATGTGCAGGACATTGACGGCACATTTTAGTAATATTCTGCTCCTCTACAATCGTCATAAAAACAAATAATCTTGTAAGTGCAGTTGTTTTTGTCCCCACCGAATGAGTTCAGTTGCCTAAGGGGACTATGAAACGGTGTATGTGTGTGTGTGTGTGTGTGTGTGTGTGTGTATGAGTATGTGTCCCTGAAACGATAATATTTGCTTCCTCTCTGTCATTTCCTGGTCAATTTTGCTTCTGATTGCTCTGACTTATGGAGATTGGTAAGGGTTCCGAGACTTCAACACAAATTCTGCAATTCATAAATTATGCTCATTTGTGCGATTTTTTTTCCAGGATTGAAATTTACGAAAATGTTACTTCTTCTACATTTAACGGTATAGGTTTTTGATTCTGCTTGCTTCATCTGATAGGGCTTGGTTGGGGATACCAAAGTTCAATGAATAATTCTAAAATTTTGTACATTAGCAAATTCATGTAAATGTATGCATGTTAATTCATTTATTTTCAAATAAGCAAAGATGCTTCTTCTAAATTTTACAGTGGATTTTTATGCTCCACTGTTTTATCAGATAGGGCTTGGATGGGACTACCAAAACTCAACACAAAGATCTGCAAATCATTCATTATGTAACATTATCCAAATGTATGCAATTTTTCATTTTTTAATAAAAAAAAAACACTTCTCCTACATGTAATAGTGCATTTTTATTCTGCTTATTTTTATCTGATGGCTTGGTTGGGACTACGGAACTTTAACTTCGAATTCTTGAATTCATTAATTTTGCAGAATTTATGCAAATGTATTACATTTCGTCAGAAATTAATTAAAATGATACATCTCCTTCATTAAGCAGTGGATGTTGATTCTGGTTATTTTATATTATGGGACTAAGTCGAGACTACGAAGCTTCAATACAGAATTCTGAAATTCATTAATTATGCCGAGAAAAAGTGACCAAGTGTCACTCATAAGCTCGATGAGGACCCTTCCCCCTTCCTCCTGGGGGAAAATAATTAATCCAAAAGACTGGTTTTAATCATGGGCAGGGGAGTTTACTGCTTGTCAAATGATACAAATAAAACAGGTGAGGAAAAAAATGAAGAGGGTGGGGAAATATTGATTAAAATTCACCCATTGGTTCTGAAGAAGAAGATGAAAATGTGTTTTCCCCCCTTGGCCCCACCCCTCACGTTGGGTCTTACCATAAACAATCTATATTCTGCACATATAAGGTCTCTACATACAACGTACCTGGACTTAATTGCTCTTGGGCCTGGATTTTTTTTAAAGTTTACTCCTTTATCCCTGGAGGGCTCTCCCCCTGGCCCCCCTGGGGGCCACATGCTCCACATGAACAACATTGGGCTCCTACCCCGTTAGGATAATCCCCACCAAATTTGATTGAAATTTGTCCCCTGGTTCTGAAGGAGAAGATGAAAATGTATGTTTCCCCCTCCCCCCTCAAACTTTCAGCCCTTCTAGGGCCCAAGGGGCCATCTTGGGTCTTGCCATAAACAAACTACATTCTCCAAAGGTGTACTGCTTTTGGGTTTGAGTAAGAAAAATTTTATTCAAGTTTACTCTTTTTCCCTTGGGGGTACTTTCCCTGGGCCCCCTGGGCCCCCTGGGGGCCACATACTCCACATGGACTAGTCTGGGTCTTTACTCCCTTAGGATGATTCTCACTAAGTTTGGGTGAAATCTGCCAACCGGTTCTGGAAGAGAATAATGAAAATGTAAACGGCTTATGCACGACGCACGACGGGCGACGGAGGGCGGACAAAAAGCGATCGCAATCACCTAGCTCACAATCGAGCCTTCGGCTCGGGTAAGCTAAGACAAAAAAAAAAAAATATCTTGCCTGCCTTCACTGCAGGACCATATCACCTTAACACGTCGACCGAAAGCCTATCCACGGGATTTTAGTTCAGATTGTCCAAAATGAGCAGGAAAATCCACTTTTAACTGCACATTTTTGGAAACAATTGATCCCGTCAGGTAAAGGTATACTATCGGCACTTTTTGGTAACAAATTTCTTTTACCAAACTGTGTAGTTTATACCAAAATGTACCCTAACTAAGTATGCCGTAACAGACGGTATATGATTACGCACAACATTGCTCAGTGAGCATGATCAGACTATGGTATCGAAAGCGGGTCGCTTGAGTCGCAGGCAGACGCGCTATCGACTGAACCAACTCACCGCCCTTAGGGTATTACATGTATTACCCCATATGGTCTTAGGGTCATAGGGTCTTGGGTCAAATGTTAAGGGTCAAATTTCAGGTTAAAAATACTCTTTGATAATGAAATTACACCTTTTCTTTAAACTTTGAAAATTACTTAGTACATAAACTTATCAAAGGGTTAAAAGTCACGTACAAATCTTGAAATCCTCCCAAAGTATATCTACTCTCATAGCACAATATGGCCATAGAACGTAGTTCAAGGAAAATAAATATTTTGTGCAAACATGCTATTGTTTTACACTCAGGAAAAACAGAACTTAAACACTTTTTTCAGTTTATATTTCTCACGAATGTTTTGCTAAAATTTAATTCATTATTCATTTTATGAAAGGTAATGTCATTGGCTATCAACTTAGTAAGTCAATAAAAAGGAAAACTTTACGAAGGAGTGAACACCAGTGTTTTTCTCTTACAAGGCACAAAAGTAAAATTGCAAAAAAAAAGGTCGCCGTTCATGCGCAAATGATCTTATATGGAACAATCAAAACAAAGAACAAATTCAACACAATAAAAAACACGAATTCAATTGCAAAAAAAAATGTACCTATGATTTCTTTGATATCTAGCCCAACATTTCAAAAAAGGCTGAAAATAATGGACGAAAAAAAAATCAGTCAATTCCATATTCAAATGAAATGAGGGAAGAAGCAATATTGACAAAAATGGTAGGATTCTTAATTGATTTCTACAATTAGGAAAATTGTAGATTGTATTATCTGGAATTTGTGTTATGAATCCTTAAGTAACTAAATTGGATGAATGAAATAAAATATTCTGTTCACTTGATCATATTTCTGCCCTTACTCCCTATGTCATTTGAAGTTTGGGTTGTCAAAAAATCTGTATCCCCCCTTAAGTTTCCCAGCTTTGTTTTGTTTCAGGTTATAAAGAAATACAGATAACGCTCTTTCTTTCATGTCTCTCATTGTGTTAAACTGGTCTTTTGTTATCGATGTTTTCTTTAGGCCAGTTGCAAACGAAAGACAATTATGTCAAATTTTGCCATTTTTACTTTTGCGCCTTGGAGAAAAACCCCGAGTGTGTTCACTCTTACATTACCTTTAACTTTATAATAAATTGACGTACTGGTAGTCAAGTAAATTACCGTTAATATGCTATATGATACATTTATTTTCATCAAAATGTTCTATGAAAATTATGAACTCGGAAAAGTATTTCGTCAAGTATTTGCCAAGTATATGAAATATCATCACACATTGTCAAGAAGTAATGATGGTTACAAAAAGAAATGTCAACTTTTGATCCTTAATAAAAAAAATACACATCAGATAACACTGGCATTGATATGACTCATAGCTGAATAGTGTAGAATTTAGTTGGAGGTGATAAGAATATGAAAACATGGATCAGTTTCGTTACAATCCATGATTTATTCAAAGTTAAGTTCCAGATTTGAACCCTCTGTACAAAATTACACTTTACATAACCACCAACGATGTGTACGAGAGTGTGTGCATTCAATGACCCTAAACAATAAACAAGAATACCACGGACACCACCTTTTCAGAGCTCTGCTTCTGGACTCTTGCTCTAAAGACAGGTGAAGGCTTTATTTCATGCTAGTCTGAATTCATGGCAAAGAGTAAAATGCGTGCACATGAAAGAAATAAGCACATGTTTTCATGTGCTTGCATCCACTATATTCTGGATGAATAAAGACTACCTGCAATAGTGGAATTTCTAAATATGTAATAAAAAATTTCAATCCTGGCCATTGTTCAGGACCATTGTCAGGGTGTTCTGTCCTGTTTACCTTTGGGAATAGTGATTTAAAAAAAAATGAAGATATGACATTGAGTGTATACATATGTGTAGGTCTGTTGCATCACAAAACATCCTACCTTTAAAAAAAAAAAAAAATCGCGGTAAAACCTAAAACGTAAGAAAATATAAACCGTAACTGTAGACGGTTTAGTCTAGAAACATTCTTATTACTATCAGTGTCTACATTTGGTATATTTAACAATATTTAACATCGAACTTATGTATTCAAAATGTTACAGTGTTTTTATGCCTCCGCCACGACAATGTTTTCGGGTTGTCCGTCCGTCCGTACGTACGTCCGTACGTCCGTCCACATTCGTTTACGCGATAACTTGAGCAATATTGACTGGAATTTCACCAAACTTAGTCCAAGTATAAAGTATGATGAGGCAATTACTTGATTATATTTTGGGTGAAATCGGCGAAAGGTCAAATCATGAAATTGTATCTGTTTACTCGATAACTCAGGACTGGATCAAGCAAATTTCACCAAACTTTGTCCGAGGATGATGTATGATAGGACAACTATTTGATTAACTTTTTAGTGAAATCGGACAGAGGTCAAAGGTCAAAGATCAAGGTCAAATCCTAAAATGTATCTTTTTATGAGATAACCCAAAACTGGATGAAGCAGCTTTCACAAAACTTGGTCCAAGGATGATGTATGATACGGCAATTAGTTGAGTAGATTTTAGTGACATTGGCAAGAGGTTAAAGGTCAAAAGGTCATGGTCAAATGCTAAAAATGTTGCTATTTCCCCATATCCATGCAATGCCCAAAGGTATTTTCTTGAAACTTAGTGTAGACATGTACTACTGCATAAAGATTCTCCAGAGTTTCATGTCATAAGGTCAAAGGTCAAAAAGTCAAAGATTAGGTGGAAATGTTACAATTTCACTTTTCTCACAAATGGTTCAATGTATCTTCATGGAACTTGGTAGATAAACATGTACTGACTGGCAGGGATTATCTAGGGAATTTAGGGGTCATGGGTCAATACTCATCGAAATTTTACTTTTTCCCTCATATACTAGTATATGCAATGCTTGCGTTATTATTTTCAAAACTTAATATACATGTATTACCTAATGGAGATTCTCTTGGAAATTTCCTGCCAGAAGGTCAGAGTTCAAAGGTTAAGGGTCAAGGCCAGGTTTAAATGAAAAATATATATATATATTTTATACAGTAACTACACTTTCTTTATACATGTACCTTGAAAATTACTCAATGCATAAACTTATAAAAGGGTCAGTCAGAAGACAAGTAAAAATCCCCAATTCCCCAAATACATGTATCTGCACCCTTTAATAGACAATTATAGCAAATGTAGTTCAAGGAAAGTGAACATTCAAAATATTTCTGACAAGCCTGTCATTTCATTATTTTGCCATTTATGTGAAACTGTTGATAAATTTTTGAAAATAGCACGGTTGCCACAGAAATTTGAAAACAGAATTCCATGACTTTTTCATGACTAAATTGCCATGACTTCCTCTATGGCACGGTTTCCAAAATTAGACACGTTATGATGGCCTCCACCTCCCCTCACAACCATCCGTTCCAACCACTATCTTACTCATGACATGTGCATCTGTTAATGTCCCGGGAGTTATGTAGAATTTTCTATGACCACAAATTTTTCCAGGATTTTTCATGACTGTGGCAACCCTGACATAGGGTTGAAAACAAAGCAAAATCTCAAACCTAAAAACGAATCTTGAATTTTATGAAACTGATATACATTGTATGCTATAATTTTGAAATCATCTCCATTGCAATCATCAGCTATTGACCATATCAATGTCAGTGTTGTGTGACATATAGGTTTTGAACTATTAAAGGGGAAGTTCGGACGATTATCAGCCGTTTCGTGTGTAAAGAACAATATTTCATGAGCCTATTACCCTTTTCCCGACGAGAAAAGACCATCAGATACATTTACTATGGTTTTTTTTTTTTATAAATAAGATAATTCTTCATGTTCGAATCCGTCGCGAGCTGCCCTTCGTACTATCTGTCCCAGGATGCATTGCGCGTGACGTACGGGCGCAGTTTCCTCAGCTGAGAGCACCGCGAGCGAAGCCCAGCTACGCATCGATCTCCCATTGCACTGCTGACTGCGGGCGGTATCTGCATGCCTGCATAGGTGTGCCTTGTCGGCGCTACTGCAGGAGACCGTACACCGATTTAGGAGTGCTGTTGCCAAACGCTGTATTCCTTTATTCAAATAATCTTCGTTATATATCTATATAAAATCTTCAAAGATTAATGTAAAATAGTTGCAATGCTATAACATTTTCGTTTAAATTGAAATATGTATGTATTATAATACTGCCGTACTTATTAGTGTCCACCCCATCACTTACAATGCATTAGCTGTTGTCGGGCTGTGCAGGCATACATTTACGTCTGCTGCTGCCAAGTGCTATCACAATCCGTGATCGTTTTTTTCGACTTCTGAGTGTGAACAATCTGAAATCAGTCTGTTAATGTCAGAATTATTGCCTCTTTTGTTGTCCGAGACTGTTGAAAAGTGTGTCTGACGGTGATGAAATACGACAGTATACATGTAACTTGAACCGAGGAAGAAACGCCAGCGCCAGCTTGGTACCGCCGCCGCGCCGCGCCGGTAACTACGACCAGCAGCCCAATACACACAGCGTAATCGGGCTGCGTGTTGTAGCATTCAGGATCATGTAAAGGTAGTATCGTGGATAGATATCAATTTAAAATCGAAATATTTCTTCAATTTGAAGACTTACTAGTAAAGTTGAAGTATTGACAACACCCTAACACTTGACGCACCGGCATTTTTTTAATGAAGCAATAGATCATGCCGCGTGCATCCGCTGTGTGGTCAGAGACTGTTGAGCGGTACGCTACTACCGCTTGCTTGGCCCGTATCACCGTTGCTCAAGCAGGGCTCCCCCGAGCCAGCTGACGCTCCAAGCAAAAAGCAATGTGAGGATGAAACGTCACGCTGTCACGTGATCTTTCTCGCCGGCGTACAGAAATCGAACGGTTACGATTCAAAATTAGTGATGCTAAAAAATCGATTGTGGCGAGTTGGGAGGGTCTTTTTCAATGAAACTTAGTCATTATGGTCCTTTATTTATATAGATTTTGGTTAATTTTTTTCAAAATCGTCCGGACTTCTCCTTTAAGGATCAAAAGTGGGATTTTTTTGTAGCACCTAGTACTATAGAAATATCATAGACCATGCATTATTCCGGAGGGACACCAGTCACCACAGCGACATTTCTAGTCTTGATATGAACTCATTTACCATGTCAGTACCTCTTTCAAAAACATAATATACCAAGCCAATCTTATTCTATGATTTATTTCTGCGTCAATTGGCATGATAAGGGATGTTGTTATTTAAAAAAAAAAAGCATGAGAAGAATCAACGAAAAGTACTCGACAAAGATTCATTTTTCTTTTACGACAAAATGTTGAATGAAAAAAAAATTGTAATGGGAGTGTCGTCTCAACATACAAAGGCGATTTCTCACCCTTTGACAGATGAAATCGGTTGAAGGCTTTTTTTGCAATTTAATTGAAGTTACATGAAAAAAAGATATTATTCAGAGGGGTGAAGGTTCAGTTTTTTTTTCAATCTGGGTAGCTTAATGGGTATTTGTTCCATGTTCACCGTGTCACTGCCGGCAACCAGGGACAGCCTGGAAGTGATGGTAGTGTCGCTGCCCGGAAGCGAATATTTTTTTCGTACATGGAAACGCTACAGGACATGAATTAGTCATATTCAGCTTAACTTTAAAGTTGAGCTGAAAGACTGAAGTGCGCAAGTGCATTTACTTCCAGCTTGGGCAACTTGCACAATGAATGGACTCGACTAGTGAGACATAGACTCGCACAGCCCTACTCTCTGTGTACACGTACACATGCAGCGAGTAGTAGTACCTGTGTGTGTGTGTGTGTGTATGCGTGTGTGTGTGTGTGTGTGTGTGTGTGTGTGTGTTGTGCATGTACATAAGTTCTAGCGTAAACATGTCATTTACGTCACTGCGAGGTTCGTCCGATCTCAATGAACAACATGCAGGAAAATAACTGTAGCTTGCGATAGCTCTACAACACACAGCGTGGATAGGAAAGCAGGTACATGCGTAGTTCACGTGAAATGTACAACTTTACCAGTCAGGGAGACTACCTATTTTGAGGGAAGATTGAAATCCCCCCAAAGAGGGAACATTGAACCGCGAGCAGATGTTACATAACAGAGCGACGCGATATGGTCAGAGCGGACCGTTACAGATGTTCTTTTTCCAGTCGCTATGAGAATAATTCACCGAGAGGGAGAGAGAGAAACACATGTACACACACGCGAGCGTACACACACGGAGGGTCATCCGCATCGAGTTGGAGGACGGATCGTTGTGTGTAGCTATTTTTAGCGCTCCTCTCTCTCCCCCTCTCTCCTTCATCGTTCTGTTGCTGCGTACCCGTGATCAGTGATGATGCTGATAAGCAAAATCCCCATGGCAGAAAAAACAAAACAGCAAGTGAATTGACCATGCACATCGACATTGTGTTGTTGGAAGGCGGAGCATGGTCGTGCAGACCTATGTTTTGATCGAAGTTAGAGCACGAGGAAGAGACATGCAAGTTTGAAGAACAACAAAAACCTTCACAAGACAAGACTTATAGTGAGAGGTAATTATCATCTATTAACTCTATTTCAATTTCAACTATTTTAGTTAAAAGCATATGTGATTGTGACGTGTTGATCAAACATTTCTAGAGACAAAGTGAGGGTGGATGTCGCAATATTGTTCCCTGGTTCATTACCGTGATAGTGTACGTGTGATGTTGCGATGATCTAGATGAGGTAACCTTGTGGTTGCATGAGGCTTGTAACTTTTAACCAAGTGAGCATGATCGCAAGAGAGCAAGAACGTATGAGGACACTGATGGTCATGTAGCAAAACAAAGAACCCCGGAGCTCCGGCGGTCCGCAGTTGACGTTCGACGGCTGTGCGAGAGCTCCAGCGTCATGCAACCTATTAGAACACCTACGGTGGCGCTGCCTTCCGTCTCTTGCTCTTTTCATTCGGACATTCCACAGAAATACGGGCAAACCAGGAGTTTAGGGGACCGGACTATCTAAGTACAGTTAAACTCGCATAAGTCGATCTTCTCGGGACTGAGCAAAACGCATCGACTTAGGCGAGTTTCGACTTGTACGTAAGTCGAAAAAAAATCGACTTAAAGTTACACCACACGTACATATGTATAATGTACATGTATGTTGTCTACTCTGGAGCCGAGAGCTGGAGCGGTGTGCCCGATATTTGCCCTTCAGCAAGACACTTTATCCACATTGACGCAGGCCAGGGCTCCACACTAACTTTTATTTTGGTGGCCCCAAAATGATTGATTTTTATTTTTTGGTGGCCCGAACAAAAAAAAAAAAAAAAAAAAAAAAAAAAAAAAACACCAAGCAAAACTAAATCGGTCCTACGTTCGGTCCGAAAGTTACCGTTATTTATTTCTGATTGTAAAAGCAATCATCCACCATTTACAAGTATTTTAACACCTTCCGGAGCCGAATGTTGCCGTTAATCATTTTCAAATGTAAAAACAAGCAACCGACATTCATTCTAGGATCTTACGGAGCTGAATGTCATCCTTATTCATTTCCGAACGTGAAAGCAAACATCCGCTTTTTATTTCATCATCTAAATGAGCCGATTGATACCGTTAATCATTTCCAAATGTAAAAGAAACAATCTGTTATTTATTTCAGCATCGTACGGAGCAGAATATTACCGTTATTCGATCTCCAAATTCAAAAGCAAACACCCGACATTTATTTTATGATCGTAAGGAGCCGAATATTACTGCTGTCCACTTCCGAAAGTGAAATGAATCATCTGACATTTATTTTGGCATCTTCGGGAGTCGAATGTTACATGCTATTTACTTTCGAACGTAAAAGCGAACATTCGGCATTTATTTCATCATCGTACGGAGTTGAATATTATTGTTATTCATTTCAGAACGTCAAAGGGATCATTCTACATATATTTTAGAATCTTCCGGAGCTGAATGTTATTGCTATTTACTTTCGAACGTAAAAGCGAACATCCGGCATTTATTTCATCATCGTACTGAGTTGAATACTATTGTAATTCATTTCCGAACGCCAAAGCAAACATTCAACATTTATTTTAGCATCTTCCAGAGCTGAATGTTATTGTCCCCGCCGAACGAGTTCGAGCAGGGGACTATGAAACGGGCTCCGTACGTGTGTGTGTCTGTGCGTCCGTCCGTCCGTCCGTGTGTGCGTCCGTGTGTGATCAAAATGTTAAATTTGCTACTTCTCTGTCATTTATGAGGCAATTTTGATTCTGTTTGCTTTATATGATAGCACTACATGGGAGCTTTGAAACTTCTACACAGAATTTCAGTTGTGACCTTTGACCTTGACCTTTGACCTATATTGTACATTTTGCTACAAAATGCTACTCCTTCGCCATTTCTAACCCGATTTCGATTCCGTTTGCTTTATGTGATGGCACTAGGTGAGGGCTTCAAAACTTCTACACAGAATTTTGACCTTTGACTTCTTTGACCTTTGACCTTGATTTTTGTTAGCTATATTGTACATTTTGCTACAAAATGCTACTCCGCCATTTCTAACCCGATTTCGATTCCGTTTGCTTTATGTGATGGCACTAGGTGAGGGCTTCAAAACTTCTACACAGAATTTTGACCTTTGACTTCTTTGACCTTTGACCTTGATTTTTGACCTATATTGTACATTTTGCTACAAAATGCTACTCCTTCGCCATTTCTAACCCGATTTCGATTCCGTTTGCTTTATGTGATGGCACTAGGTGAGGGCTTCAAAACTTCTACACAGAATTTTGACCTTTGCCTTCTTTGACCTTTGACCTTGATTTTTGACCTATATTGTACATTTTGCTACAAAATGCTACTCCTTCGCCATTTCTAACCCGATTTCGATTCCGTTTGCTTTATGTGATGGCACTAGGTGAGGGCTTCAAAACTTCTACACAGAATTTTGACCTTTGCCTTCTTTGACCTTTGACCTTGATTTTTGACCTGTATTGTACATTGGCTACAAAATGCTACTCCTTCGCCATTTCTAACCCGATTTCGATTCCGTTTGCTTTATGTGATGGCACAAGGTGAGGGCTTCAAAACTTTTACACAGAATTTTGACCTTTGACTTCTTTGACCTTTGACCTTGATTTTTTACCTATATTGCACATTTTGCTACAAAATGCTACTTCCGGCGGGGACATATATTACGCACCGCGTAATTTCTACTTTTCCTTGTTGCTAAATACTTTCGAACATAAAAGCAAACATAAGACATTCATTTTATCATCGGACGGAGTTGAATACTAATTGTTATTTATTTCCGAACGTTAAAGCAAATATCAAACATTAACTTTACCATCAAATGCAGCTAAATGTTACTGTTATTCATTTCGAAATTTAAAAGCAAACATCCGACAGTTATTCAGCATCGTATGGAGAAGAATATTACTGCTATTCACTTCCGAACGTAAAAACAATCATCTGACATTCATTTTAGCATCTTCTGGAGCCGAATGTTATTGCTATTTACTTTCGAAAGTAAAAGCAAACACCCGACATTTAGCTCATCGTCGTACGAAGTTGATTATTATTGTTATTCATTTCCGAACGTCAAAGGGATAATTCGACATTTACTTTAGCATCTTCCGGAGCTGAATGTTAATGTTATTTACTTTCGAACGTAAAAGTAACCATCCGGCATTTATTTTATCATCGTATGGAGTTGAATATCATTATTTTTCATATCCGAACGTCAAAGCAAACATTCGACATTTATTTCAGCATCTTCCGGATACTTTTTTATCCTTATTCATTTCCGAACGCAAAATCAAATCTCTGACATTAATTTCAGCACCGTACGGAACTGAATCTCACCATTATTCATTTCCAAAAGTATAAGCAAACATCTGACATTTATTTTAGTATTATACGGAATCGAATATTACCGTTATTCATTTCTAAAATTAAAAGAGCAAACATCTGACATTTATTCAGCATCTTATGGAGCCGATTGTTACCGCTTCATTTCCAAAACTGAAGGCAAACATTCGGCTTTTTTGGTGGCCCGGCGTGCGTTTTTGGTGACCCCGGTCGCAAATTAACCATTCGCGAAATCGTGATTCGATTCGCGAAAAGACTCCGCTAAATATAAGGCATAGATCGCTACACTCGGCAGGGGCTACGTCTGTTAAGGTCTTAAAGTGTAACCCGGTCTTAAAGTGTAACTCGGTGCCTAGGCTTCTGAAAATGTGTCTCGCATATAGAGCGCCACCTGTGGTTTTGGATAAGTTTATAGGCCAGTTCTTTCTGTCGTCTGCTCACACACCATCCATGGTTATGAGTACGTTATCAGCCAGTTCTTTCCGTCTTTCGCTCGCTTGCTATAAGAATTGCACTTTGAAAGTTTCGAAAATGAATTGCAGAGTATTGCTATTGTGGTGTTTGTTCCTGTTTACATCGCTATTTGAGTGTCAGTGTCAACCACGTCCAGGCAGAAAATCAGATGATGATGGCGAAGAAAGGCTCGGCGAATGGCAAGAAGATGGACAGTCATTTGCGTGCCGAGGCAGTGGTGATGCTGGCATTCCAGCTGCAGTATTCCAAATCCAACCTATTATACTCGGCGTTAGCATTCCAGAGTCATCTTTTTGTACACTGTACTTGTTGTAGTAGTGTGTGATGATATAAAAAGCAATGGATTGTACATAGGACTATAATCATATCGATGATTGTTCAACTTGAGTTGTTTTCAGTTGCCAAATAACCTCTGTGACTTGGAAGTCATTCTGACTGGGACTGTAACAAGTCTTCCAATCTTGCCATTTCTGATGTATACATGCATGTATATGTTAATTACATTCCAGCTATTCCACTGCCAGTTGACCTATTCAGCATTCTGGTATTCCAAGCTGTAGTATTGTATTTGTTGTAGTTGTGTGTGACGGTATCTAAATAAACTAATAATCTGTACATATTCTATGATCGTCAATATTTACAATGTAAGTTGCATTCAGTCGCCAAAGTATCCTCTATGAAAAGTTTTCTATCTAAACATTTGTTGCATAATTTGCATTCAGTTGCCAAAGTATCCTCTATGAAAAGTTTTCTATTTAAATATTTGTTAAATATCTACTTTGGAGAGTCATTGGGAGTGTGACAAGGTTTCAATCCTGCCATTTCTATAGTCATTTATTTAAAAATTTCACGGGTATTTCAGCTTTTTAACAGCAAGTATTTGTTTATCCATATAATTCCTTTTTTTTATTTGATGCATTAGTGTGCAAAAATGTTCACTGTTACCATTAGACACAAGCAAATTCGGATTTTGTAATAGACTGAGTTTTTGCTCTTTTTGTTCTCAGTGTCTTAATAAATATTCGCTAAAGATATTTTCTCAGCTTTTGAGTAATCATAATGGAATCTTACACATTAGAGCCTTTGAGGGCAGATTTAGAAACATAAATATGCATTGCATTGTCGAAAAGGGCATTATCAGTGATGGTATATGACGCAATACTGTCGATGTGTAATTCAAAAGAATAGTGTGGCAATCCTCCCCTCCCAAACAATGCTCAGGAGGGGACTGTGAAATGAGCTCCATAACATACGTGTGTGCAATGTTTCCCTTGAACTATCAAAGTAGATTATTGCACACTGTACGGTAACGTACATACACATGTATTGTCACTCTGAGGTGACCAACCTTATTTATGTATGATGCACGTCATGTCAAGATACATTTTAATATTGTATTGTTCGGAAAGGATTTGGTATACTGTGCAGTGTGTATAAGCGACTGTCAGCAAAATCACGTTATATTTTCCTAGCTTACCAACTCATTTATATCAGAACTTTTATATTTGTTATGGTTTTAGAACAGAAAAATTACATTTATTTTGCATGCCTATATTTCAACATGTCATAAATAAAGAAATATTATAATTTTCTTCCCTACTTACAAGATTCCATCATTATAGAAGTGCGCTTATTTCTTAAGAGGCGTTATAGATGAAGAGGTGGATGACAGATGAGGAGATGACGGATTAAATAGCACTGAAAGGGGGGGGGGGGGGGGGTGGAATGACAGGTATATGTGTGCAAACCATCATACTGGCAACCTAAATTTAAGAAGTGAAAATTGCCATCTTTTCACAATTTGGTTTGGTAGCTAATCTATGTATAACTTGTTAACGCGTGATGTGCGAGTGTCTTGTATGACTTTAAGCAGCAATATGATACGTGTAGATGTTAAAACCTCTACAATAGTATTTGATACACCAAGCAACTTTTCCTTATCATAGTGACTTGTAAAATGTTTGTACACTTAATAATCACAATAGGGATGATCATTTCTGTATGCAGGATATTTTGTGGGGTGTTTTCGAGAACAATCATGTGCAATAAACCGCACATTACGTGGAGCAGATACCAATATGAAGGCCTACACGTCAGGTCCTATGTGAGCAGTTCTTTTCATTATTATCATTTATTGTTGTTTCTGTTTGGTATAATGTATCAACATACACCTTCGAAAACATACTTATTTGTTCACCATTGATCATGGCTAACTTTGCAAATGAGAAATAAGGAAATCATCAAGAAAGAAAGCAGAGATAAGATAAAAAGAAAAGTGAAAGCATGGGGAATGAAGTTTGCATTTCCAGATAAAATTGTGGATTTTACCATACAAGCAGTAGATACCTCACCGATCAGAAAAAAAGAAGAAAGACAATAAAAATGATGAAATCACTTTCCTTCGCTGCATCAGTGGCCACCATCTGGGGTTTCAAAGTGAAAAACCACAGAGGACCTTCCTCGTCTTGGGATGTAAAACAGTCAGAAATGTGCTACAGGCAAAAATTGAGCAAATAAAAGTCCACAAAAAAAGAGTTACAAGCCAGCAAAACCGTTACATTGTTTATGTAACAATACAGTGTTAGGTGTTGAATTACTCTGGGGATGCTACCTGCCATGTAAAGTGAAAATCTTTTCAAGAAGATGTAAAAAATATGAACATTACGCCGCCCTCCTCCTCCTCCCCCCCCCCCCCCCCCCCCCCATCCGACATAGCAAATAAAAAGAAATCATTCATACATTCACCTTCTAATATAGCATTGCATCAGCTCTGCCCTTCTGCTTCTGGAGAAGATTTGGGTGTATTTTGTTCAAACAGTCCCGTATATGTTGAGGTCTTTGGATTTGGTGCCCCTTCAAACAAAGTGGGATTCCTTTACCCAGGGATGCTATCTCCCAAATTCAAGTTTAGTGGAGATGTATATGTCATAATTATATTTTTCAAGAAGATGCTGGAAATGTGAAAATTCCACCTCCCTACCAATGGACACGCCTGGATACCGCCATAATCTAACATGAAGCTTCTAACTTAACTATACTATTTGCCTAGCTCTATCATTTGGTTCTTATTATTGAAGAAGGTATACCAAAAAAAAAAAATCCATAATTTCTTAGGTAATTATTTGCACATTAATTTTGGTAATGCAATATATTTTGATGATAGAATTATGGTGCACAATCATTCTTTTTTTCCTTTAAATCATGTACATAAAGTAATCTGATATTTTCAGAGATTTCGCTGAACGCTGAAAATGATTTTGATTCATAATAGCAAAATATGTTGAAGAAAAATTAATAAATCTTACAAACAAAATAAGAAATACATTATGAAAAAATCGTAATTGTTCTATTTATCGTTGATTTTGCTCTTTTTTCTTCATTTTGTTCTTTTTCTTTTAATGTATCAAACCTATAGCTCATGTCTGCATCCCCCTTCCTATTATAATAATTATTGTGAAGTACAGGCATCTTGTCCTAATATTGTCTGTGCTCGTATGTCTCGAGATGTGGTGTGCTGCGTTGTATAGTAACTATTTTCATTCCTTAGTTCTTTGTGCAAAAAAAAGAAGAAGTTTGTTTCCTTTCTTTTCCTCTCTCCAGTTGCCCTCTAATCTATTTCTTTAGAAAGGTTATACTCTGAGGAGTACATGTCAAGCTATTGCTTTCTAGTGAACTCCTACGTTCTTCAGTACGTGTTATTAATCTGTAATAGTTTGACATGAATTTTGTTATTTCGTTGGTGACAAGGTAAGGTCCTTTGCCTTTAAGTAGTTTGTATTCTTTAAAGATTTCATTTATATCATGTTGAAGAACAAGTGAATTCAATTGAATTCAATTAAAATGAACGTGCTTGACTATGACAAATGTATTATTTATCATGATATACCGCTAGCTTGCAGGCACACACCCTTGTTGGTCGTAAATGAGTCTGCACCACAGGACCACTGGCACTGAGCCTCTCTCCCATTAGTCTGGGCTCCGTCCCCTTTTCCTTGGTGCCAAGAGAGGGCGCAAACTTTCTGATTGCGATATTCGAGAGACTGCGCGCCCAACGAATTTTCTCGGGTATCGCAGTTCTCGGCGTATCGCAATCCTCGGGTGTCACGCCCTCATACGGCTTGACGTGTACACGATCACTGCTACGAGTAAAAAGAGTCCAGAAGGTAGACTACTCTCCCATGGGAGATTGGCACAACGAAATGTGTGCTCGACCGCTGCCTACGCATCGCTCTGACACATTTTCAGAAGCCTAGGCATCGAGTTACACTTTAAGACCGGGTTACACTTTAAGACCGTAACATACGTCGTCCTTTCACCAGGTCTCGTTACAAAACCAAAATCTCGCGTGAGTTCTTGCGTTACCTATCGTTAATGTTAACGAAACATCGTTAATTTGCGCTAGGGATCGTTACTCATCGTTGCTACAAACGTTAATTTTCCCGATCGTTAGTTTGCGTTACTAACGATTCAGGTGAAACCGCTTGCGTTAATGAAACGTTAATGTTTATTTACGCAGTTTCTTTTGGTACATACTGTATGTAAACAAAAACTGGCGTCTCGTGATTTTGACAGTGATTTATTACACAATAAAATCTTATTCGACTTAGGCACAGTGAATTCAATGGTTTTTCCGTGAAAGTTTTCTTGGAATTTCATCGACTTAAGCGAGTATTCGACTTAAAAAATTCGACTTATGAGTGAATTAATACACGTAAGTTAAAATTATCGACTTGCGCGATTATTCGACATATGCGATGTCGACTTAGGCGAGTTTAACTGTACAATACCAGTTCTCACCAACTCTTGATCATTTGACGAAAAAATAACTGAATTGTTAATAGACATATCGGCAAAAACATGACAGGCTACTACAATTCCCATAGACGTTGAAGCTCAGCGGTAACAGCGCTCACGTACGCACGGTACGTGCGTGCACTGTGTTAACGCGATTCATGCACAGCGCATTGCAGACACACACACAGTCCGTCCTAGTCTGGGCTCCGTCCCCTTTTCCTTGGTGCGATAAACCAAGAGAGGGCGCAAATTTTCTGATAGCGATAATCGAGAGACTGCGCGCCCAACGAAAAAGGGTCCGGGAGGGAAGCGAATATTTTTTCTATATACTGTACATTATCTACACACATGATCAGTATACATCTCTATGTCACGTGTAATCACTTGCGGGCGTACGTACGTGCTCGCTATTCAGTTTACATTCGATTGTCATGAGCTCGAAATATGCGGGGAGCTTGCGGCGCGGCGGAGAGCATCGTGATTGTCAGCCAGAGCAGCCAGCGTGGATATAGGAGAGCAGGTACATGCTGTAGCTCCATGGTTGACCGAAAGATCAGTCTGTATCTGTCCGTCGGGGAATGTTCCGCGGAGACTGCGTCTGGCTTCACGGATCCCCTCCGTAAGACAGCGTTAATGGCAAAATATAAAAGAGTCCTCCGGACAGACGGATCTTTCTGTCTAGTCCATGCGTAGTTCACGTGAAATGTAAACAACTGTAGCGTAGCCGGGGAGCGGTCCAAGAGCCTTAATTCTTGTGTTTACAGGTATAATGTGTACTATGTGTAGCAGCACATCAGCACCTTATTCATATAGCTCTCATACTGTATGCAGCCTACATGTATCTCATACACCACGTCTATATACGTGCATTCGGACTCACTAGGCGCATTAGAAACCCAGGCATATCATTCTCCCAATCAACCATACAGCAACCCATTAACAGGGTCTAGTATTACAGACTACCAGTTGCAAGAAGGAGGCTGGTGTGGAAACGACAGGCCGAAATACGGTTCAGTGCAGCATTGCTATATTGTAGTTCCTGCTGTTACAACCGATGGTTTTCTCTCTGCTAAGCTCTGTTATACTGGCCTAGTGGTTCCCCATTAATTTTATGGTTATTCCTAAAGAGAGAGAGAGAGAGAGAGAGTGCCGTGGACCCGCACTTACCCCCCAACCCAACTGAAAAGTTGTGCAGTGAGCTCGCGGTATTTATACCCTCTCGAGCTAGGGTCACGTGACTTATCCTTTCTTATTAACCCATCATGTATCAACATGAATTGGAGTACTATACTACCCTACTTCTATGGCTTAATATTTTCTGAGCCCTTTTCCCTAGGGCTTCTGGCCTTTTCCCCTACTTTGGACATCATTAACCTTGGTTTCTGTACAGGGTGTATCACAAAACTATAGGGTGTTCCAAAACCTTCTATACAATTTCTCCTTAGGAAAAGCACAGGGGCAAACTCTATGGAATTTTTACACATGTTCAGAAATTAAGGGCATGAGCCGCATATTTTAAAGGTGCCCTATCGCATTTTCGCCACACAACTTCTACAGCCATAGGCTTGTGGAATTGATGCCACATTACCACTATTCGTACATGCATAAATGGCCAAATAAGAGCTCTTTCGAAATCTTTTGCACGACCCTTTTCGTGGATCTGGTACTAGTATTCGTAAATACACCGCTACCACAGTTGGCCTACTCCGTACCACGTTTTGGCTATGATTTATGAAGCGGACGTGTATTCACAATCGACTTTTCAGTGCTGCCAGTGCACATGTCATGGTGACTCGGAGATCGAACATCTTGAGTGCACTTTCGAATTACAACGATAAGATCATTACAATCCACATGTAAACTAATAATAGTAGATTGAACTTCAGTAGAGTCTAGTTCTGTGTTTTCAAACTGATCAGTTAATTAGAAGTAACATTGGTTAGGTGATATTGTCAGCGTGATTGTATCAGACGTACAAGGTCATTTTCCTGCATGTTCATTGAGATCGGACGAACCTCGATCGTGAGTGTAGTGACATGTTTACGCTCGAATGTATGTACATGCACAACACACACACGCACACACACGTCTACACACACACACACACACATACACCGGTACTACTACTGCATGTGTACACAGAGAGTAGGGCTGTGCGAATCTCGCTAGTCGAGTCCGTTCATTGTGTACAAGTTGGCCAGTTGGCCACGACCAAGCTGGCAAAGTCCACGCGCCTGCGCACTTCAACATTTCAGCTAAACTTATGAATAATTCATGTCCTGTAGCGTTTCCATGTACGGAAAAAATATTCGCGTCCGGGAAGAAAGTTTCAGTTTTACGACTTTCCGATCGGATTTTGACCGAACGCGATAAATCATTCGCTCTGACAGGTCCCGCCCACCGAGTATGGTAGCAGTCTGTTTATCAAACCAATGTAAATGAAATTTGCGTCTATCTGTCTTCGTATGTGATCTATATTAATGACATGTAGATTCATATAGGTCACAAATTTGTTTCAGAGTATGCAATTCTTCTGAAGAAAAGATACAGTACCTTTTTCTTCATAGTAGACCTAATACGAACACATAATGCTGAATATACCGCTGATTTGGATTAGACCAGGGAGGTGAGCTCACCTCCCTGATTAGACTAGTCATCGACTGTTATAGGTATTATGGGCGGATGGAGTACTGCATACATGCATTGCATAATTATGTACCTTACCCAGTATAAGTGTTAAAATCGAATGGCGATCTACGATGGATGGTTTATCTCTAGTGACTTCTCTCTAATGTTTTTTTTTTCCACTTTGTACAAAAAAAAAATAGGGCCCAACAGGAGCCATGACTGTTCGTATCATAATTAGAAATGTTCTTGATTTTGCGATCTTGTTTGTGCAACAGGATTTGGTAAGAGAGAGGTATTTCAGTCGGCTGCACTGTGTCCGAGTGAATCCATGAACACTTTGAAGATCGATCGAGGCACTGATTCTAAATATCAAATTGATATTATATGCAAATTGACTGGGTATACTACGACTGCAGTCGACTGTATGTTGTACTTGTGGGCCAATCCTATACGATGAAGCCTTGAACTTCTGGAATCCCTTTTTGAAGCCAAGTATAAACGTAAAGTATAGGTTAACAATTGGATTTCTATGTCTGGAGAACAATAATTCACAACACAACCACAATACTATTAGCATAGGGCCTAAATACCACGCAATTTCAAATAAAAACATCCACAAATCTTTCTGAGTGTGGCTCTGACGATGAAATTACTAGTAATAAGTGATTTCATTCATTAAATATGTAGCCATCAGAGCTTTATGTGCAAAATATAACAGGTTAGAATACAACAACACGCTTTGATTACGCGAGCATAAAAGGTTTACCGCGTTGAGCTTCACAAGGAATAGTATTTTATCAGTTTTTATTTAAAAAAAAAATAGCTGGTATTTTCTTCAGACCTAATTTACAAAAGGAAGATAAAGATATCACACGTTTGATGGAGAATTTACGTGGCAAACCTTATACACGTTATGTATCCAAAAATTGAATAGGCATTGTTTTCCCGAAGGTTCGTTAATCTGAAAATAAGAGAAACTTTATTATTTTGAAGGTTTGATAGCCCCCATCTCCCCCCCAAAAAAGCAAACATCAAACAAACAAACAAACAAACAAATGAAATAAGGTTCGTAAATCCACAAATGGAAAAATTGCGTACTTAACAAACATTCGGAATTACTAACCAATATCGTTTTAAATCAACGAACCTTCGGGATTGCAAACTTTTTTTTCTTTATTTTTCTTTTAGGGGCTATACAAACGAACATTCGGAAGACCAATCCTTAAGTATTTTAAACGAACCTTATTTCGTTTTGGATTACCGAACCATCGTAATAATAAACCCTGAAAATGAACCTTCAGAAAAACAAACTGTAACCAGAAATAAGAAATTTCTGACTCCAGAATTATTCAGCATTTAACAATCCCAGCGGATATTATACAATTCTGATATTCACCTTGCATATAATGATGATGCCATGTAACCATCAGGAGGTAAACTATAATCATCGAGAAGGCGAGAGAGCCTCCTTGATGTAACTGGCAAACTCCACAACACCATGCTGAAGGGCATAGATATAAATTAGACACTTGCTTATGAATACATCGTAGTTCAAAATGAATTTATTAATTATTCATTTAAACTTTATGATACCACAGTCTCCGGGGTTCACCCTTCTGAACAATACGTATTACATGATGACAACATGGTATGGACTCCTATAAAGTTTATCTATCTGCCCTGAATTTTTAATCCTTCATTGTTGGACGATAATTAAAGATGTTCATTAACAGCATGATTAAAAGAGAAATATCTGGTATTTCCAATGAAACATAATAGTACGTTACCGTTAAGACAAATTGCAATATGTCGTGCCCCACACTGCATCATCAATTTTTATACTACAGATGTTCAATGCATATAAATGCAATTTTACTAATAGCTGGGCTCGAAAGTTATATCATCTGTGATGTGTAAATATTTGCTAAACCATTTACTTCCGGGTATTTCTTTCCAATAGGTGCTCTTCAACCATACAGACAAGAGAAAGTCCACTCCCATTAAAAAAGAGAAGTAAAATGCATGTCTTTTCAACAGTATATGGTTTTGAGGGAGGTAATGTGCTAGTCGTATCTTATTCAATTTTTCCCCCCATTTTTTTTTTTGTGTGTGTGTATCAATGAGAATGACCTGTATTCCCTCCTGCATTCACATGGTCATTGGTGAGCACCCATTAAAAAGAAGTGTTCGCTTTCAAAGTCATAAGACAATTTGAGTCACTGTGTACCTGCGTCTGTGAAGCATTCTGCTTCTCATCATTATAAGTCATGCTGTGTTATCATCCTTCTCTGTAAAAAAAAATCAAGTGAAAATATTTACTCTTGAAGGAGTGAATACTAAAAAGAGAGAATTTAGAGTGAAATTCGAGTGAATTTTGACTTAAAATGTTCATTTTCACTCATTTTGGAGTGACCTCAGGGATCACTCGAAGATTTTGGAGTGATCCCTGACGTCACTCTAAAACGAGTGAAAATGAACATTTTCACTCGATATTCACTCCAATTTCACTCTAAATTCACTCTTTTTTGTATTCACTCCTTCAAGAGTGAATATTTTCACTCTATTTTTTTTTTAGAGAGTTCGATCAACGCGGCTTAATGCATACCATTACAAGTAAGTTTCCTTTTGCTTTGTTTTGCTTTACTGCTATAGGTTAGCACTAACACCTTTTCAGGGAAAATAGATGTGTGTAACCCTCCTGTTACTTCAAAATCCATCCAGTTAATAAAATTAAAAGAATTGGCATATTGTTATCGCCACGTATCAGCACATGTCGTGTGAACATAACAGCGGGTATTGTTGTGATGGTTAAGTGTGCTATTTACAAGTACATATAACTACAAACCTTTCTTTTAAGTTTCGGCTAATGAACATTATTTCATTATCAGAAGAAAAATAGTGAGCAATAGTGTATTTTTGAATAAACGAACCTTCGGAATGACAGACATAGCTTTCTGATTAAAGAACCTTTTGGAAGAACGCACCATTTTAACCAGCACCATATTCCTCACGAATATAGCACTATCAGCGTAATCTGTTTTAAAGGCAAGCCACAAGTGTTTTGGTAAAAGGACGCAAGGAATAATGTTGCTTTTACGTTTAGATGAAGTAGTTTGACTATGAAAGTTGTTACTATGAATAAATTCCCTCAGAGCGTTTGTATAATAAGTTTAAAATTGGATGAATCCTGCGAGTTATGTTGGCCATCAGGGAGTGAGTTTTCGTAACGTATACGTTTCCCACCTGCACTTTTCCATGGAAATGAGATAGTGAGATATGGGAGGAGTTCCTTGCAGTTGAGCCATAAGGCTGTCATAATCCTTGAGGAGAAATCTCATACCAGGGTATCACGTATGTTTCGTTGAATCTTAAAATACCTTATGGAATTCGTCAGTGAAATCCGTCTGTATTTGACTCGATATATATAAAAAAAAACAGTAACAAAAACACGAACCTCCGATCTTCGTTATCCCACCCGCAGGAGCAATCCAATTGTGACCCGTGAAATGTGTACACAGGTATTTGTAAATAATGAAAAGACGAAAATGAAAATCAAAATGGGTAAAGCAGGAAGACTGAAATCGGGACTAAAGAGGCCTAGGTTCAACACTTGAAGATCAGGTGGAAAGAGAAGACACATAGGAACAAGCCAGTTCAAATTATAAAGTGTAATATCAATTTATTAGGGAAGTTATCGTGACTGTGAGATTCGATTGTGAAGAATCTCTATCTTATCATTGATATAATAAAATACTAAACAAAATGAGTTGCTTTAAGACTAAGAACAACCCCTGAAATATATCCAACAAAGAAAAGAGAGAAAAAGGACCAAAATTAACTAACTAAACCAACACAGCACCGTCCGGTGCACGCCGTTAGGTGTACATGTGCTGTGGGCAATGAACAAAAGAAAACATGAATCAATATACATTATGTACAAAGGGCTCATACCAACTACAAATTAGTGCAATCTTGATAATGCTACTAGAATCGTACGCGCACTTTCTTACATTCTAACCATAGACAAACAATCTTCTAACAAAATAATACTTTACTTCATAAAATGTCGAAGAGTGCAACAATATGAGTTGAATCTACATATGGCATCACCTCGTTCCAAAGTGTTGATTGAATATTCATGACACTCTTATTTCATGAACTACTCCTACATATTGTGTTTGATTACTCCTGGGGTGATAACATAATTCCTTTTGTTGCTATCCCTGTTAACAATAACCAAAGAAATGAAACTGGGATTATAATGATGAATATCAAGAGCCTTAATAATACGCTCGCCCTTGACATTACAGCAATTTATGAGAAAATCATTTCTTTTCGTCAACATTCTTCTTAGCAAAATGTTTTAACTCACAACCACACGTATCACATTAACTACATGTATATGTATTCTTCTAATCATTTCTCAGTAAACTTTAAGGGTCCGACCAAACCGGGTACACAACTTTTGCACTTTTGCGGTACACAATGAAAAGCATGTATTTGGTTATCCTTAGAGATCACAATGACTTATACCAGGCATAAGCTATTTGAGATTAACATGAACATCGAAATATTATATACAAAAAAGGACAAGAAATGATGTAGACCAACTACAGGCAAGATTTACCTCCTTATTTGGACAGTACCCAGCAGTACCTCGCCTTTGAGCTCAGACTACTCGATAAGAGTAGAAATTCAGCTATAGAGAGAACAAATCAAATTGTATAACTAGAAATGTCGCTTTGGCGACTGGTATGCCTCCGCCATAATGCATGATTTTCCCAATAGGTCTAGATAGTACATGTGGACACTGTGTGATTACATTTTCACAAAATTGGCAAAATATTTGAATGACAAGTTCATCACAAATGTGTTGAATGTTCACCTTCCTTGACGTAGGTTTAATTGGATGAATAGGAGAGCATGTATCTAGGGATTTAAGGACTTTAACTTGACTTTGACCCATTCATACATTTAGGCATTGAGTAATTTTCAAGGTACAGGTGTGGAGAAAAAGTGCAATTTCTGAATTGAATAGTAAATTGTTACCATTTTCATCTGGCCTTGACCCTAAAATTCATAAGATAATTACTTTCAGGTAGAACATGCATAATATGTACTAAGTTTCAAGGTAACTTGAGCCACTTCCGAGATATGGAGGAAAAAGTTAGTTCAGCACTTTCACTTGATCTTTGACCTTTTGACCTTTGAGGCAAAAAGAGAAAAAAAAAACTTTCCAGAGAATTTCTATTACATGTAGGTTACACACGCATACACCAAGTGTAAAAAACCAACCCTGCTGGCATTGCATAAATATGAGGGTAATAGTAAAATTTTGAAGTCTTGCACTTGACCTTTGACCCCTGACCTTTGACCCCATGAACCCTACATTCTCTAGATAATCACTTCCAGTCAGTACGTGTATACTTGTATACTATGTTCCATGAAGATACCTTGAACAATTTTCCAAGGTACGGAGAAAAAAAAGAAGTTTTGATATTTTTACTTGACCTTTTGACCTTTGACCTTTGACCTCATGACCCAAACTTTCACCAGAGAATCTTAATTGGGTAATACATGTATACACTAAGTTTCAAGAAAATCTCTTCAGGCATTCAATAGATATGGTGGAAATAGTGAAATTTTATGTATTTGACCCTGACCTTTTGACCTTTGACCTTTGACCTCATGACCCAAACTTTCACCAGAGAATCTTAATTGGGTAAAACATGTATACACTAAGTTTCAAGAAAATATCTTCAGGCATTCAATAGATATGGTGGAAATAGTGAAATTTTATGTATTTGACCTTGACCTTTTGACCTTTGACCTTGAGCATGTGCACCCAAAAGTTGATAGGCACAACTTCACCCCCTAATACACATACATGCCAAGTTTCATTAGGATACCTCAACAGGTTTCGATAGTTACCTTGTCCACAAAATTCATTACGGACGGACGGACGGACGGACGGACGGACGGACAACCCGAAAACATAATGCCTCCGGCACCACTTCGTGGCGGAGGCATAATGATTATGGTAAACCAAACGAGTGTAACAGGTTTATAAACACATATGTACAAAATCCCCCGATGAATTATGGGCTCCAGTTGTCATGGCAACAGCAACATAAAAAAAGGCCCAAATTAATGTGAACAAGGTTAAGGGAGTTAACAGACAACTAGTGATGAGGATCCCCCCTTTTGTCCAAAGCAACTGACCGTCACTGATGCAGCCTGCCTACACACAGGCTCATTGTTTACGTTAACCCTTCAGCCACCAGTGGCGACTGACCACACCGAGTGCACATTACATCTTAGCATCCCAGTTTTCTTCATACTAGTCTAAAATCTATACCCTAAGCATATCTTTGGTACCAAACACATAATATGAGCCACGTACAAGACTTGTCCGTAAACAATATGAATGAACAAAGGAAACAAACAAAGTTTACCATACCCAAAATCAACTCATTAATATCAACAACAAAATAAATGAAGCAACAGCATACATGTGCGAATGTTTGATACATATAAGAATAAAAACCAGCCTTGGTTCACAACATGCCTAACTGACCAACACTTTCAGATGAACTGAAGTTGCTATTCACATCCAAACTTCATGTGTTTAAATAAAGAGTGATCTAAAAATCTGGGTGATCCATATCCTTATGTAAATCGAAAATACAACATGATATTAAAATCTGATTAATGCATGTACACCAACATATGTATAATGTATAGCATGGTTAAACTTACAATTAGTCGGCGACCAGCAGCATGATTCCACAAAATAAGTATGATAACCAGCTCTATGCAGGCTGAGACACCTCCTCCTCTTGTGAATGCAGAATGTGGAATGAATCCTACCTCTTCGATGGGGAAGAAGTGGTCCATTGTTTGTCATAACGTCTCGAGCAAAGCCTTACCACATTGTTTATGTTATAGGCAAAGTCGGGGAGTTGAGTTCCGGAGACCACCTATGATTTTGGTCAAGCTGACCTTGCTTCTTCATCCCCTCGATGGGTGCTAGAATGTATTATGTCTGTGGGAGTGCTACATGTACTCCTGGTCACTAATTCAACACACATGGCACATAACATATAAACGGTACATATTTACAAAAAGAGCAAGAGAGGAGAGAGAGAGAGAGAGAGAAGGAGAACGAGGTGCATAGCGAAAGCAAGGCATCTGAATAGACATACAATGTATTACAAAAAAATACAACAAAAATGTGTGGCTTCAACACCGTTCATTTCCTAGCCTCACACAATGAATTTCTCTTGCCTTTGTTGACCACTACAATTTTTTTATTCCTATCTACAATCAGGCTTTCAAAGACAGAAATCTATTTTGGCACAATCGACTATTTGAATCTGGTTCCTACATTTGATATTTTGTAATGATAATGATGATAATATATATATATATATATATATATATATATATTTTTTTTTTTTTTTGGGGGGGGGGCGTCTGGTTTGTAATATCTTTGCTAGAGTTGCTTTACCAAAAATATGACTTCTGTGACACGGGATCCCTTAAATCTATTGGAATATTGATCAAAAGTCATGTATATGAAGATCACATATTTTAGCGGATATAGTGGGATTGACCCTTTTACGGATGTCATTCTGTTATTCTCGGGAGGAATCGATCTAAAATAAAGTCTGTAATCTGCAATAAGCCTATAATGTCCAATGAAACATTTTTTCATTGTATTTATAAAATCGTGGTATATACAGCTCCCCTATTTGGATGGAGACTACGTTTCATGAAAAGACTTCTCTCTCATAAGACACACAGACTTTACTTCTCTTGTATACATAATATAGCTACATAATTATGACAGTCTTTGGAATTTCCTTGATTTTATGTAAAGACCTTTATATGATGACTTCATGAAATCATGGAATGGGCAGCTTGTCTCTCATCATGCATAAAGAAAGCACGTAGGCCTACATAATGCAGTATGATGAGCTGGCGGTCGAAGTACAAGTTAGTGGGCTCAACTTCAGAACAAACCCCCCTAGGATTTGGTGGACAATGCTGTAGCGTAGTGGAGGTGGGCAGCACTACCATACACCACCAGCGGGAGTGCGATCAGCTGGTATTCTCATTAACTAGTAAAACTGTCCGATTGACTGCGAGTCATGAATATTCATGACCACTCTAGCGTGAACTCTTGACCCTGCTCGATCCGGCGAAAGTATTTTACTGGACTCTTTTTTCTCGGGTATCGCAGTTCTCGGCGTATCGCAATCCTTGGTTGTCACGCCCTCATACGGCTTGTGGCGTACACGATCACCGCTACAAGCAAAAAGAGTCCAGAAGCTAGACTAAGTCCGTCCCTGTGTTTCGTTGAATAATCGCTGCAAAATAAGAACATCTTGAAAGAAACTATGACACGGAGATTCAAAAAATACACTTTGGATTCGCGTTTTCATCCTTCAATTACAAATTTTCCTCACTATATGTGAATATTGATTTTTGGAGGAGATAAACTTTATTTATTCATCTTTCATTGGGTGAAATTTCAATATCAACATTAAATGAGGATTTTTTTTTTTATGGTGAATTTTTAAAGACATGCATGTCAAAACGATGCAGTGATAGCCATTGACTTTGTACGCGTCGAGCTTCGGCCAGAGACTGCGGAAAGGTCATGAATAATTCATTAAGTCCAACTTTCCCGATTATTCGCGAATATCTCCATTCCCTAAAAATCGGCTGTCTCCCTGACTGTTTACAAGTCACAACTTCTACAACCATAGGCTTGTGGAATTGATGCCACATTACCACTATTCGTACATGCATAAATGACCAAATAAGAGCTCTTTCGAAATCTGGCTATGATTTATGAAGCGGACGTGTATTCACAATCGACTTCTCAGTGCTGCCAGTGAACATGGTGACTCGGGATCGAGCATCTCGAGTGCACTTTCGAATTACAACGAAAATAGACCTTATGCATTGACGTCATCACTCGCTTGACAACCTCTCGCGACGCCATCTTATAGTCCGGGAGCCAGCGGGGGTCAGCCTAGCTGAAAAGGTTACCAATTTTTATGTATATAGCAATTAGTACATATGCCCCTAAGTATGGAAATGCACGTCTGGCTGGTCATCGGTGGTGGGTGTGGCCAGGAGGGCCAAAAAAAGGACCCCTCAAAATTAGGCTAGCCTAGCTGGAAAAGTAACCCCATGAAAACAACTGGAAATTGTTCGTTACACTTACAGGATAAATGAGTGACCATTGCCAGACGTTTTAAGTGGTGGGGGGTAGCCGCCAGACGCTCTTAAAGGTCCAACTCCAGCTAGGCTAGCCTAGCTGAAAAAGTAACCTCATGAAAACCACTGGAAATTGTTCGTTACACTTACAGGATAAATGAATGACCATTGCCAGACGTTTTAAGTGGTGGGGGGTAGCCGCCAGACGCCCTTAAAGACCCAAATATTTCCAGCTAGGCTAGCCTAGCTGAAAAAGTAACCTCATGAAACCCACTGGAACTTGTTCGTTACACTCACAGGATAAATGAATGACCATTGCCAGACGTTTTAAGTGGTGGGGGGTAGCCGCCAGACGCCCTTAAAGACCCAAATTTTTCCAGCTAGGCTAGCCTAGCTGAAAAAGTAACCTAATGAAACCCACTGGAACTTGTTCGTTACACTTACAGGATAAATGAATGACCATTGCCAGACGTTTTAAGTGGTGGGGGGTAGCCGCCAGACGCCCTCAAAGACCCAACTTTTTCCAGCTAGGCTAGCCTAGCTGAAAAAGTAACCTAATGTAACCCACTGGAACTTGTTCGTTACACTTACAGGATAAATGCATGACCATTGCCAGACGTTTTAAGTGGTGGGGGGTAGCCGCCAGACGCCCTTAAAGACCCAAATTTTTCCAGCTAGGCTAGCCTAGTTGAAAATGTAACCTAATGAAACCCACTGGAACTTGTTATTTACACTTACAGGATATATGCATGGCCGCGTTGCCAGACGTTTTAAGAAGTGTGTGTGTGTGTGGGGGGGGGGGGGGGGTAGCCGCCAGATGCCCTCAAAGACCCAATTTTACCAGCTAGACTATAGCCCTGGCTGGAAAAGTAACCTCCTGAAACCCACTGGAACTTGTTCTATGTTTGTATCTCACCTGATAAACACTGTCGACATAGTATTCTGGTGTTCTTTCAATAACTTTCCACACTTTTGAGCTATATGACCACCAAATTCACTCCTCAGATCATCTAATGATTGCTGTCAAGTGTTAATATTGGTGAAGTCCGACTACATCAACAGTCAAAAAGTCAATGAACTAGGCATATGCCATTTGAAAATCTCTGTAATCACAAAGTCGATACGTGGACGAGACATCACTTCGCTTTTGCCTTGTTAGATGGTGAATATTTGTAAGCTTCCGTTATTAATTCATACAGCACCAGCATACATGTCTGAGAATAGCGGTAAAGAAGATTAGAGTCTTCGGCAACAAGTGCAAAATTAAATTCTGTGCCTTATTTGCTAAACAAACGTGGTATAGTGATAGGAGGACAACGACCTGTTAGGCAATATGGCGGACCAATAGCTCTATATTATTAGTGCTATAAAATAAATGACTATGATGTAGTTCTGAAGCATACTTTTCATTAAATGCTTTTGCAATGACTCAATGTATACTTTTAATCGAACTAAGAATATATCCATGACTTGCTCATGAATTACGGCAGAACGATTCGGTGAGGAAAGTTTTCTGTCATGTCATTACGGAAGAAGTGAACGTGTAAATATTTTGCTATTTGTTCCATAATTATTTCTGAAGTGGTTAAATGTATTTTCCTAAAACATTTTTCTTTTATATAATACCTACGTTGCATCCAAATGCCTATTCGTTGAAAAAATGCGGGCCATGTATTCAAAGGTCAAAGATCATTGGTTAATGGAAGTAGGGCATACATTGTACAACATTTCACTAAGTTGTTGGATGTTGGGTTTTTGTTTTGTTTTGTTTTGTTTTGTTTTGTTTTGTTTTGTTTTGTTTTGTTTTTTTTTTTTTGGGGGGGGGGGGGCATGATTGAAAGTGTCCTAAAACCTTGTATAATACATGTATTTAGTTTTGTAGTCACGACTCTTGCTATGTATGATACCAAACTCTTCCCGCTCATACAAATGCATCCGTTTCAGGGAAATAATTATGATATGATTGGTAATGCTGAAGTGGTTCATAACATTCCATTGATACTATGTATGAACAGAAAGTGAATTTGACAATGGTATATAATATCTGCAATTTACTCTTTGACAGATTCTATCATCCGATTAATAATGTATAATTGAATAATACAGTAGTCCCCCTATTCAGTAACTACAGGTTAAGTTAGATAAGCTGCATTAATTTTGCACGCGACCATGGCGTTATAGCCAAAGATGATTGAATTCTGTAAATCTGTGTGCCTGCACAGGATTGGAAAACGAAACAACTTTCTGTGTATAGAACAACGAAACAGAAACTGTGCATGCATTATTTTCAGTCACTTTGCATGCATAATGATGGTTTGCTCATTGCAGTTCCGGAATCTCAGCTCGAGGGACTCGAATATTGATCCCAAATCAGTCGGCATGCGTGTATCACCCAAAACAATATCTGAACACAATTATAACTGCAGTCCTCCATA